>NW_028289563.1:0-280258 GCF_059628265.1 Tinamus guttatus | reverse complement strand
CGAAACGCTTTAGCAGCGCGTTGGTGCTAGTATGGAGTCAGGGAATGGATGAAGCGGAGAGCCCCGTTTGGAGTGAGGCTGCAAAGGCATGCCAAGGGAAGTGTTCTGCTGTGCCAAGACTCGTGCTGCGCACGCTTTGTGGTTGAAGTGAGAAACAGGTTCTTTGGTGTTTTCTGCGAAACGCTTTAGCAGCCCGTTGGTGCTAGTATGGAGTCAGGGGCTGGATGAAGCGGAGAGCCCCGTTTGGAGTGTGGCTGCAAAGGGAATGCCAGGGGAAGTGTTCTGCTGTGCCAAGACTCGTGCTGTGCATGCTTTGTGGTTGGAGTGAGAAACAGGTTCCTTGGTGTTTTCTGCGAAACGCTTTAGCAGCCGTTGGTGCTAGTTTGGAGTCAGGGGATGGGTGAAGCGGAGAGCCCCGTTTGGAGTGAGGCTGCAAAGGGCATGCCAAGGGAAGTGTTCTGCTATGCCAAGACTCGTGCTGCGCACGCTTTGTGGTTGGAGTTAGAAACAGGTTCCTTGGTGTTTTCTGCGAAACGCTTTAGCAGCGCGTTGGTGCTAGTATGGAGTCAGGGATGGATGAAGCGGAGAGCCCCGTTTGGAGTGAGGCTGCAAAGGGCATGCCATGGGAAGTGTTCTGCTGTGCCAAGATTCATGCTGCGCACGCTTTGTGGTTGGAGTGAGAAACAGGTTCCTTGGTGTTTTCTGCGAAACGCTTTAGCAGGCCGTTGGTGCTAGTATGGAGTCAGGGGATGGATGAAGCGGAGAGCCCCATTTGGAGTGAGGCTGCAAAGCGCATGCCAAGGGAAGTGTTCTGCTGTGCCAAGACTCGTGCTGCGCACGCTTTGTGGTTGGAGTGAGAAACAGGTTCTTTGGTGTTTTCTGCGAAACGCTTTAGCAGCCCGTTGGTGCTAGGATGGAGTTAGGGATGGATGAAGCGGAGAGCCCCGTTTGGAGTGAGGCTGCAAAGGGCATGCCAGGGGAAGTGTTCTGCTGTGCCAAGACTCGTGCTGCGCACACTTTGTGGTTGGAGTGAGAAACAGGTTCCTTGGTGTTTTCTGCGAAACGCTTTAGCAGCCCATTGGTGCTAATATGGAGTCAGGGGATGGATGAAGCGGAGAGCCCCGTTTGGAGTGAGGCTGCAAAGGGCATGCCAAGGGAAGTGTTCTGCTGTGCCAAGATTCATGCTGCGCACGCTTTGTGGTTGGAGTGAGAAACAGGTTCCTTGGTGTTTTCTGCGAAACGCTTTAGCAGCCCGTTGGTGCTAGTATGGAGTCAGGGGATGGATGAAGCGGAGAGCCCCGTTTGGAGTGAGGCTGCAAAGGGCATGCCAAGGGAAGTGTTCTGCTGTGCCAAGATTCATCCTTCGCACGTTTTGTGGTTGGAGTGAGAAACAGGTTCCTTGGTGTTTTCTGCGAAACGCTTTAGCAGCCCGTTGGTGCTAGTATGGAGTCAGGGGATGGATGAAGCGGAGAGCCCCGTTTGGAGTGAGGTTGCAAAGGGCATGCCAGGGGAAGTGTTCTGCTGTGCCAAGATTCATGCTGCGCACGCTTTGTGGTTGGAGTGAGAAACAGGTTCCTTGGTGTTTTCTGCGAAACGCTTTAGCAGCCCGTTGGTGCTAGTATGGAGTCAGGGGATGGATGAAGCGGAGAGCCCCGTATGGAGTGAGGCTGCAAAGGGCATGCCAAGGGAAGTGTTCTGCTGTGCCAAGACTCGTGCTGCGCACGCTTTGTGGTTGGAGTGAGAAACAGGTTCCTTGGTGTTTTCTGCGAAACGCTTTAGCAGCCCGTTGGTGCTAGGATGGAGTTAGGGATGGATGAAGCGGAGAGCCCCGTTTGGAGTGAGGCTGCAAAGGGCATGCCAGGGGAAGTGTTCTGCTGTGCCAAGACTCGTGCTGCGCACGCTTTGTGGTTGGAGTGAGAAACAGGTTCCTTGGTGTTTTCTGCGAAACGCTTTAGCAGCCCATTGGTGCTAATATGGAGTCAGGGGATGGATGAAGCGGAGAGCCCCGTTTGGAGTGAGGCTGCAAAGGGCATGCCAAGGGAAGTGTTCTGCTGTGCCAAGACTCGTGCTGCGCACGCTTTGTGGTTGGAGTGAGAAACAAGTTCCTTGTGTTTTCTGCGAAACGCTTTAGCAGCCCATTGGTGCTAATATGGAGTCAGGGGATGGATGAAGCGGAGAGCCCCGTTTGGAGTGAGGCTGCAAAGGGCATGCCAAGGGAAGTGTTCTGCTGTGCCAAGATTCATGCTGCGCACGCTTTGTGGTTGGAGTGAGAAACAGGTTCCTTGGTGTTTTCTGCGAACGCTTTAGCAGCCCGTTGGTGCTAGTATGGAGTCAGGGGATGGATGAAGCGGAGAGCCCCGTTTGGAGTGAGGCTGCAAAGGGCATGCCAAGGGAAGTGTTCTGCTGTGCCAAGATTCATGCTGCGCACGCTTTGTAGTTGGAGTGAGAAACAGGTTCCTTGGTGTTTTCTGCGAAACGCTTTAGCAGCCCGTTGGTGCTAGTATGGAGTCAGGGGATGGATGAAGCGGAGAGCCCCGTTTGGAGTGAGGCTGCAAAGGGCATGCCAGGGGAAGTGTTCTGCTGTGCCAAGATTCATGCTGCGCACGCTTTGTGGGTGGAGTGAGAAACAGGTTCCTTGGTGTTTTCTGCGAAACGCTTTAGCAGCCCGTTGGTGCTAGTATGGAGTCAGGGGATGGATGAAGCGGAGAGCCCCGTTTGGAGTGAGGCTGCAAAGGGCATGCCAAGGGAAGTGTTCTGCTGTGCCAAGACTCGTGCTGCGCACGCTTTGTGGTTGGAGTGAGAAACAGGTTCCTTGGTGTTTTCTGCGAAACGCTTTAGCAGCCCGTTGGTGCTAGTATGGAGTCAGGGGATGGATGAAGCGGAGAGCCCCGTTTGGAGTGAGGCTGCAAAGGGCATGCCAAGGGAAGTGTTCTGCTGTGCCAAGATTCATGCTGCGCACGCTTTGTGGTTGGAGTGAGAAACAGGTTCCTTGGTGTTTTCTGCGAAACGCTTTAGCAGCCCGTTGGTGCTAGTATGGAGTCAGGGGATGGATGAAGCGGAGAGCCCCGTTTGGAGTGAGGCTGCAAAGGGCATGCCAAGGGAAGTGTTCTGCTGTGCCAAGATTCATGCTGCGCATGCTTTTTGGTTGGAGTGAGAAACAGGTTCCTTGGTGTTTTCTGCGAAACGCTTTAGCAGCCCGTTGGTGCTAGTATGGAGTCAGGGGATGGATGAAGCGGAGAGCCCCGTTTGGAGTGAGGCTGCAAAGGGCATGCCATGGGAAGTGTTCTGCTGTGCCAAGATTCATGCTGCGCACGCTTTGTGGTTGGAGTGAGAAACAGGTTCCTTGGTGTTTTCTGCGAAACGCTTTAGCAGGCCGTTGGTGCTAGTATGGAGTCAGGGGATGGATGAAGCGGAGAGCCCCATTTGGAGTGAGGCTGCAAAGCGCATGCCAAGGGAAGTGTTCTGCTGTGCCAAGACTCGTGCTGCGCACGCTTTGTGGTTGGAGTGAGAAACAGGTTCTTTGGTGTTTTCTGCGAAACGCTTTAGCAGCCCGTTGGTGCTAGGATGGAGTCAGGGATGGATGAAGCGGAGAGCCCCGTTTGGAGTGAGGCTGCAAAGGGCATGCCAGGGAAGTGTTCTGCTGTGCCAAGACTCGTGCTGCGCACACTTTGTGGTTGGAGTGAGAAACAGGTTCCTTGGTGTTTTCTGCGAAACGCTTTAGCAGCCCATTGGTGCTAATATGGAGTCAGGGGATGGATGAAGCGGAGAGCCCCGTTTGGAGTGAGGCTGCAAAGGGCATGCCAAGGGAAGTGTTCTGCTGTGCCAAGATTCATGCTGCGCACGCTTTGTGGTTGGAGTGAGAAACAGGTTCCTTGGTGTTTTCTGCGAAACGCTTTAGCAGCCCGTTGGTGCTAGTATGGAGTCAGGGATGGATGAAGCGGAGAGCCCCGTTTGGAGTGAGGCTGCAAAGGGCATGCCAAGGGAAGTGTTCTGCTGTGCCAAGATTCATCCTTCGCACGTTTTGTGGTTGGAGTGAGAAACAGGTTCCTTGGTGTTTCTGCGAAACGCTTTAGCAGCCCGTTGGTGCTAGTATGGAGTCAGGGGATGGATGAAGCGGAGAGCCCCGTTTGGAGTGAGGTTGCAAAGGGCATGCCAGGGGAAGTGTTCTGCTGTGCCAAGATTCATGCTGCGCACGCTTTGTGGTTGGAGTGAGAAACAGGTTCGTTGGTGTTTTCTGCGAAACGCTTTAGCAGCCCGTTGGTGCTAGTATGGAGTCAGGGGATGGATGAAGCGGAGAGCCCCATTTGGAGTGAGGCTGCAAAGCGCATGCCAAGGGAAGTGTTCTGCTGTGCCAAGACTCGTGCTGCGCACGCTTTGTGGTTGGAGTGAGAAACAGGTTCGTTGGTGTTTTCTGCGAAACGCTTTAGCAGCCCGTTGGTGCTAGGATGGAGTTAGGGGATGGATGAAGCGGAGAGCCCCGTTTGGAGTGAGGCTGCAAAGGGCATGCCAGGGGAAGTGTTCTGCTGTGCCAAGACTCGTGCTGCGCACGCTTTGTGGTTGGAGTGAGAAACAGGTTCCTTGGTGTTTTCTGCGAAACGCTTTAGCAGCCCATTGGTGCTAATATGGAGTCAGGGGATGGATGAAGCGGAGAGCCCCGTTTGGAGTGAGGCTGCAAAGGGCATGCCAAGGGAAGTGTTCTGCTGTGCCAAGATTCATGCTGCGCACGCTTTGTGGTTGGAGTGAGAAGCAGGTTCCTTGGTGTTTTCTGCGAAACGCTTTAGCAGCCCGTTGGTGCTAGTATGGAGTCAGGGGATGGATGAAGCGGAGAGCCCCGTTTGGAGTGAGGCTGCAAAGGGCATGCCAAGGGAAGTGTTCTGCTGTGCCAAGACTCGTGCTGCGCACGCTTTGTGGTTGGAGTGAGAAACAGGTTCCTTGGTGTTTTCTGCGAAACGCTTTAGCAGCCCGTTGGTGCTAGTATGGAGTCAGGGGATGGATGAAGCGGAGAGCCCCGTATGGAGTGAGGCTGCAAAGGGCATGCCAAGGGAAGTGTTCTGCTGTGCCAAGATTCATCCTTCGCACGCTTTGTGGTTGGAGTGAGAAACAGGTTCGTTGGTGTTTTCTGCGAAACGCTTTAGCAGCCCGTTGGTGCTAGTATGGAGTTAGGGGATGGATGAAGCGGAGAGCCCCGTTTGGATTGAGGCTGCAAAGGGCATGCCAAGGGAAGTGTTCTGCTGTGCCAAGATTCATGCTGCGCACGCTTTGTGGTTGGAGTGAGAAACAGGTTCCTTGGTGTTTTCTGCGAAACGCTTTAGCAGCCCGTTGGTGCTAGTATGGAGTCAGGGGATGGATGAAGCGGAGAGCCCCGTTTGGAGTGAGGCTGCAAAGGGCATGCCAAGGGAAGTGTTCTGCTGTGCCAAGATTCATGCTGCGCACGCTTTGTGGTTGGAGTGAGAAACAGGTTCCTTGGTGTTTTCTGCGAAACGCTTTAGCAGGCCGTTGGTGCTTGTATGGAGTCAGGGGATGGATGAAGCGGAGAGCCCCATTTGGAGTGAAGCTGCAAAGCGCATTCCAAGGGAAGTGTTCTGCTGTGCCAAGACTCGTGCTGCGCACGCTTTGTGGTTGGAGTGAGAAACAGGTTCCTTGGTGTTTTCTGCGAAACGCTTTAGCAGCCCATTGGTGCTAATATGGAGTCAGGGGATGGATGAAGCGGAGAGCCCCGTTTGGAGTGAGGCTGCAAAGGGCATGCCAAGGGAAGTGTTCTGCTGTGCCAAGATTCATCCTTCGTACGTTTTGTGGTTGGAGTGAGAAACAGGTTCCTTGGTGTTTTCTGCGAAACGCTTTAGCAGCCCGTTGGTGCTAGTATGGAGTCAGGGGATGGATGAAGCGGAGAGCCCCGTATGGAGTGAGGCTGCAAAGGGCATGCCAAGGGAAGTGTTCTGCTGTGCCAAGACTCGTGCTGCGCACGCTTTGTGGTTGGAGTGAGAAACAGGTTCCTTGGTGTTTTCTGCGAAACGCTTTAGCAGCCCGTTGGTGCTAGTATGGAGTCAGGGGATGGATGAAGCGGAGAGCCCCGTTTGGAGTGAGGCTGCAAAGGGCATGCCAGGGGAAGTGTTCTGCTGTGCCAAGATTCATGCTGCGCACGCTTTGTGGGTGGAGTGAGAAACAGGTTCCTTGGTGTTTTCTGCGAAACGCTTTAGCAGCCCGTTGGTGCTAGTATGGAGTCAGGGGATGGATGAAGCGGAGAGCCCCGTTTGGAGTGAGGCTGCAAAGGGCATGCCAGGGGAAGTGTTCTGCTGTGCCAAGATTCATGCTGCGCACGCTTTGTGGGTGGAGTGAGAAACAGGTTCCTTGGTGTTTTCTGCGAAACGCTTTAGCAGCCCGTTGGTGCTAGTATGGAGTCAGGGGATGGATGAAGCGGAGAGCCCCGTATGGAGTGAGGCTGCAAAGGGCATGCCAAGGGAAGTGTTCTGCTGTGCCAAGACTCGTGCTGCGCACGCTTTGTGGTTGGAGTGAGAAACAGGTTCCTTGGTGTTTTCTGCGAAACGCTTTAGCAGCCCGTTGGTGCTAGTATGGAGTCAGGGGATGGATGAAGCGGAGAGCCCCATTTGGATTGAGGCTGCAAAGGGCATGCCAAGGGAAGTGTTCTGCTGTGCCAAGATTCATCCTTCGCACGTTTTGTGGTTGGAGTGAGAAACAGGTTCCTTGGTGTTTTCTGCGAAACGCTTTAGCAGCCCGTTGGTGCTAGTATGGAGTCAGGGGATGGATGAAGCGGAGAGCCCCGTATGGAGTGAGGCTGCAAAGGGCATGCCAAGGGAAGTGTTCTGCTGTGCCAAGACTCGTGCTGCGCACGCTTTGTGGTTGGAGTGAGAAACAGGTTCCTTGGTGTTTTCTGCGAAACGCTTTAGCAGCCCGTTGGTGCTAGTATGGAGTCAGGGGATGGATGAAGCGGAGAGCCCCGTTTGGAGTGAGGCTGCAAAGGGCATGCCAGGGGAAGTGTTCTGCTGTGCCAAGATTCATGCTGCGCACGCTTTGTGGTTGGAGTGAGAAACAGGTTCCTTGGTGTTTTCTGCGAAACGCTTTAGCAGCCCGTTGGTGCTAGTATGGAGTCAGGGGATGGATGAAGCGGAGAGCCCCATTTGGAGTGAGGCTGCAAAGCGCATGCCAAGGGAAGTGTTCTGCTGTGCCAAGACTCGTGCTGCGCACGCTTTGTGGTTGGAGTGAGAAACAGGTTCTTTGGTGTTTTCTGCGAAACGCTTTAGCAGCCCGTTGGTGCTAGGATGGAGTCAGGGGATGGATGAAGCGGAGAGCCCCGTTTGGAGTGAGGCTGCAAAGGGCATGCCAGGGGAAGTGTTCTGCTGTGCCAAGACTCGTGCTGCGCACACTTTGTGGTTGGAGTGAGAAACAGGTTCCTTGGTGTTTTCTGCGAAACGCTTTAGCAGCCCATTGGTGCTAATATGGAGTCAGGGGATGGATGAAGCGGAGAGCCCCGTTTGGAGTGAGGCTGCAAAGGGCATGCCAAGGGAAGTGTTCTGCTGTGCCAAGATTCATGCTGCGCACGCTTTGTGGTTGGAGTGAGAAACAGGTTCCTTGGTGTTTTCTGCGAAACGCTTTAGCAGCCCGTTGGTGCTAGTATGGAGTCAGGGATGGATGAAGCGGAGAGCCCCGTTTGGAGTGAGGCTGCAAAGGGCATGCCAAGGGAAGTGTTCTGCTGTGCCAAGATTCATCCTTCGCACGTTTTGTGGTTGGAGTGAGAAACAGGTTCCTTGGTGTTTTCTGCGAAACGCTTTAGCAGCCCGTTGGTGCTAGTATGGAGTCAGGGGATGGATGAAGCGGAGAGCCCCGTTTGGAGTGAGGTTGCAAAGGGCATGCCAGGGGAAGTGTTCTGCTGTGCCAAGATTCATGCTGCGCACGCTTTGTGGTTGGAGTGAGAAACAGGTTCCTTGGTGTTTTCTGCGAAACGCTTTAGCAGCCCGTTGGTGCTAGTATGGAGTCAGGGGATGGATGAAGCGGAGAGCCCCATTTGGAGTGAGGCTGCAAAGCGCATGCCAAGGGAAGTGTTCTGCTGTGCCAAGACTCGTGCTGCGCACCCTTTGTGGTTGGAGTGAGAAACAGGTTCGTTGGTGTTTTCTGCGAAACGCTTTAGCAGCCCGTTGGTGCTAGGATGGAGTTAGGGGATGGATGAAGCGGAGAGCCCCGTTTGGAGTGAGGCTGCAAAGGGCATGCCAGGGGAAGTGTTCTGCTGTGCCAAGACTCGTGCTGCGCACGCTTTGTGGTTGGAGTGAGAAACAGGTTCCTTGGTGTTTTCTGCGAAACGCTTTAGCAGCCCATTGGTGCTAATATGGAGTCAGGGGATGGATGAAGCGGAGAGCCCCGTTTGGAGTGAGGCTGCAAAGGGCATGCCAAGGGAAGTGTTCTGCTGTGCCAAGATTCATGCTGCGCACGCTTTGTGGTTGGAGTGAGAAACAGGTTCCTTGGTGTTTTCTGCGAAACGCTTTAGCAGCCCGTTGGTGCTAGTATGGAGTCAGGGGATGGATGAAGCGGAGAGCCCCGTTTGGAGTGAGGCTGCAAAGGGCATGCCAAGGGAAGTGTTCTGCTGTGCCAAGACTCGTGCTGCGCACGCTTTGTGGTTGGAGTGAGAAACAGGTTCCTTGGTGTTTTCTGCGAAACGCTTTAGCAGCCCGTTGGTGCTAGTATGGAGTCAGGGGATGGATGAAGCGGAGAGCCCCGTATGGAGTGAGGCTGCAAAGGGCATGCCAAGGGAAGTGTTCTGCTGTGCCAAGATTCATCCTTCGCACGCTTTGTGGTTGGAGTGAGAAACAGGTTCCTTGGTGTTTTCTGCGAAACGCTTTAGCAGTCCGTTGGTGCTAGTATGGAGTCAGGGGATGGATGAAGCGGAGAGCCCCGTTTGGAGTGAGGCTGCAAAGGGCATGCCAAGGGAAGTGTTCTGCTGTGCCAAGATTCATGCTGCGCACAGTTTGTGGTTGGAGTGAGAAACAGGTTCCTTGGTGTTTTCTGCGAAACGCTTTAGCAGACCGTTGGTGCTTGTATGGAGTCAGGGCATGGATGAAGCGGAGAGCCCCATTTGGAGTGAAGCTGCAAAGCGCATTCCAAGGGAAGTGTTCTGCTGTGCCAAGACTCGTGCTGCGCACGCTTTGTGGTTGGAGTGAGAAACAGGTTCCTTGGTGTTTTCTGCGAAACGCTTTAGCAGCCCATTGGTGCTAATATGGAGTCAGGGGATGGATGAAGCGGAGAGCCCCGTTTGGAGTGAGGCTGCAAAGGGCATGCCAAGGGAAGTGTTCTGCTGTGCCAAGATTCATCCTTCGTACGTTTTGTGGTTGGAGTGAGAAACAGGTTCCTTGGTGTTTTCTGCGAAACGCTTTAGCAGCCCGTTGGTGCTAGTATGGAGTCAGGGGATGGATGAAGCGGAGAGCCCCGTATGGAGTGAGGCTGCAAAGGGCATGCCAAGGGAAGTGTTCTGCTGTGCCAAGACTCGTGCTGCGCACGCTTTGTGGTTGGAGTGAGAAACAGGTTCCTTGGTGTTTTCTGCGAAACGCTTTAGCAGCCCGTTGGTGCTAGTATGGAGTCAGGGGATGGATGAAGCGGAGAGCCCCGTTTGGAGTGAGGCTGCAAAGGGCATGCCAGGGGAAGTGTTCTGCTGTGCCAAGATTCATGCTGCGCACGCTTTGTGGGTGGAGTGAGAAACAGGTTCCTTGGTGTTTTCTGCGAAACGCTTTAGCAGCCCGTTGGTGCTAGTATGGAGTCAGGGGATGGATGAAGCGGAGAGCCCCGTTTGGAGTGAGGCTGCAAAGGGCATGCCAGGGGAAGTGTTCTGCTGTGCCAAGATTCATGCTGCGCACGCTTTGTGGGTGGAGTGAGAAACAGGTTCCTTGGTGTTTTCTGCGAAACGCTTTAGCAGCCCGTTGGTGCTAGTATGGAGTCAGGGGATGGATGAAGCGGAGAGCCCCGTATGGAGTGAGGCTGCAAAGGGCATGCCAAGGGAAGTGTTCTGCTGTGCCAAGACTCGTGCTGCGCACGCTTTGTGGTTGGAGTGAGAAACAGGTTCCTTGGTGTTTTCTGCGAAACGCTTTAGCAGCCCGTTGGTGCTAGTATGGAGTCAGGGGATGGATGAAGCGGAGAGCCCCGTTTGGATTGAGGCTGCAAAGGGCATGCCAAGGGAAGTGTTCTGCTGTGCCAAGATTCATCCTTCGCACGTTTTGTGGTTGGAGTGAGAAACAGGTTCCTTGGTGTTTTCTGCGAAACGCTTTAGCAGCCCGTTGGTGCTAGTATGGAGTTAGGGGATGGATGAAGCGGAGAGCCCCGTATGGAGTGAGGCTGCAAAGGGCATGCCAAGGGAAGTGTTCTGCTGTGCCAAGACTCGTGCTGCGCACGCTTTGTGGTTGGAGTGAGAAACAGGTTCCTTGGTGTTTTCTGCGAAACGCTTTAGCAGCCCATTGGTGCTAATATGGAGTCAGGGGATGGATGAAGCGGAGAGCCCCGTTTGGAGTGAGGCTGCAAAGGGCATGCCAAGGGAAGTGTTCTGCTGTGCCAAGATTCATGCTGCGCATGCTTTGTGGTTGGAGTGAGAAACAGGTTCCTTGGTGTTTTCTGCGAAACGCTTTAGCAGCCCGTTGGTGCTAGTATGGAGTCAGGGGATGGATGAAGCGGAGAGCCCCGTTTGGAGTGAGGCTGCAAAGGGCATGCCAAGGGAAGTGTTCTGCTGTGCCAAGATTCATGCTGCGCACGCTTTGTGGTTGGAGTGAGAAACAGGTTCCTTGGTGTTTTCTGCGAAACGCTTTAGCAGCCCGTTGGTGCTAGTATGGAGTCAGGGGATGGATGAAGCGGAGAGCCCCGTTTGGAGTGAGGCTGCAAAGGGCATGCCAGGGGAAGTGTTCTGCTGTGCCAAGATTCATGCTGCGCACGCTTTGTGGTTGGAGTGAGAAACAGGTTCCTTGGTGTTTTCTGCGAAACGCTTTAGCAGCCCGTTGGTGCTAGTATGGAGTCAGGGGATGGATGAAGCGGAGAGCCCCGTATGGAGTGAGGCTGCAAAGGGCATGCCAAGGGAAGTGTTCTGCTGTGCCAAGACTCGTGCTGCGCACGCTTTGTGGTTGGAGTGAGAAACAGGTTCCTTGGTGTTTTCTGCGAAACGCTTTAGCAGCCCGTTGGTGCTAGTATGGAGTCAGGGGATGGATGAAGCGGAGAGCCCCGTATGGAGTGAGGCTGCAAAGGGCATGCCAAGGGAAGTGTTCTGCTGTGCCAAGACTCGTGCTGCGCACGCTTTGTGGTTGGAGTGAGAAACAGGTTCCTTGGTGTTTTCTGCGAAACGCTTTAGCAGCCCGTTGGTGCTAGTATGGAGTCAGGGGATGGATGAAGCGGAGAGCCCCGTTTGGAGTGAGGCTGCAAAGGGCATGCCAAGGGAAGTGTTCTGCTGTGCCAAGACTCGTGCTGCGCACGCTTTGTGGTTGGAGTGAGAAACAGGTTCGTTGGTGTTTTCTGCGAAACGCTTTAGCAGCCCGTTGGTGCTAGTATGGAGTCAGGGGATGGATGAAGCGGAGAGCCCCGTTTGGAGTGAGGCTGCAAAGGGCATGCCAAGGGAAGTGTTCTGCTGTGCCAAGATTCATGCTGCGCACGCTTTGTGGTTGGAGTGAGAAACAGGTTCCTTGGTGTTTTCTGCGAAACGCTTTAGCAGCCCGTTGGTGCTAGTATGGAGTCAGGGGATGGATGAAGCGGAGAGCCCCGTTTGGAGTGAGGCTGCAAAGGGCATGCCAAGGGAAGTGTTCTGCTGTGCCAAGATTCATGCTGCGCATGCTTTGTGGTTGGAGTGAGAAACAGGTTCCTTGGTGTTTTCTGCGAAACGCTTTAGCAGCCCGTTGGTGCTAGTATGGAGTCAGGGGATGGATGAAGCGGAGAGCCCCGTTTGGAGTGAGGCTGCAAAGGGCATGCCATGGGAAGTGTTCTGCTGTGCCAAGATTCATGCTGCGCACGCTTTGTGGTTGGAGTGAGAAACAGGTTCCTTGGTGTTTTCTGCGAAACGCTTTAGCAGGCCGTTGGTGCTAGTATGGAGTCAGGGGATGGATGAAGCGGAGAGCCCCATTTGGAGTGAGGCTGCAAAGCGCATGCCAAGGGAAGTGTTCTGCTGTGCCAAGACTCGTGCTGCGCACGCTTTGTGGTTGGAGTGAGAAACAGGTTCTTTGGTGTTTTCTGCGAAACGCTTTAGCAGCCCGTTGGTGCTAGGATGGAGTTAGGGGATGGATGAAGCGGAGAGCCCCGTTTGGAGTGAGGCTGCAAAGGGCATGCCAGGGGAAGTGTTCTGCTGTGCCAAGACTCGTGCTGCGCACACTTTGTGGTTGGAGTGAGAAACAGGTTCCTTGGTGTTTTCTGCGAAACGCTTTAGCAGCCCATTGGTGCTAATATGGAGTCAGGGGATGGATGAAGCGGAGAGCCCCGTTTGGAGTGAGGCTGCAAAGGGCATGCCAAGGGAAGTGTTCTGCTGTGCCAAGATTCATGCTGCGCACGCTTTGTGGTTGGAGTGAGAAACAGGTTCCTTGGTGTTTTCTGCGAAACGCTTTAGCAGCCCGTTGGTGCTAGTATGGAGTCAGGGGATGGATGAAGCGGAGAGCCCCGTTTGGAGTGAGGCTGCAAAGGGCATGCCAAGGGAAGTGTTCTGCTGTGCCAAGATTCATCCTTCGCACGTTTTGTGGTTGGAGTGAGAAACAGGTTCCTTGGTGTTTTCTGCGAAACGCTTTAGCAGCCCGTTGGTGCTAGTATGGAGTCAGGGGATGGATGAAGCGGAGAGCCCCGTTTGGAGTGAGGTTGCAAAGGGCATGCCAGGGGAAGTGTTCTGCTGTGCCAAGATTCATGCTGCGCACGCTTTGTGGTTGGAGTGAGAAACAGGTTCCTTGGTGTTTTCTGCGAAACGCTTTAGCAGCCCGTTGGTGCTAGTATGGAGTCAGGGGATGGATGAAGCGGAGAGCCCCGTATGGAGTGAGGCTGCAAAGGGCATGCCAAGGGAAGTGTTCTGCTGTGCCAAGACTCGTGCTGCGCACGCTTTGTGGTTGGAGTGAGAAACAGGTTCCTTGGTGTTTTCTGCGAAACGCTTTAGCAGCCCGTTGGTGCTAGTATGGAGTCAGGGGATGGATGAAGCGGAGAGCCCGATTTGGAGTGAGGCTGCAAAGCGCATGCCAAGGGAAGTGTTCTGCTGTGCCAAGACTCGTGCTGCGCACGCTTTGTGGTTGGAGTGAGAAACAGGTTCGTTGGTGTTTTCTGCGAAACGCTTTAGCAGCCCGTTGGTGCTAATATGGAGTCAGGGGATGGATGAAGCGGAGAGCCCCGTTTGGAGTGAGGCTGCAAAGGGCATGCCAGGGGAAGTGTTCTGCTGTGCCAAGACTCGTGCTGCGCACGCTTTGTGGTTGGAGTGAGAAACAGGTTCCTTGGTGTTTTCTGCGAAACGCTTTAGCAGCCCATTGGTGCTAATATGGAGTCAGGGGATGGATGAAGCGGAGAGCCCCGTTTGGAGTGAGGCTGCAAAGGGCATGCCAAGGGAAGTGTTCTGCTGTGCCAAGATTCATGCTGCGCACGCTTTGTGGTTGGAGTGAGAAACAGGTTCCTTGGTGTTTTCTGCGAAACGCTTTAGCAGCCCGTTGGTGCTAGTATGGAGTCAGGGGATGGATGAAGCGGAGAGCCCCGTTTGGAGTGAGGCTGCAAAGGGCATGCCAAGGGAAGTGTTCTGCTGTGCCAAGATTCATCCTTCGCACGCTTTGTGGTTGGAGTGAGAAACAGGTTCCTTGGTGTTTTCTGCGAAACGCTTTAGCAGCCCGTTGGTGCTAGTATGGAGTCAGGGGATGGATGAAGCGGAGAGCCCCGTTTGGAGTGAGGCTGCAAAGGGCATGCCAAGGGAAGTGTTCTGCTGTGCCAAGATTCATGCTGCGCACAGTTTGTGGTTGGAGTGAGAAACAGGTTCCTTGGTGTTTTCTGCGAAACGCTTTAGCAGGCCGTTGGTGCTTGTATGGAGTCAGGGGATGGATGAAGCGGAGAGCCCCATTTGGAGTGAGGCTGCAAAGCGCATTCCAAGGGAAGTGTTCTGCTGTGCCAAGACTCGTGCTGCGCACGCTTTGTGGTTGGAGTGAGAAACAGGTTCCTTGGTGTTTTCTGCGAAACGCTTTAGCAGCCCGTTGGTGCTAGGATGGAGTTAGGGGATGGATGAAGCGGAGAGCCCCGTTTGGAGTGAGGCTGCAAAGGGCATGCCAGGGTAAGTGTTCTGCTGTGCAAAGACTCGTGCTGCGCACGCTTTGTGGTTGGAGTGAGAAACAGGTTCCTTGGTGTTTTCTGCGAAACGCTTTAGCAGCCCATTGGTGCTAATATGGAGTCAGGGGATGGATGAAGCGGAGAGCCCCGTTTGGAGTGAGGCTGCAAAGGGCATGCCAAGGGAAGTGTTCTGCTGTGCCAAGATTCATCCTTCGTACGTTTTGTGGTTGGAGTGAGAAACAGGTTCCTTGGTGTTTTCTGCGAAACGCTTTAGCAGCCCGTTGGTGCTAGTATGGAGTCAGGGGATGGATGAAGCGGAGAGCCCCGTATGGAGTGAGGCTGCAAAGGGCATGCCAAGGGAAGTGTTCTGCTGTGCCAAGACTCGTGCTGCGCACGCTTTGTGGTTGGAGTGAGAAACAGGTTCCTTGGTGTTTTCTGCGAAACGCTTTAGCAGCCCGTTGGTGCTAGTATGGAGTCAGGGGATGGATGAAGCGGAGAGCCCCGTTTGGAGTGAGGCTGCAAAGGGCATGCCAGGGGAAGTGTTCTGCTGTGCCAAGATTCATGCTGCGCACGCTTTGTGGTTGGAGTGAGAAACAGGTTCCTTGGTGTTTTCTGCGAAACGCTTTAGCAGCCCGTTGGTGCTAGTATGGAGTCAGGGGATGGATGAAGCGGAGAGCCCCGTTTGGAGTGAGGCTGCAAAGGGCATGCCAGGGGAAGTGTTCTGCTGTGCCAAGATTCATGCTGCGCACGCTTTGTGGGTGGAGTGAGAAACAGGTTCCTTGGTGTTTTCTGCGAAACGCTTTAGCAGCCCGTTGGTGCTAGTATGGAGTCAGGGGATGGATGAAGCGGAGAGCCCCGTATGGAGTGAGGCTGCAAAGGGCATGCCAAGGGAAGTGTTCTGCTGTGCCAAGACTCGTGCTGCGCACGCTTTGTGGTTGGAGTGAGAAACAGGTTCCTTGGTGTTTTCTGCGAAACGCTTTAGCAGCCCGTTGGTGCTAGTATGGAGTCAGGGGATGGATGAAGCGGAGAGCCCCGTTTGGATTGAGGCTGCAAAGGGCATGCCAAGGGAAGTGTTCTGCTGTGCCAAGATTCATCCTTCGCACGTTTTGTGGTTGGAGTGAGAAACAGGTTCCTTGGTGTTTTCTGCGAAACGCTTTAGCAGCCCGTTGGTGCTAGTATGGAGTCAGGGGATGGATGAAGCGGAGAGCCCCGTTTGGAGTGAGGCTGCAAAGGGCATGCCAAGGGAAGTGTTCTGCTGTGCCAAGACTCGTGCTGCGCACGCTTTGTGGTTGGAGTGAGAAACAGGTTCCTTGGTGTTTTCTGCGAAACGCTTTAGCAGCCCGTTGGTGCTAGTATGGAGTCAGGGGATGGATGAAGCGGAGAGCCCCGTTTGGAGTGAGGCTGCAAAGGGCATGCCAGGGGAAGTGTTCTGCTGTGCCAAGATTCATGCTGCGCACGCTTTGTGGTTGGAGTGAGAAACAGGTTCCTTGGTGTTTTCTGCGAAACGCTTTAGCAGCCCGTTGGTGCTAGTATGGAGTCAGGGGATGGATGAAGCGGAGAGCCCCGTTTGGAGTGAGGCTGCAAAGGGCATGCCAGGGGAAGTGTTCTGCTGTGCCAAGATTCATGCTGCGCACGCTTTGTGGGTGGAGTGAGAAACAGGTTCCTTGGTGTTTTCTGCGAAACGCTTTAGCAGCCCGTTGGTGCTAGTATGGAGTCAGGGGATGGATGAAGCGGAGAGCCCCGTATGGAGTGAGGCTGCAAAGGGCATGCCAAGGGAAGTGTTCTGCTGTGCCAAGACTCGTGCTGCGCACGCTTTGTGGTTGGAGTGAGAAACAGGTTCCTTGGTGTTTTCTGCGAAACGCTTTAGCAGCCCGTTGGTGCTAGTATGGAGTCAGGGGATGGATGAAGCGGAGAGCCCCGTTTGGATTGAGGCTGCAAAGGGCATGCCAGGGGAAGTGTTCTGCTGTGCCAAGATTCATGCTGCGCACGCTTTGTGGTTGGAGTGAGAAACAGGTTCCTTGGTGTTTTCTGCGAAACGCTTTAGCAGCCCGTTGGTGCTAGGATGGAGTTAGGGGATGGATGAAGCGGAGAGCCCCGTTTGGAGTGAGGCTGCAAAGGGCATGCCAGGGGAAGTGTTCTGCTGTGCCAAGATTCATGCTGCGCACGCTTTGTGGGTGGAGTGAGAAACAGGTTCCTTGGTGTTTTCTGCGAAACGCTTTAGCAGCCCGTTGGTGCTAGTATGGAGTCAGGGGATGGATGAAGCGGAGAGCCCCGTATGGAGTGAGGCTGCAAAGGGCATGCCAAGGGAAGTGTTCTGCTGTGCCAAGACTCGTGCTGCGCACGCTTTGTGGTTGGAGTGAGAAACAGGTTCCTTGGTGTTTTCTGCGAAACGCTTTAGCAGCCCGTTGGTGCTAGTATGGAGTCAGGGGATGGATGAAGCGGAGAGCCCCGTTTGGATTGAGGCTGCAAAGGGCATGCCAAGGGAAGTGTTCTGCTGTGCCAAGATTCATGCTGCGCACGCTTTGTGGTTGGAGTGAGAAACAGGTTCCTTGGTGTTTTCTGCGAAACGCTTTAGCAGGCCGTTGGTGCTAGTAAGGAGTCAGGGGATGGATGAAGCGGAGAGCCCCATTTGGAGTGAGGCTGCAAAGCGCATGCCAAGGGAAGTGTTCTGCTGTGCCAAGACTTGTGCTGCGCACGCTTTGTGGTTGGAGTGAGAAACAGGTTCCTTGGTGTTTTCTGCGAAACGCTTTAGCAGCCCGTTGGTGCTAGGATGGAGTCAGGGGATGGATGAAGCGGAGAGCCCCGTTTGGAGTGAGGCTGCAAAGGGCATGCCAAGGGAAGTGTTCTGCTGTGCCAAGACTCGTGCTGCGCACGCTTTGTGGTTGGAGTGAGAAACAGGTTCCTTGGTGTTTTCTGCGAAACGCTTTAGCAGCCCATTGGTGCTAATATGGAGTCAGGGGATGGATGAAGCGGAGAGCCCCGTTTGGTGTGAGGCTGCAAAGGGCATGCCAAGGGAAGTGTTCTGCTGTGCCAAGATTCATCCTTCGCACGTTTTGTGGTTGGAGTGAGAAACAGGTTCCTTGGTGTTTTCTGCGAAACGCTTTAGCAGCCCGTTGGTGCTAGTATGGAGTCAGGGGATGGATGAAGCGGAGAGCCCCGTTTGGATTGAGGCTGCAAAGGGCATGCCAAGGGAAGTGTTCTGCTGTGCCAAGATTCATGCTGCGCACGCTTTGTGGGTGGAGTGGGAAACAGGTTCCTTGGTGTTTTCTGCGAAACGCTTTAGCAGCCCGTTGGTGCTCGTATGGAGTCAGGGGATGGATGAAGCGGAGAGCCCCGTTTGGAGTGAGGCTGCAAAGGGCATGCCAATGGAAGTGTTCTACTGTGCCAAGACTCATGCTGCGCACGCTTTGTGGTTGGAGTGAGAAACAGGTTCCTTGGTGTTTTCTGCGAAACGCTTTAGCAGCCCGTTGGTGCTAGTATGGAGTCAGGGGATGGATGAAGCGGAGAGCCCCGTTTGAAGTGAGGCTGCAAAGGGCATGCCAAGGGAAGTGTTCTGCTGTGCCAAGATTCATGCTGCGCATGCTTTGTGGTTGAAGTGAGAAACAGGTTCCTTGGTGTTTTCTGCGAAACGCTTTAGCAGTCCGTTGGTGCTAGTATGGAGTCAGGGGATGGATGAAGCGGAGAGCCCCGTTTGGAGTGAGGCTGCAAAGGGCATGCCAATGGAAGTGTTCTACTGTGCCAAGACTCATGCTGCGCACACTTTGTGGTTGGAGTGAGAAACAGGTTCCTTGGTGTTTTCTGCGAAACGCTTTAGCAGCCCGTTGGTGCTAGTATGGAGTCAGGGGATGGATGAAGCGGAGAGCCCCGTTTGAAGTGAGGCTGCAAAGGGCATGCCAAGGGAAGTGTTCTGCTGTGCCAAGATTCATGCTGCGCATGCTTTGTGGTTGGAGTGAGAAACAGGTTCCTTGGTGTTTTCTGCGAAACGCTTTAGCAGCCCGTTGGTGCTAGTATGGAGTCAGGGGATGGATGAAGCGGAGAGCCCCGTTTGGAGTGAGGCTGCAAAGGGCATGCCAAGGGAAGTGTTCTGCTGTGCCAAGATTCATGCTGCGCACGCTTTGTGGTTGGAGTGAGAAACAGGTTCCTTGGTGTTTTCTGCGAAACGCTTTAGCAGCCCGTTGGTGCTAGTATGGAGTCAGGGGATGGATGAAACAGAGAGCCCCGTTTGGAGTGAGGCTGCAAAGGGCATGCCAAGGGAAGTGTTCTGCTGTGCCAAGATTCATCCTTCGCACGTTTTGTGGGTGGAGTGAGAAACAGGTTCCTTGGTGTTTTCTGCGAAACGCTTTAGCAGCCCGTTGGTGCTAGTATGGAGTCAGGGGATGGATGAAGCGGAGAGCCCCGTATGGAGTGAGGCTGCAAAGGGCATGCCAAGGGAAGTGTTCTGCTGTGCCAAGACTCGTGCTGCGCACGCTTTGTGGTTGGAGTGAGAAACAGGTTCCTTGGTGTTTTCTGCGAAACGCTTTAGCAGCCCGTTGGTGCTAGGATGGAGTTAGGGGATGGATGAAGCGGAGAGCCCCGTATGGAGTGAGGCTGCAAAGGGCATGCCAAGGGAAGTGTTCTGCTGTGCCAAGATTCATGCTGCGCACGCTTTGTGGGTGGAGTGAGAAACAGGTTCCTTGGTGTTTTCTGCGAAACGCTTTAGCAGCCCGTTGGTGCTAGTATGGAGTCAGGGGATGGATGAAGCGGAGAGCCCCGTTTGGAGTGAGGCTGCAAAGGGCATGCCAAGGGAAGTGTTCTGCTGTGCCAAGACTTGTGCTGCGCACGCTTTGTGGTTGGAGTGAGAAACAGGTTCCTTGGTGTTTTCTGCGAAACGCTTTAGCAGCCCGTTGGTGCTAGTATGGAGTCAGGGGATGGATGAAGCGGAGAGCCCCGTTTGGATTGAGGCTGCAAAGGGCATGCCAAGGGAAGTGTTCTGCTGTGCCAAGATTCATGCTGCGCACGCTTTGTGGGTGGAGTGGGAAACAGGTTCCTTGGTGTTTTCTGCGAAACGCTTTAGCAGCCCGTTGGTGCTAGTATGGAGTCAGGGGATGGATGAAGCGGAGAGCCCCGTTTGGAGTGAGGCTGCAAAGGGCATGCCAATGGAAGTGTTCTTCTGTGCCAAGACTCATGCTGCGCACGCTTTGTGGTTGGAGTGAGAAACAGGTTCCTTGGTGTTTTCTGCGAAACGCTTTAGCAGCCCGTTGGTGCTAGTATGGAGTCAGGGGATGGATGAAGCGGAGAGCCCCGTTTGGAGTGAGGCTGCAAAGGGCATGCCAAGGGAAGTGTTCTGCTGTTCCAAGATTCATGCTGCGCATGCTTTGTGGTTGAAGTGAGAAACAGGTTCCTTGGTGTTTTCTGCGAAACGCTTTAGCAGTCCGTTGGTGCTAGTATGGAGTCAGGGGATGGATGAAGCGGAGAGCCCCGTTTGGAGTGAGGCTGCAAAGGGCATGCCAAGGGAAGTGTTCTGCTGTGCCAAGATTCATGCTGCGCACGCTTTGTGGTTGGAGTGAGAAACAGGTTCCTTGGTGTTTTCTGCGAAACGCTTTAGCAGCCCGTTGGTGCTAGTATGGAGTCAGGGGATGGATGAAGCGGAGAGCCCCGTTTGGAGTGAGGCTGCAAAGGGCATGCCAAGGGAAGTGTTCTGCTGTGCCAAGATTCATGCTGCGCACGCTTTGTGGTTGAAGTGAGAAACAGGTTCCTTGGTGTTTTCTGCGAAACGCTTTAGCAGCCCGTTGGTGCTAGTATGGAGTCAGGGGATGGATGAAGCGGAGAGCCCCGTTTGGAGTGAGGCTGCAAAGGGCATGCCAAGGGAAGTGTTCTGCTGTGCCAAGATTCATGCTGCGCACGCTTTGTGGTTGGAGTGAGAAACAGGTTCCTTGGTGTTTTCTGCGAAACGCTTTAGCAGCCCGTTGGTGCTAGTATGGAGTCAGGGGATGGATGAAACAGAGAGCCCCATTTGGAGTGAGGCTGCAAAGGGCATGCCAAGGGAAGTGTTCTGCTGTGCCAAGATTCATCCTTCGCACGTTTTGTGGTTGGAGTGAGAAACAGGTTCCTTGGTGTTTTCTGCGAAACGCTTTAGCAGCCCGTTGGTGCTAGTATGGAGTCAGGGGATGGATGAAGCGGAGAGCCCCATTTGGAGTGAGGCTGCAAAGGGCATACCAGGGGAAGTGTTCTGCTGTGCCAAGATTCATCCTGCGCACGCTTTGTGGGTGGAGTGAGAAACAGGTTCCTTGGTGTTTTCTGCGAAACGCTTTAGCAGCCCGTTGGTGCTAGTATGGAGTCAGGGGATGGATGAAGCGGAGAGCCCCGTTTGGAGTGAGGCTGCAAAGGGCATGCCAGGGGAAGTGTTCTGCTGTGCCAAGATTCATCCTTCGCACGTTTTGTGGTTGGAGTGAGAAACAGGTTCCTTGGTGTTTTCTGCGAAACGCTTTAGCAGCCCGTTGGTGCTAGGATGGAGTTAGGGGATGGATGAAGCGGAGAGCCCCGTTTGGAGTGAGGCTGCAAAGGGCATGCCAGGGGAAGTGTTCTGCTGTGCCAAGACTCGTGCTGCGCACGCTTTGTGGTTGGAGTGAGAAACAGGTTCCTTGGTGTTTTCTGCGAAACGCTTTAGCAGCCCATTGGTGCTAATATGGAGTCAGGGGATGGATGAAGCGGAGAGCCCCGTTTGGAGTGAGGCTGCAAAGGGCATGCCAAGGGAAGTGTTCTGCTGTGCCAAGATTCATGCTGCGCACGCTTTGTGGTTGGAGTGAGAAACAGGTTCCTTGGTGTTTTCTGCGAAACGCTTTAGCAGCCCGTTGGTGCTAGTATGGAGTCAGGGGATGGATGAAGCGGAGAGCCCCGTTTGGAGTGAGGCTGCAAAGGGCATGCCAAGGGAAGTGTTCTGCTGTGCCAAGATTCATGCTGCGCACGCTTTGTGGTTGGAGTGAGAAACAGGTTCCTTGGTGTTTTCTGCGAGACGCTTTAGCAGCCCGTTGGTGCTAGTATGGAGTCAGGGGATGGATGAAGCGGAGAGCCCCGTTTGGAGTGAGGCTGCAAAGGGCATGCCAATGGAAGTGTTCTACTGTGCCAAGACTCATGCTGCGCACGCTTTGTGGTTGGAGTGAGAAACAGGTTCGTTGGTGTTTTCTGCGAAACGCTTTAGCAGCCCGTTGGTGCTAGTATGGAGTCAGGGGATGGATGAAGCGGAGAGCCCCGTTTGGAGTGAGGCTGCAAAGGGCATGCCAAGGGAAGTGTTCTGCTGTGCCAAGATTCATGCTGCGCATGCTTTGTGGTTGAAGTGAGAAACAGGTTCCTTGGTGTTTTCTGCGAAACGCTTTAGCAGTCCGTTGGTGCTAGTATGGAGTCAGGGGATGGATGAAGCGGAGAGCCCCGTTTGGAGTGAGGCTGCAAAGGGCATGCCAAGGGAAGTGTTCTGCTGTGCCAAGACTCGTGCTGCGCACGCTTTGTGGTTGGAGTGAGAAACAGATTCCTTGGTGTTTTCTGCGATACGCTTTAGCAGCCCGTTGGTGCTAGTATGGAGTCAGGGGATGGATGAAACAGAGAGCCCCGTTTGGAGTGAGGCTGCAAAGGGCATGCCAAGGGAAGTGTTCTGCTGTGCCAAGATTCATCCTTCGCACGTTTTGTGGGTGGAGTGAGAAACAGGTTCCTTGGTGTTTTCTGCGAAACGCTTTAGCAGCCCGTTGGTGCTAGTATGGAGTCAGGGGATGGATGAAGCGGAGAGCCCCGTTTGGAGTGAGGCTGCAAAGGGCATGCCAGGGGAAGTGTTCTGCTGTGCCAAGATTCATGCTGCGCACGCTTTGTGGGTGGAGTGAGAAACAGGTTCCTTGGTGTTTTCTGCGAAACGCTTTAGCAGCCCGTTGGTGCTAGTATGGAGTCAGGGGATGGATGAAGCGGAGAGCCCCGTTTGGAGTGAGGCTGCAAAGGGCATGCCAAGGGAAGTGTTCTTCTGTGCCAAGACTCATGCTGCGCACGCTTTGTGGCTTGGAGTGAGAAACAGGTTCCTTGGTGTTTTCTGCGAAACGCTTTAGCAGCCCGTTGGTGCTAGTATGGAGTCAGGGGATGGATGAAGCGGAGAGCCCCGTTTGGAGTGAGGCTCCCGTTTGGAGTGAGGCTGCAAAGGGCATGCCAAGGGAAGTGTTCTGCTGTTCCAAGATTCATGCTGCGCATGCTTTGTGGTTGAAGTGAGAAACAGGTTCCTTGGTGTTTTCTGCGAAACGCTTTAGCAGTCCGTTGGTGCTAGTATGGAGTCAGGGGATGGATGAAGCGGAGAGCCCCGTTTGGAGTGAGGCTGCAAAGGGCATGCCAAGGGAAGTGTTCTGCTGTGCCAAGATTCATGCTGCGCACGCTTTGTGGTTGGAGTGAGAAACAGGTTTCCTTGGTGTTTTCTGCGAAACGCTTTAGCAGCCCGTTGGTGCTAGTATGGAGTCAGGGGATGGATGAAGCGGAGAGCCCCGTTTGGAGTGAGGCTGCAAAGGGCATGCCAGGGGAAGTGTTCTGCTGTGCCAAGATTCATGCTGCGCACGCTTTGTGGTTGGAGTGAGAAACAGGTTCGTTGGTGTTTTTCTGCGAAACGCTTTAGCAGCCCGTTGGTGCTAGTATGGAGTCAGGGGATGGATGAAGCGGAGAGCCCCGTTTGGAGTGAGGCTGCAAAGGGCATGCCAGGGGAAGTGTTTCTGCTGTGCCAAGATTCATGCTGCGCACGCTTTGTGGGTGGAGTGAGAAAACAGGTTCCTTGGTGTTTTCTGCGAAAACGCTTTAGCAAGCCCGTTGGTGCTAGTATGGAGTCAGGGGATGGATGAAGCGGAGAGCCCCGTTTGGAGTGAGGCTGCAAAGGGGCATGCCAAGGGAAGTGTTCTGCTGTGCCAAGACTCGTGCTGCGCACGCTTTGTGGTTGGAGTGAGAAACAGGTTCCTTGGTGTTTTCTGCGAAACGCTTTAGCAGCCCGTTGGTGCTAGTATGGAGTCAGGGGATGGATGAAGCGGAGAGCCCCGTTTGGATTGAGGCTGCAAAGGGCATGCCAAGGGAAGTGTTCTGCTGTGCCAAGATTCATCCTTCGCACGTTTTGTGGTTGGAGTGAGAAACAGGTTCCTTGGTGTTTTCTGCGAAACGCTTTAGCAGCCCGTTGGTGCTAGTATGGAGTCAGGGGATGGATGAAGCGGAGAGCCCCGTTTGGAGTGAGGCTGCAAAGGGCATGCCAGGGGAAGTGTTCTGCTGTGCCAAGATTCATGCTGCGCACGCTTTGTGGGTGGAGTGAGAAACAGGTTCCTTGGTGTTTTCTGCGAAACGCTTTAGCAGCCCGTTGGTGCTAGTATGGAGTCAGGGGATGGATGAAGCGGAGAGCCCCGTATGGAGTGAGGCTGCAAAGGGCATGCCAAGGGAAGTGTTCTGCTGTGCCAAGACTCGTGCTGCGCACGCTTTGTGGTTGGAGTGAGAAACAGGTTCCTTGGTGTTTTCTGCGAAACGCTTTAGCAGCCCGTTGGTGCTAGTATGGAGTCAGGGGATGGATGAAGCGGAGAGCCCCGTTTGGAGTGAGGCTGCAAAGGGCATGCCAAGGGAAGTGTTCTGCTGTGCCAAGATTCATGCTGCGCACGCTTTGTGGTTGGAGTGAGAAACAGGTTCCTTGGTGTTTTCTGCGAAACGCTTTAGCAGGCCGTTGGTGCTAGTAAGGAGTCAGGGGATGGATGAAGCGGAGAGCCCCATTTGGAGTGAGGCTGCAAAGCGCATGCCAAGGGAAGTGTTCTGCTGTGCCAAGACTCGTGCTGCGCACGCTTTGTGGTTGGAGTGAGAAACAGGTTCCTTGGTGTTTTCTGCGAAACGCTTTAGCAGCCCATTGGTGCTAGTATGGAGTCAGGGGATGGATGAAACAGAGAGCCCCGTTTGGAGTGAGGCTGCAAAGGGCATGCCAAGGGAAGTGTTCTGCTGTGCCAAGATTCATCCTTCGCACGTTTTGTGGTTGGAGTGAGAAACAGGTTCCTTGGTGTTTTCTGCGAAACGCTTTAGCAGCCCGTTGGTGCTAGTATGGAGTCAGGGGATGGATGAAGCGGAGAGCCCCATTTGGAGTGAGGCTGCAAACGGCATACCAGGGGAAGTGTTCTGCTGTGCCAAGATTCATCCTGCGCACGCTTTGTGGGTGGAGTGAGAAACAGGTTCCTTGGTGTTTTCTGCGAAACGCTTTAGCAGCCCGTTGGTGCTAGTATGGAGTCAGGGGATGGATGAAGCGGAGAGCCCCGTATGGAGTGAGGCTGCAAAGGGCATGCCAAGGGAAGTGTTCTGCTGTGCCAAGACTCGTGCTGCGCACGCTTTGTGGTTGGAGTGAGAAACAGGTTCCTTGGTGTTTTCTGCGAAACGCTTTAGCAGCCCGTTGGTGCTAGGATGGAGTTAGGGGATGGATGAAGCGGAGAGCCCCGTATGGAGTGAGGCTGCAAAGGGCATGCCAGGGGAAGTGTTCTGCTGTGCCAAGATTCATGCTGCGCACGCTTTGTGGTTGGAGTGAGAAACAGGTTCCTTGGTGTTTTCTGCGAAACGCTTTAGCAGCCCGTTGGTGCTAGTATGGAGTCAGGGGATGGATGAAGCGGAGAGCCCCGTTTGGAGTGAGGCTGCAAAGGGCATGCCAAGGGAAGTGTTCTGCTGTTCCAAGATTCATGCTGCGCATGCTTTGTGGTTGAAGTGAGAAACAGGTTCCTTGGTGTTTTCTGCGAAACGCTTTAGCAGCCCGTTGGTGCTAGTATGGAGTCAGGGGATGGATGAAGCGGAGAGCCCCGTTTGGAGTGAGGCTGCAAAGGGCAAAGATTCATGCTGCGCACGCTTTGTGGTTGGAGTGAGAAACAGGTTCGTTGGTGTTTTCTGCGAAACGCTTTAGCAGCCCGTTGGTGCTAGTATGGAGTCAGGGGATGGATGAAGCGGAGAGCCCCGTTTGGAGTGAGGCTGCAAAGGGCATGCCAGGGGAAGTGTTCTGCTGTGCCAAGACTCGTGCTGCGCACGCTTTGTGGTTGGAGTGAGAAACAGGTTCCTTGGTGTTTTCTGCGAAACGCTTTAGCAGCCCATTGGTGCTAATATGGAGTCAGGGGATGGATGAAACGGAGAGCCCCGTTTGGAGTGAGGCTGCAAAGGGCATGCCAAGGGAAGTGTTCTGCTGTGCCAAGATTCATGCTGCGCACGCTTTGTGGTTGGAGTGAGAAACAGGTTCCTTGGTGTTTTCTGCGAAACGCTTTAGCAGCCCGTTGGTGCTAGTATGGAGTCAGGGGATGGATGAAGCGGAGAGCCCCGTTTGGAGTGAGGCTGCAAAGGGCATGCCAAGGGAAGTGTTCTGCTGTGCCAAGATTCATGCTGCGCACGCTTTGTGGTTGGAGTGAGAAACAGGTTCCTTGGTGTTTTCTGCGAAACGCTTTAGCAGCCCGTTGGTGCTAGTATGGAGTCAGGGGATGGATGAAGCGGAGAGCCCCGTTTGGAGTGAGGCTGCAAAGGGCATGCCAATGGAAGTGTTCTACTGTGCCAAGACACATGCTGCGCACGCTTTGTGGTTGGAGTGAGAAACAGGTTCGTTGGTGTTTTCTGCGAAACGCTTTAGCAGCCCGTTGGTGCTAGTATGGAGTCAGGGGATGGATGAAGCGGAGAGCCCCGTTTGGAGTGAGGCTGCAAAGGGCATGCCAAGGGAAGTGTTCTGCTGTGCCAAGATTCATGCTGCGCATGCTTTGTGGTTGAAGTGAGAAACAGGTTCCTTGGTGTTTTCTGCGAAACGCTTTAGCAGTCCGTTGGTGCTAGTATGGAGTCAGGGGATGGATGAAGCGGAGAGCCCCGTTTGGAGTGAGGCTGCAAAGGGCATGCCAAGGGAAGTGTTCTGCTGTGCCAAGATTCATCCTTCGCACGTTTTGTGGTTGGAGTGAGAAACAGGTTCCTTGGTGTTTTCTGCGAAACGCTTTAGCAGCCCGTTGGTGCTAGTATGGAGTCAGGGGATGGATGAAGCGGAGAGCCCCATTTGGAGTGAGGCTGCAAAGGGCATACCAGGGGAAGTGTTCTGCTGTGCCAAGATTCATGCTGCGCACGCTTTGTGGGTGGAGTGAGAAACAGGTTCCTTGGTGTTTTCTGCGAAACGCTTTAGCAGCCCGTTGGTGCTAGTATGGAGTCAGGGGATGGATGAAGCGGAGAGCCCCGTTTGGAGTGAGGCTGCAAAGGGCATGCCAAGGGAAGTGTTCTGCTGTTCCAAGATTCATGCTGCGCATGCTTTGTGGTTGAAGTGAGAAACAGGTTCCTTGGTGTTTTCTGCGAAACGCTTTAGCAGTCCGTTGGTGCTAGTATGGAGTCAGGGGATGGATGAAGCGGAGAGCCCCGTTTGGAGTGAGGCTGCAAAGGGCATGCCAAGGGAAGTGTTCTGCTGTGCCAAGATTCATGCTGCGCACGCTTTGTGGTTGGAGTGAGAAACAGGTTCCTTGGTGTTTTCTGCGAAACGCTTTAGCAGCCCGTTGGTGCTAGTATGGAGTCAGGGGATGGATGAAGCGGAGAGCCCCGTTTGGAGTGAGGCTGCAAAGGGCATGCCAGGGGAAGTGTTCTGCTGTGCCAAGATTCATGCTGCGCACGCTTTGTGGTTGGAGTGAGAAACAGGTTCCTTGGTGTTTTCTGCGAAACGCTTTAGCAGCCCGTTGGTGCTAGTATGGAGTCAGGGGATGGATGAAGCGGAGAGCCCCGTTTGGAGTGAGGCTGCAAAGGGCATGCCAGGGGAAGTGTTCTGCTGTGCCAAGATTCATGCTGCGCACGCTTTGTGGGTGGAGTGAGAAACAGGTTCCTTGGTGTTTTCTGCGAAACGCTTTAGCAGCCCGTTGGTGCTAGTATGGAGTCAGGGGATGGATGAAGCGGAGAGCCCCGTTTGGAGTGAGGCTGCAAAGGGCATGCCAAGGGAAGTGTTCTGCTGTGCCAAGACTCGTGCTGCGCACGCTTTGTGGTTGGAGTGAGAAACAGGTTCCTTGGTGTTTTCTGCGAAACGCTTTAGCAGCCCGTTGGTGCTAGTAGGGAGTCAGGGGATGGATGAAGCGGAGAGCCCCGTTTGGATTGAGGCTGCAAAGGGCATGCCAAGGGAAGTGTTCTGCTGTGCCAAGATTCATCCTTCGCACGTTTTGTGGTTGGAGTGAGAAACAGGTTCCTTGGTGTTTTCTGCGAAACGCTTTAGCAGCCCGTTGGTGCTAGTATGGAGTCAGGGGATGGATGAAGCGGAGAGCCCCATTTGGAGTGAGGCTGCAAAGGGCATGCCAGGGGAAGTGTTCTGCTGTGCCAAGATTCATGCTGCGCACGCTTTGTGGGTGGAGTGAGAAACAGGTTCCTTGGTGTTTTCTGCGAAACGCTTTAGCAGCCCGTTGGTGCTAGTATGGAGTCAGGGGATGGATGAAGCGGAGAGCCCCGTATGGAGTGAGGCTGCAAAGGGCATGCCAAGGGAAGTGTTCTGCTGTGCCAAGACTCGTGCTGCGCACGCTTTGTGGTTGGAGTGAGAAACAGGTTCCTTGGTGTTTTCTGCGAAACGCTTTAGCAGCCCGTTGGTGCTAGTATGGAGTCAGGGGATGGATGAAGCGGAGAGCCCCGTTTGGATTGAGGCTGCAAAGGGCATGCCAAGGGAAGTGTTCTGCTGTGCCAAGATTCATGCTGCGCACGCTTTGTGGTTGGAGTGAGAAACAGGTTCCTTGGTGTTTTCTGCGAAACGCTTTAGCAGGCCGTTGGTGCTAGTAAGGAGTCAGGGGATGGATGAAGCGGAGAGCCCCATTTGGAGTGAGGCTGCAAAGCGCATGCCAAGGGAAGTGTTCTGCTGTGCCAAGACTCGTGCTGCGCACGCTTTGTGGTTGGAGTGAGAAACAGGTTCCTTGGTGTTTTCTGCGAAACGCTTTAGCAGCCCGTTGGTGCTAGGATGGAGTCAGGGGATGGATGAAGCGGAGAGCCCCGTTTGGAGTGAGGCTGCAAAGGGCATGCCAAGGGAAGTGTTCTGCTGTGCCAAGACTCGTGCTGCGCACGCTTTGTGGTTGGAGTGAGAAACAGGTTCCTTGGTGTTTTCTGCGAAACGCTTTAGCAGCCCATTGGTGCTAATATGGAGTAAGGGGATGGATGAAGCGGAGAGCCCCGTTTGGTGTGAGGCTGCAAAGGGCATGCCAAGGGAAGTGTTCTGCTGTGCCAAGATTCATCCTTCGCACGTTTTGTGGTTGGAGTGAGAAACAGGTTCCTTGGTGTTTTCTGCGAAACGCTTTAGCAGCCCGTTGGTGCTAGTATGGAGTCAGGGGATGGATGAAGCGGAGAGCCCCGTTTGGAGTGAGGCTGCAAAGGGCATGCCAAGGGAAGTGTTCTGCTGTGCCAAGATTCATGCTGCGCACGCTTTGTGGGTGGAGTGGGAAACAGGTTCCTTGGTGTTTTCTGCGAAACGCTTTAGCAGCCCGTTGGTGCTCGTATGGAGTCAGGGGATGGATGAAGCGGAGAGCCCCGTTTGGAGTGAGGCTGCAAAGGGCATGCCAATGGAAGTGTTCTACTGTGCCAAGACTCATGCTGCGCACGCTTTGTGGTTGGAGTGAGAAACAGGTTCCTTGGTGTTTTCTGCGAAACGCTTTAGCAGCCCGTTGGTGCTAGTAGGGAGTCAGGGGATGGATGAAGCGGAGAGCCCCGTTTGAAGTGAGGCTGCAAAGGGCATGCCAAGGGAAGTGTTCTGCTGTGCCAAGATTCATGCTGCGCATGCTTTGTGGTTGAAGTGAGAAACAGGTTCCTTGGTGTTTTCTGCGAAACGCTTTAGCAGTCCGTTGGTGCTAGTATGGAGTCAGGGGATGGATGAAGCGGAGAGCCCCGTTTGGAGTGAGGCTGCAAAGGGCATGCCAATGGAAGTGTTCTACTGTGCCAAGACTCATGCTGCGCACGCTTTGTGGTTGGAGTGAGAAACAGGTTCCTTGGTGTTTTCTGCGAAACGCTTTAGCAGCCCGTTGGTGCTAGTATGGAGTCAGGGGATGGATGAAGCGGAGAGCCCCGTTTGAAGTGAGGCTGCAAAGGGCATGCCAAGGGAAGTGTTCTGCTGTGCCAAGATTCATGCTGCGCATGCTTTGTGGTTGAAGTGAGAAACAGGTTCCTTGGTGTTTTCTGCGAAACGCTTTAGCAGTCCGTTGGTGCTAGTATGGAGTCAGGGGATGGATGAAGCGGAGAGCCCCGTTTGGAGTGAGGCTGCAAAGGGCATGCCAAGGGAAGTGTTCTGCTGTGCCAAGATTCATGCTGCGCACGCTTTGTGGTTGGAGTGAGAAACAGGTTCCTTGGTGTTTTCTGCGAAACGCTTTAGCAGCCCGTTGGTGCTAGTATGGAGTCAGGGGATGGATGAAACAGAGAGCCCCGTTTGGAGTGAGGCTGCAAAGGGCATGCCAAGGGAAGTGTTCTGCTGTGCCAAGATTCATCCTTCGCACGTTTTGTGGTTGGAGTGAGAAACAGGTTCCTTGGTGTTTTCTGCGAAACGCTTTAGCAGCCCGTTGGTGCTAGTATGGAGTCAGGGGATGGATGAAGCGGAGAGCCCCATTTGGAGTGAGGCTGCAAACGGCATACCAGGGGAAGTGTTCTGCTGTGCCAAGATTCATCCTGCGCACGCTTTGTGGGTGGAGTGAGAAACAGGTTCCTTGGTGTTTTCTGCGAAACGCTTTAGCAGCCCGTTGGTGCTAGTATGGAGTCAGGGGATGGATGAAGCGGAGAGCCCCGTATGGAGTGAGGCTGCAAAGGGCATGCCAAGGGAAGTGTTCTGCTGTGCCAAGACTCGTGCTGCGCACGCTTTGTGGTTGGAGTGAGAAACAGGTTCCTTGGTGTTTTCTGCGAAACGCTTTAGCAGCCCGTTGATGCTAGGATGGAGTTAGGGGATGGATGAAGCGGAGAGCCCCGTATGGAGTGAGGCTGCAAAGGGCATGCCAGGGGAAGTGTTCTGCTGTGCCAAGATTCATGCTGCGCACGCTTTGTGGGTGGAGTGAGAAACAGGTTCCTTGGTGTTTTCTGCGAAACGCTTTAGCAGCCCGTTGGTGCTAGTATGGAGTCAGGGGATGGATGAAGCGGAGAGCCCCGTTTGGAGTGAGGCTGCAAAGGGCATGCCAAGGGAAGTGTTCTGCTGTGCCAAGACTCGTGCTGCGCACGCTTTGTGGTTGGAGTGAGAAACAGGTTCCTTGGTGTTTTCTGCGAAACGCTTTAGCAGCCCGTTGGTGCTATTATGGAGTCAGGGGATGGATGAAGCGGAGAGCCCCGTTTGGATTGAGGCTGCAAAGGGCATGCCAAGGGAAGTGTTCTGCTGTGCCAAGATTCATGCTGCGCACGCTTTGTGGTTGGAGTGGGAAACAGGTTCCTTGGTGTTTTCTGCGAAACGCTTTAGCAGCCCGTTGGTGCTAGTATGGAGTCAGGGGATGGATGAAGCGGAGAGCCCCGTTTGGAGTGAGGCTGCAAAGGGCATGCCAATGGAAGTGTTCTTCTGTGCCAAGACTCATGCTGCGCACGCTTTGTGGTTGGAGTGAGAAACAGGTTCCTTGGTGTTTTCTGCGAAACGCTTTAGCAGCCCGTTGGTGCTAGTATGGAGTCAGGGGATGGATGAAGCGGAGAGCCCCGTTTGGAGTGAGGCTGCAAAGGGCATGCCAAGGGAAGTGTTCTGCTGTTCCAAGATTCATGCTGCGCATGCTTTGTGGTTGAAGTGAGAAACAGGTTCCTTGGTGTTTTCTGCGAAACGCTTTAGCAGCCCGTTGGTGCTAGTATGGAGTCAGGGGATGGATGAAGCGGAGAGCCCCGTTTGGAGTGAGGCTGCAAAGGGCATGCCAAGGGAAGTGTTCTGCTGTGCCAAGATTCATGCTGCGCACGCTTTGTGGTTGGAGTGAGAAACAGGTTCCTTGGTGTTTTCTGCGAAACGCTTTAGCAGCCCGTTGGTGCTAGTATGGAGTCAGGGGATGGATGAAGCGGAGAGCCCCGTTTGGAGTGAGGCTGCAAAGGGCATGCCAAGGGAAGTGTTCTGCTGTGCCAAGATTCATGCTGCGCACGCTTTGTGGTTGAAGTGAGAAACAGGTTCCTTGGTGTTTTCTGCGAAACGCTTTAGCAGCCCGTTGGTGCTAGTATGGAGTCAGGGGATGGATGAAGCGGAGAGCCCCGTTTGGAGTGAGGCTGCAAAGGGCATGCCAAGGGAAGTGTTCTGCTGTGCCAAGATTCATGCTGCGCACGCTTTGTGGTTGGAGTGAGAAACAGGTTCCTTGGTGTTTTCTGCGAAACGCTTTAGCAGCCCGTTGGTGCTAGTATGGAGACAGGGGATGGATGAAGCGGAGAGCCCCATTTGGAGTGAGGCTGCAAAGGGCATACCAGGGGAAGTGTTCTGCTGTGCCAAGATTCATCCTGCGCACGCTTTGTGGGTGGAGTGAGAAACAGGTTCCTTGGTGTTTTCTGCGAAACGCTTTAGCAGCCCGTTGGTGCTAGTATGGAGTCAGGGGATGGATGAAGCGGAGAGCCCCGTTTGGAGTGAGGCTGCAAAGGGCATGCCAGGGGAAGTGTTCTGCTGTGCCAAGATTCATCCTTCGCACGTTTTGTGGTTGGAGTGAGAAACAGGTTCCTTGGTGTTTTCTGCGAAACGCTTTAGCAGCCCGTTGGTGCTAGGATGGAGTTAGGGGATGGATGAAGCGGAGAGCCCCGTTTGGAGTGAGGCTGCAAAGGGCATGCCAGGGGAAGTGTTCTGCTGTGCCAAGACTCGTGCTGCGCACGCTTTGTGGTTGGAGTGAGAAACAGGTTCCTTGGTGTTTTCTGCGAAACGCTTTAGCAGCCCATTGGTGCTAATATGGAGTCAGGGGATGGATGAAGCGGAGAGCCCCGTTTGGAGTGAGGCTGCAAAGGGCATGCCAAGGGAAGTGTTCTGCTGTGCCAAGATTCATGCTGCGCACGCTTTGTGGTTGGAGTGAGAAACAGGTTCCTTGGTGTTTTCTGCGAAACGCTTTAGCAGCCCGTTGGTGCTAGTATGGAGTCAGGGGATGGATGAAGCGGAGAGCCCCGTTTGGAGTGAGGCTGCAAAGGGCATGCCAATGGAAGTGTTCTACTGTGCCAAGACTCATGCTGCGCACGCTTTGTGGTTGGAGTGAGAAACAGGTTCGTTGGTGTTTTCTGCGAAACGCTTTAGCAGCCCGTTGGTGCTAGTATGGAGTCAGGGGATGGATGAAGCGGAGAGCCCCGTTTGGAGTGAGGCTGCAAAGGGCATGCCAAGGGAAGTGTTCTGCTGTGCCAAGATTCATGCTGCGCACGCTTTGTGGTTGGAGTGAGAAACAGGTTCCTTGGTGTTTTCTGCGAAACGCTTTAGCAGCCCGTTGGTGCTAGTATGGAGTCAGGGGATGGATGAAGCGGAGAGCCCCATTTGGAGTGAGGCTGCAAAGGGCATACCAGGGGAAGTGTTCTGCTGTGCCAAGATTCATGCTGAGCACGCTTTGTGGGTGGAGTGAGAAACAGGTTCCTTGGTGTTTTCTGCGAAACGCTTTAGCAGCCCGTTGGTGCTAGTATGGAGTCAGGGGATGGATGAAGCGGAGAGCCCCGTTTGGAGTGAGGCTGCAAAGGGCATGCCAAGGGAAGTGTTCTTCTGTGCCAAGACTCATGCTGCGCACGCTTTGTGGTTGGAGTGAGAAACAGGTTCCTTGGTGTTTTCTGCGAAACGCTTTAGCAGCCCGTTGGTGCTAGTATGGAGTCAGGGGATGGATGAAGCGGAGAGCCCCGTTTGGAGTGAGGCTGCAAAGGGCATGCCAAGGGAAGTGTTCTGCTGTTCCAAGATTCATGCTGCGCATGCTTTGTGGTTGGAGTGAGAAACAGGTTCCTTGGTGTTTTCTGCGAAACGCTTTAGCAGCCCGTTGGTGCTAGTATGGAGTCAGGGGATGGATGAAGCGGAGAGCCCCATTTGGAGTGAGGCTGCAAAGGGCATACCAGGGGAAGTGTTCTGCTGTGCCAAGATTCATGCTGCGCACGCTTTGTGGTTGGAGTGAGATACAGGTTCCTTGGTGTTTTCTGCGAAACGCTTTAGCAGCCCGTTGGTGCTAGTATGGAGTCAGGGGATGGATGAAGCGGAGAGCCCCGTTTGGAGTGAGGCTGCAAAGGGCATGCCAAGGGAAGTGTTCTTCTGTGCCAAGACTCATGCTGCGCACGCTTTGTGGTTGGAGTGAGAAACAGGTTCCTTGGTGTTTTCTGCGAAACGCTTTAGCAGCCCGTTGGTGCTAGTATGGAGTCAGGGGATGGATGAAGCGGAGAGCCCCGTTTGGAGTGAGGCTGCAAAGGGCATGCCAAGGGAAGTGTTCTGCTGTTCCAAGATTCATGCTGCGCATGCTTTGTGGTTGAAGTGAGAAACAGGTTCCTTGGTGTTTTCTGCGAAACGCTTTAGCAGTCCGTTGGTGCTAGTATGGAGTCAGGGGATGGATGAAGCGGAGAGCCCCGTTTGGAGTGAGGCTGCAAAGGGCATGCCAAGGGAAGTGTTCTGCTGTGCCAAGATTCATCCTTCGCACGTTTTGTGGTTGGAGTGAGAAACAGGTTCCTTGGTGTTTTCTGCGAAACGCTTTAGCAGCCCGTTGGTGCTAGTATGGAGTCAGGGGATGGATGAAGCGGAGAGCCCCGTTTGGAGTGAGGCTGCAAAGGGCATGCCAAGGGAAGTGTTCTGCTGTGCCAAGATTCATGCTGCGCACGCTTTGTGGTTGGAGTGAGAAACAGGTTCCTTGGTGTTTTCTGCGAAACGCTTTAGCAGCCCATTGGTGCTAATATGGAGTCAGGGGATGGATGAAGCGGAGAGCCCCGTTTGGAGTGAGGCTGCAAAGGGCATGCCAAGGGAAGTGTTCTGCTGTGCCAAGATTCATGCTGCGCACGCTTTGTGGTTGGAGTGAGAAACAGGTTCCTTGGTGTTTTCTGCGAAACGCTTTAGCAGCCCGTTGGTGCTAGTATGGAGTCAGGGGATGGATGAAGCGGAGAGCCCCGTTTGGAGTGAGGCTGCAAAGGGCATGCCAATGGAAGTGTTCTGCTGTGCCAAGACTCATGCTGCGCACGCTTTGTGGTTGGAGTGAGAAACAGGTTCGTTGGTGTTTTCTGCGAAACGCTTTAGCAGCCCGTTGGTGCTAGTATGGAGTCAGGGGATGGATGAAGCGGAGAGCCCCGTTTGGAGTGAGGCTGCAAAGGGCATGCCAAGGGAAGTGTTCTGCTGTGCCAAGATTCATGCTGCGCATGCTTTGTGGTTGAAGTGAGAAACAGGTTCCTTGGTGTTTTCTGCGAAACGCTTTAGCAGTCCGTTGGTGCTAGTATGGAGTCAGGGGATGGATGAAGCGGAGAGCCCCGTTTGGAGTGAGGCTGCAAAGGGCATGCCAAGGGAAGTGTTCTGCTGTGCCAAGATTCATGCTGCGCACGCTTTGTGGTTGGAGTGAGAAACAGATTCCTTGGTGTTTTCTGCGATACGCTTTAGCAGCCCGTTGGTGCTAGTATGGAGTCAGGGGATGGATGAAACAGAGAGCCCCGTTTGGAGTGAGGCTGCAAAGGGCATGCCAAGGGAAGTGTTCTGCTGTGCCAAGATTCATCCTTCGCACGTTTTGTGGTTGGAGTGAGAAACAGGTTCCTTGGTGTTTTCTGCGAAACGCTTTAGCAGCCCGTTGGTGCTAGTATGGAGTCAGGGGATGGATGAAGCGGAGAGCCCCATTTGGAGTGAGGCTGCAAAGGGCATACCAGGGGAAGTGTTCTGCTGTGCCAAGATTCATCCTGCGCACGCTTTGTGGGTGGAGTGAGAAACAGGTTCCTTGGTGTTTTCTGCGAAACGCTTTAGCAGCCCGTTGGTGCTAGTATGGAGTCAGGGGATGGATGAAGCGGAGAGCCCCGTTTGGAGTGAGGCTGCAAAGGGCATGCCAGGGGAAGTGTTCTGCTGTGCCAAGATTCATCCTTCGCACGTTTTGTGGTTGGAGTGAGAAACAGGTTCCTTGGTGTTTTCTGCGAAACGCTTTAGCAGCCCGTTGGTGCTAGGATGGAGTTAGGGGATGGATGAAGCGGAGAGCCCCGTTTGGAGTGAGGCTGCAAAGGGCATGCCAGGGGAAGTGTTCTGCTGTGCCAAGACTCGTGCTGCGCACGCTTTGTGGTTGGAGTGAGAAACAGGTTCCTTGGTGTTTTCTGCGAAACGCTTTAGCAGCCCATTGGTGCTAATATGGAGTCAGGGGATGGATGAAGCGGAGAGCCCCGTTTGGAGTGAGGCTGCAAAGGGCATGCCAAGGGAAGTGTTCTGCTGTGCCAAGATTCATGCTGCGCACGCTTTGTGGTTGGAGTGAGAAACAGGTTCCTTGGTGTTTTCTGCGAAACGCTTTAGCAGCCCGTTGGTGCTAGTATGGAGTCAGGGGATGGATGAAGCGGAGAGCCCCGTTTGGAGTGAGGCTGCAAAGGGCATGCCAAGGGAAGTGTTCTGCTGTGCCAAGATTCATGCTGCGCACGCTTTGTGGTTGGAGTGAGAAACAGGTTCCTTGGTGTTTTCTGCGAAACGCTTTAGCAGCCCGTTGGTGCTAGTATGGAGTCAGGGGATGGATGAAGCGGAGAGCCCCGTTTGGAGTGAGGCTGCAAAGGGCATGCCAGGGGAAGTGTTCTGCTGTGCCAAGACTCGTGCTGCGCACGCTTTGTGGTTGGAGTGAGAAACAGGTTCCTTGGTGTTTTCTGCGAAACGCTTTAGCAGCCCGTTGGTGCTAGGATGGAGTTAGGGGATGGATGAAGCGGAGAGCCCCGTTTGGAGTGAGGCTGCAAAGGGCATGCCAGGGGAAGTGTTCTGCTGTGCCAAGACTCGTGCTGCGCACGCTTTGTGGTTGGAGTGAGAAACAGGTTCCTTGGTGTTTTCTGCGAAACGCTTTAGCAGCCCATTGGTGCTAATATGGAGTCAGGGGATGGATGAAGCGGAGAGCCCCGTTTGGAGTGAGGCTGCAAAGGGCATGCCAAGGGAAGTGTTCTGCTGTGCCAAGATTCATCCTTCGCACGTTTTGTGGTTGGAGTGAGAAACAGGTTCCTTGGTGTTTTCTGCGAAACGCTTTAGCAGCCCGTTGGTGCTAGTATGGAGTCAGGGGATGGATGAAGCGGAGAGCCCCATTTGGAGTGAGGCTGCAAAGGGCATACCAGGGGAAGTGTTCTGCTGTGCCAAGATTCATCCTGCGCACGCTTTGTGGGTGGAGTGAGAAACAGGTTCCTTGGTGTTTTCTGCGAAACGCTTTAGCAGCCCGTTGGTGCTAGTATGGAGTCAGGGGATGGATGAAGCGGAGAGCCCCGTTTGGAGTGAGGCTGCAAAGGGCATGCCAGGGGAAGTGTTCTGCTGTGCCAAGATTCATCCTTCGCACGTTTTGTGGTTGGAGTGAGAAACAGGTTCCTTGGTGTTTTCTGCGAAACGCTTTAGCAGCCCGTTGGGGCTAGGATGGAGTTAGGGGATGGATGAAGCGGAGAGCCCCGTTTGGAGTGAGGCTGCAAAGGGCATGCCAGGGGAAGTGTTCTGCTGTGCCAAGACTCGTGCTGCGCACGCTTTGTGGTTGGAGTGAGAAACAGGTTCCTTGGTGTTTTCTGCGAAACGCTTTAGCAGCCCATTGGTGCTAATATGGAGTCAGGGGATGGATGAAGCGGAGAGCCCCGTTTGGAGTGAGGCTGCAAAGGGCATGCCAAGGGAAGTGTTCTGCTGTGCCAAGATTCATGCTGCGCACGCTTTGTGGTTGGAGTGAGAAACAGGTTCCTTGGTGTTTTCTGCGAAACGCTTTAGCAGCCCGTTGGTGCTAGTATGGAGTCAGGGGATGGATGAAGCGGAGAGCCCCGTTTGGAGTGAGGCTGCAAAGGGCATGCCAAGGGAAGTGTTCTGCTGTGCCAAGATTCATGCTGCGCACGCTTTGTGGTTGGAGTGAGAAACAGGTTCCTTGGTGTTTTCTGCGAAACGCTTTAGCAGCCCGTTGGTGCTAGTATGGAGTCAGGGGATGGATGAAGCGGAGAGCCCCGTTTGGAGTGAGGCTGCAAAGGGCATGCCAAGGGAAGTGTTCTGCTGTTCCAAGATTCATGCTGCGCATGCTTTGTAGTTGAAGTGAGAAACAGGTTCCTTGGTGTTTTCTGCGAAACGCTTTAGCAGCCCGTTGGTGCTAGTATGGAGTCAGGGGATGGATGAAGCGGAGAGCCCCGTTTGGAGTGAGGCTGCAAAGGGCATGCCAGGGGAAGTGTTCTGCTGTGCCAAGACTCGTGCTGCGCACGCTTTGTGGTTGGAGTGAGAAACAGGTTCCTTGGTGTTTTCTGCGAAACGCTTTAGCAGCCCGTTGGTGCTAGGATGGAGTTAGGGGATGGATGAAGCGGAGAGCCCCGTTTGGAGTGAGGCTGCAAAGGGCATGCCAGGGGAAGTGTTCTGCTGTGCCAAGACTCGTGCTGCGCACGCTTTGTGGTTGGAGTGAGAAACAGGTTCCTTGGTGTTTTCTGCGAAACGCTTTAGCAGCCCATTGGTGCCAATATGGAGTCAGGGGATGGATGAAGCGGAGAGCCCCGTTTGGAGTGAGGCTGCAAAGGGCATGCCAAGGGAAGTGTTCTGCTGTGCCAAGATTCATGCTGCGCACGCTTTGTGGTTGGAGTGAGAAACAGGTTCCTTGGTGTTTTCTGCGAAACGCTTTAGCAGCCCGTTGGTGCTAGTATGGAGTCAGGGGATGGATGAAGCGGAGAGCCCCGTTTGGAGTGAGGCTGCAAAGGGCATGCCAAGGGAAGTGTTCTGCTGTGCCAAGATTCATGCTGCGCACGCTTTGTGGTTGGAGTGAGAAACAGATTCCTTGGTGTTTTCTGCGATACGCTTTAGCAGCCCGTTGGTGCTAGTATGGAGTCAGGGGATGGATGAAACAGAGAGCCCCGTTTGGAGTGAGGCTGCAAAGGGCATGCCAAGGGAAGTGTTCTGCTGTGCCAAGATTCATCCTTCGCACGTTTTGTGGTTGGAGTGAGAAACAGGTTCCTTGGTGTTTTCTGCGAAACGCTTTAGCAGCCCGTTGGTGCTAGTATGGAGTCAGGGGATGGATGAAGCGGAGAGCCCCATTTGGAGTGAGGCTGCAAAGGGCATACCAGGGGAAGTGTTCTGCTGTGCCAAGATTCATGCTGCGCACGCTTTGTGGGTGGAGTGAGAAACAGGTTCCTTGGTGTTTTCTGCGAAACGCTTTAGCAGCCCGTTGGTGCTAGTATGGAGTCAGGGGATGGATGAAGCGGAGAGCCCCGTTTGGAGTGAGGCTGCAAAGGGCATGCCAAGGGAAGTGTTCTGCTGTGCCAAGATTCATGCTGCGCACGCTTTGTGGTTGCAGTGAGAAACAGGTTCCTTGGTGTTTTCTGCGAAACGCTTTAGCAGCCCGTTGGTGCTAGTATGGAGTCAGGGGATGGATGAAGCGGAGAGCCCCGTTTGGAGTGAGGCTGCAAAGGGCATGCCAAGGGAAGTGTTCTGCTGTGCCAGGATTCATGCTGCGCATGCTTTGTGGTTGAAGTGAGAAACAGGTTCCTTGGTGTTTTCTGCGAAACGCTTTAGCAGTCCGTTGGTGCTAGTATGGAGTCAGGGGATGGATGAAGCGGAGAGCCCCGTTTGGAGTGAGGCTGCAAAGGGCATGCCAAGGGAAGTGTTCTGCTGTGCCAAGATTCATGCTGCGCACGCTTTGTGGTTGGAGTGAGAAACAGGTTCCTTGGTGTTTTCTGCGAAACGCTTTAGCAGCCCGTTGGTGCTAGTATGGAGTCAGGGGATGGATGAAACAGAGAGCCCCGTTTGGAGTGAGGCTGCAAAGGGCATGCCAAGGGAAGTGTTCTGCTGTGCCAAGATTCATCCTTCGCACGTTTTGTGGTTGGAGTGAGAAACAGGTTCCTTGGTGTTTTCTGCGAAACGCTTTAGCAGCCCGTTGGTGCTAGTATGGAGTCAGGGGATGGATGAAGCGGAGAGCCCCATTTGGAGTGAGGCTGCAAAGGGCATACCAGGGGAAGTGTTCTGCTGTGCCAAGATTCATCCTGCGCACGCTTTGTGGGTGGAGTGAGAAACAGGTTCCTTGGTGTTTTCTGCAAAACGCTTTAGCAGCCCGTTGGTGCTAGTATGGAGTCAGGGGATGGATGAAGCGGAGAGCCCCGTATGGAGTGAGGCTGCAAAGGGCATGCCAAGGGAAGTGTTCTACTGTGCCAAGACTCGTGCTGCGCACGCTTTGTGGTTGGAGTGAGAAACAGGTTCCTTGGTGTTTTCTGCGAAACGCTTTAGCAGCCCGTTGGTGCTAGGATGGAGTTAGGGGATGGATGAAGCGGAGAGCCCCGTTTGGAGTGAGGCTGCAAAGGGCATGCCAGGGGAAGTGTTCTGCTGTGCCAAGACTCGTGCTGCGCACGCTTTGTGGTTGGAGTGAGAAACAGGTTCCTTGGTGTTTTCTGCGAAACGCTTTAGCAGCCCATTGGTGCTAATATGGAGTCAGGGGATGGATGAAGCGGAGAGCCCCGTTTGGAGTGAGGCTGCAAAGGGCATGCCAAGGGAAGTGTTCTGCTGTGCCAAGATTCATGCTGCGCACGCTTTGTGGTTGGAGTGAGAAACAGGTTCCTTGGTGTTTTCTGCGAAACGCTTTAGCAGCCCGTTGGTGCTAGTATGGAGTCAGGGGATGGATGAAGCGGAGAGCCCCGTTTGGAGTGAGGCTGCAAAGGGCATGCCAAGGGAAGTGTTCTGCTGTGCCAAGATTCATGCTGCACACGCTTTGTGGTTGGAGTGAGAAACAGGTTCCTTGGTGTTTTCTGCGAAACGCTTTAGCAGCCCGTTGGTGCTAGTATGGAGTCAGGGGATGGATGAAACGGAGAGCCCCGTTTGGAGTGAGGCTGCAAAGGGCATGCCAAGGGAAGTGTTCTGCTGTGCCAAGATTCATCCTTCGCACGTTTTGTGGTTGGAGTGGGAAACAGGTTCCTTGGTGTTTTCTGCGAAACGCTTTAGCAGCCCGTTGGTGCTAGTATGGAGTCAGGGGATGGATGAAGCGGAGAGCCCCGTATGGAGTGAGGCTGCAAAGGGCATGCCAAGGGAAGTGTTCTGCTGTGCCACGACTCGTGCTGCGCACGCTTTGTGGTTGGAGTGAGAAACAGGTTCCTTGGTGTTTTCTGCGAAACGCTTTAGCAGCCCGTTGGTGCTAGTATGGAGTCAGGGGATGGATGAAGCGGAGAGCCCCGTTTGGAGTGAGGCTGCAAAGGGCATGCCAGGGGAAGTGTTCTGCTGTGCCAAGACTCGTGCTGCGCACGCTTTGTGGTTGGAGTGAGAAACAGGTTCGTTGGTGTTTTCTGCGAAACGCTTTAGCAGCCCATTGGTGCTAATATGGAGTCAGGGGATGGATGAAGCGGAGAGCCCCGTTTGGAGTGAGGCTGCAAAGGGCATGCCAAGGGAAGTGTTCTGCTGTGCCAAGATTCATGCTGCGCACGCTTTGTGGTTGGAGTGAGAAACAGGTTCCTTGGTGTTTTCTGCGAAACGCTTTAGCAGCCCGTTGGTGCTAGTATGGAGTCAGGGGATGGATGAAGCGGAGAGCCCCGTTTGGAGTGAGGCTGCAAAGGGCATGCCAAGGGAAGTGTTCTGCTGTGCCAAGATTCATCCTTCGCACGTTTTGTGGTTGGAGTGAGAAACAGGTTCCTTGGTGTTTTCTGCGAAACGCTTTAGCAGCCCGTTGGTGCTAGTATGGAGTCAGGGGATGGATGAAGCGGAGAGCCCCGTATGGAGTGAGGCTGCAAAGGGCATGCCAAGGGAAGTGTTCTGCTGTGCCAAGACTCGTGCTGCGCACGCTTTGTGGTTGGAGTGAGAAACAGGTTCGTTGGTGTTTTCTGCGAAACGCTTTAGCAGCCCGTTGGTGCTAGTATGGAGTCAGGGGATGGATGAAGCGGAGAGCCCCATTTGGAGTGAGGCTGCAAAGGGCATGCCAGGGGAAGTGTTCTGCTGTGCCAAGATTCATCCTGCGCACGCTTTGTGGGTGGAGTGAGAAACAGGTTCCTTGGTGTTTTCTGCGAAACGCTTTAGCAGCCCGTTGGTGCTAGTATGGAATCAGGGGATGGATGAAGCGGAGAGCCCCGTTTGGAGTGAGGCTGCAAAGGGCATGCCAAAGGAAGTGTTCTGCTGTGCCAAGATTCATCCTGCGCACGCTTTGTGGGTGGAGTGAGAAACAGGTTCCTTGGTGTTTTCTGCGAAACGCTTTAGCAGCCCGTTGGTGCTAGTATGGAGTCAGGGGATGGATGAAGCGGAGAGCCCCGTATGGAGTGAGGCTGCAAAGGGCATGCCAAGGGAAGTGTTCTGCTGTGCCAAGATTCATGCTGCGCACGCTTTGTGGTTGGAGTGAGAAACAGGTTCTTTGGTGTTTTCTGCGAAACGCTTTAGCAGCCCGTTGGTGCTAGTATGGAGTCAGGGGATGGATGAAACAGAGAGCCCCGTTTGGAGTGAGGCTGCAAAGGGCATGCCAAGGGAAGTGTTCTGCTGTGCCAAGATTCATCCTTCGCACGTTTTGTGGTTGGAGTGAGAAACAGGTTCCTTGGTGTTTTCTGCGAAACGCTTTAGCAGCCCGTTGGTGCTAGTATGGAGTCAGGGGATGGATGAAGCGGAGAGCCCCATTTGGAGTGAGGCTGCAAAGGGCATACCAGGGGAAGTGTTCTGCTGTGCCAAGATTCATCCTGCGCACGCTTTGTGGGTGGAGTGAGAAACAGGTTCCTTGGTGTTTTCTGCGAAACGCTTTAGCAGCCCGTTGGTGCTAGGATGGAGTTAGGGGATGGATGAAGCGGAGAGCCCCGTTTGGAGTGAGGCTGCAAAGGGCATGCCAGGGGAAGTGTTCTGCTGTGCCAAGACTCGTGCTGCGCATGCTTTGTGGTTGGAGTGAGAAACAGGTTCCTTGGTGTTTTCTGCGAAACGCTTTAGCAGCCCATTGGTGCTAATATGGAGTCAGGGGATGGATGAAGCGGAGAGCCCCGTTTGGAGTGAGGCTGCAAAGGGCATGCCAAGGGAAGTGTTCTGCTGTGCCAAGATTCATGCTGCGCACGCTTTGTGGTTGGAGTGAGAAACAGCTTTGTTGGTGTTTTCTGCGAAACGCTTTAGCAGCCCGTTGGTGCTAGTATGGAGTCAGGGGATGGATGAAGCGGAGAGCCCCGTTTGGAGTGAGGCTGCAAAGGGCATGCCAAGGGAAGTGTTCTGCTGTGCCAAGATTCATGCTGCGCACGCTTTGTGGTTGGAGTGAGAAACAGGTTCCTTGGTGTTTTCTGCGAAACGCTTTAGCAGGCCGTTGGTGCTAGTATGGAGTCAGGGGATGGATGAAGCGGAGAGCCCCGTTTGGAGTGAGGCTGCAAAGGGCATGCCAATGGAAGTGTTCTACTGTGCCAAGACTCATGCTGCGCACGCTTTGTGGTTGGAGTGAGAAACAGGTTCGTTGGTGTTTTCTGCGAAACGCTTTAGCAGCCCGTTGGTGCTAGTATGGAGTCAGGGGATGGATGAAGCGGAGAGCCCCGTTTGGAGTGAGGCTGCAAAGGGCATGCCAAGGGAAGTGTTCTGCTGTGCCAAGATTCATGCTGCGCATGCTTTGTGGTTGAAGTGAGAAACAGGTTCCTTGGTGTTTTCTGCGAAACGCTTTAGCAGTCCGTTGGTGCTAGTATGGAGTCAGGGGATGGATGAAGCGGAGAGCCCCGTTTGGAGTGAGGCTGCAAAGGGCATGCCAAGGGAAGTGTTCTGCTGTGCCAAGATTCATGCTGCGCACGCTTTGTGGTTGGAGTGAGAAACAGATTCCTTGGTGTTTTCTGCGATACGCTTTAGCAGCCCGTTGGTGCTAGTATGGAGTCAGGGGATGGATGAAACAGAGAGCCCCGTTTGGAGTGAGGCTGCAAAGGGCATGCCAAGGGAAGTGTTCTGCTGTGCCAAGATTCATCCTTCGCACGTTTTGTGGTTGGAGTGAGAAACAGGTTCCTTGGTGTTTTCTGCGAAACGCTTTAGCAGCCCGTTGGTGCTAGTATGGAGTCAGGGGATGGATGAAGCGGAGAGCCCCATTTGGAGTGAGGCTGCAAAGGGCATACCAGGGGAAGTGTTCTGCTGTGCCAAGATTCATGCTGCGCACGCTTTGTGGGTGGAGTGAGAAACAGGTTCCTTGGTGTTTTCTGCGAAACGCTTTAGCAGCCCGTTGGTGCTAGTATGGAGTCAGGGGATGGATGAAGCGGAGAGCCCCGTTTGGAGTGAGGCTGCAAAGGGCATGCCAAGGGAAGTGTTCTTCTGTGCCAAGACTCATGCTGCGCACGCTTTGTGGTTGGAGTGAGAAACAGGTTCCTTGGTGTTTTCTGCGAAACGCTTTAGCAGCCCGTTGGTGCTAGTATGTAGTCAGGGGATGGATGAAGCGGAGAGCCCCGTTTGGAGTGAGGCTGCAAAGGGCATGCCAAGGGAAGTGTTCTGCTGTTCCAAGATTCATGCTGCGCATGCTTTGTGGTTGAAGTGAGAAACAGGTTCCTTGGTGTTTTCTGCGAAACGCTTTAGCAGTCCGTTGGTGCTAGTATGGAGTCAGGGGATGGATGAAGCGGAGAGCCCCGTTTGGAGTGAGGCTGCAAAGGGCATGCCAAGGGAAGTGTTCTGCTGTGCCAAGATTCATGCTGCGCACGCTTTGTGGTTGGAGTGAGAAACAGGTTCCTTGGTGTTTTCTGCGAAACGCTTTAGCAGCCCGTTGGTGCTAGTATGGAGTCAGGGGATGGATGAAGCGGAGAGCCCCGTTTGGAGTGAGGCTGCAAAGGGCATGCCAAGGGAAGTGTTCTGCTGTGCCAAGACTCGTGCTGCGCACGCTTTGTGGTTGAAGTGAGAAACAGGTTCCTTGGTGTTTTCTGCGAAACGCTTTAGCAGCCCGTTGGTGCTAGTATGGAGTCAGGGGATGGATGAAGCGGAGAGCCCCGTTTGGAGTGAGGCTGCAAAGGGCATGCCAAGGGAAGTGTTCTGCTGTGCCAAGATTCATCCTTCGCACGTTTTGTGGTTGGAGTGAGAAACAGGTTCCTTGGTGTTTTCTGCGAAACGCTTTAGCAGCCCGTTGGTGCTAGTATGGAGTCAGGGGATGGATGAAGCGGAGAGCCCCATTTGGAGTGAGGCTGCAAAGGGCATACCAGGGGAAGTGTTCTGCTGTGCCAAGATTCATCCTGCGCACGCTTTGTGGTTGGAGTGAGAAACAGGTTCCTTGGTGTTTTCTGCGAAACGCTTTAGCAGCCCGTTGGTGCTAGTATGGAGTCAGGGGATGGATGAAGCGGAGAGCCCCGTTTGGAGTGAGGCTGCAAAGGGCATGCCAGGGGAAGTGTTCTGCTGTGCCAAGACTCGTGCTGCGCACGCTTTGTGGTTGGAGTGAGAAACAGGTTCCTTGGTGTTTTCTGCGAAACGCTTTAGCAGCCCGTTGGTGCTAGGATGGAGTTAGGGGATGGATGAAGCGGAGAGCCCCGTTTGGAGTGAGGCTGCAAAGGGCATGCCAGGGGAAGTGTTCTGCTGTGCCAAGACTCGTGCTGCGCACGCTTTGTGGTTGGAGTGAGAAACAGGTTCCTTGGTGTTTTCTGCGAAACGCTTTAGCAGCCCATTGGTGCTAATATGGAGTCAGGGGATGGATGAAGCGGAGAGCCCCGTTTGGAGTGAGGCTGCAAAGGGCATGCCAAGGGAAGTGTTCTGCTGTGCCAAGATTCATGCTGCGCACGCTTTGTGGTTGGAGTGAGAAACAGGTTCCTTGGTGTTTTCTGCGAAACGCTTTAGCAGCCCGTTGGTGCTAGTATGGAGTCAGGGGATGGATGAAGCGGAGAGCCCCGTTTGGAGTGAGGCTGCAAAGGGCATGCCAATGGAAGTATTCTACTGTGCCAAGACTCATGCTGCGCACGCTTTGTGGTTGGAGTGAGAAACAGATTCGTTGGTGTTTTCTGCGAAACGCTTTAGCAGCCCGTTGGTGCTAGTATGGAGTCAGGGGATGGATGAAGCGGAGAGCCCCGTTTGGAGTGAGGCTGCAAAGGGCATGCCAAGGGAAGTGTTCTGCTGTGCCAAGATTCATGCTGCGCATGCTTTGTGGTTGAAGTGAGAAACAGGTTCCTTGGTGTTTTCTGCGAAACGCTTTAGCAGTCCGTTGGTGCTAGTATGGAGTCAGGGGATGGATGAAGCGGAGAGCCCCGTTTGGAGTGAGGCTGCAAAGGGCATGCCAAGGGAAGTGTTCTGCTGTGCCAAGATTCATGCTGCGCACGCTTTGTGGTTGGAGTGAGAAACAGATTCCTTGGTGTTTTCTGCGATACGCTTTAGCAGCCCGTTGGTGCTAGTATGGAGTCAGGGGATGGATGAAACAGAGAGCCCCGTTTGGAGTGAGGCTGCAAAGGGCATGCCAAGGGAAGTGTTCTGCTGTGCCAAGATTCATCCTTCGCACGTTTTGTGGTTGGAGTGAGAAACAGGTTCCTTGGTGTTTTCTGCGAAACGCTTTAGCAGCCCGTTGGTGCTAGTATGGAGTCAGGGGATGGATGAAGCGGAGAGCCCCATTTGGAGTGAGGCTGCAAAGGGCATACCAGGGGAAGTGTTCTGCTGTGCCAAGATTCATGCTGCGCACGCTTTGTGGGTGGAGTGAGAAACAGGTTCCTTGGTGTTTTCTGCGAAACGCTTTAGCAGCCCGTTGGTGCTAGTATGGAGTCAGGGGATGGATGAAGCGGAGAGCCCCGTTTGGAGTGAGGCTGCAAAGGGCATGCCAAGGGAAGTGTTCTGCTGTGCCAAGATTCATGCTGCGCACGCTTTGTGGTTGCAGTGAGAAACAGGTTCCTTGGTGTTTTCTGCGAAACGCTTTAGCAGCCCGTTGGTGCTAGTATGGAGTCAGGGGATGGATGAAGCGGAGAGCCCCGTTTGGAGTGAGGCTGCAAAGGGCATGCCAAGGGAAGTGTTCTGCTGTGCCAGGATTCATGCTGCGCATGCTTTGTGGTTGAAGTGAGAAACAGGTTCCTTGGTGTTTTCTGCGAAACGCTTTAGCAGTCCGTTGGTGCTAGTATGGAGTCAGGGGATGGATGAAGCGGAGAGCCCCGTTTGGAGTGAGGCTGCAAAGGGCATGCCAAGGGAAGTGTTCTGCTGTGCCAAGATTCATGCTGCGCACGCTTTGTGGTTGGAGTGAGAAACAGGTTCCTTGGTGTTTTCTGCGAAACGCTTTAGCAGCCCGTTGGTGCTAGTATGGAGTCAGGGGATGGATGAAGCGGAGAGCCCCATTTGGAGTGAGGCTGCAAAGGGCATACCAGGGGAAGTGTTCTGCTGTGCCAAGATTCATCCTGCGCACGCTTTGTGGGTGGAGTGAGAAACAGGTTCCTTGGTGTTTTCTGCAAAACGCTTTAGCAGCCCGTTGGTGCTAGTATGGAGTCAGGGGATGGATGAAGCGGAGAGCCCCGTATGGAGTGAGGCTGCAAAGGGCATGCCAAGGGAAGTGTTCTACTGTGCCAAGACTCGTGCTGCGCACGCTTTGTGGTTGGAGTGAGAAACAGGTTCCTTGGTGTTTTCTGCGAAACGCTTTAGCAGCCCGTTGGTGCTAGGATGGAGTTAGGGGATGGATGAAGCGGAGAGCCCCGTTTGGAGTGAGGCTGCAAAGGGCATGCCAGGGGAAGTGTTCTGCTGTGCCAAGACTCGTGCTGCGCACGCTTTGTGGTTGGAGTGAGAAACAGGTTCGTTGGTGTTTTCTGCGAAACGCTTTAGCAGCCCATTGGTGCTAATATGGAGTCAGGGGATGGATGAAGCGGAGAGCCCCGTTTGGAGTGAGGCTGCAAAGGGCATGCCAAGGGAAGTGTTCTGCTGTGCCAAGATTCATGCTGCGCATGCTTTGTGGTTGAAGTGAGAAACAGGTTCCTTGGTGTTTTCTGCGAAACGCTTTAGCAGTCCGTTGGTGCTAGTATGGAGTCAGGGGATGGATGAAGCGGAGAGCCCCGTTTGGAGTGAGGCTGCAAAGGGCATGCCAAGGGAAGTGTTCTGCTGTGCCAAGATTCATGCTGCGCACGCTTTGTGGTTGGAGTGAGAAACAGATTCCTTGGTGTTTTCTGCGATACGCTTTAGCAGCCCGTTGGTGCTAGTATGGAGTCAGGGGATGGATGAAGCGGAGAGCCCCATTTGGAGTGAGGCTGCAAAGGGCATACCAGGGGAAGTGTTCTGCTGTGCCAAGATTCATGCTGCGCACGCTTTGTGGGTGGAGTGAGAAACAGGTTCCTTGGTGTTTTCTGCGAAACGCTTTAGCAGGCCGTTGGTGCTAGTATGGAGTCAGGGGATGGATGAAGCGGAGAGCCCCGTTTGGAGTGAGGCTGCAAAGGGCATGCCAAGGGAAGTGTTCTGCTGTGCCAAGATTCATGCTGCGCACGCTTTGTGGTTGGAGTGAGAAACAGGTTCCTTGGTGTTTTCTGCGAAACGCTTTAGCAGCCCGTTGGTGCTAGTATGGAGTCAGGGGATGGATGAAGCGGAGAGCCCCGTTTGGAGTGAGGCTGCAAAGGGCATGCCAAGGGAAGTGTTCTGCTGTGCCAGGATTCATGCTGCGCATGCTTTGTGGTTGAAGTGAGAAACAGGTTCCTTGGTGTTTTCTGCGAAACGCTTTAGCAGTCCGTTGGTGCTAGTATGGAGTCAGGGGATGGATGAAGCGGAGAGCCCCGTTTGGAGTGAGGCTGCAAAGGGCATGCCAAGGGAAGTGTTCTGCTGTGCCAAGATTCATGCTGCGCACGCTTTGTGGTTGGAGTGAGAAACAGGTTCCTTGGTGTTTTCTGCGAAACGCTTTAGCAGCCCGTTGGTGCTAGTATGGAGTCAGGGGATGGATGAAACAGAGAGCCCCGTTTGGAGTGAGGCTGCAAAGGGCATGCCAAGGGAAGTGTTCTGCTGTGCCAAGATTCATCCTTCGCACGTTTTGTGGTTGGAGTGAGAAACAGGTTCCTTGGTGTTTTCTGCGAAACGCTTTAGCAGCCCGTTGGTGCTAGTATGGAGTCAGGGGATGGATGAAGCGGAGAGCCCCATTTGGAGTGAGGCTGCAAAGGGCATACCAGGGGAAGTGTTCTGCTGTGCCAAGATTCATCCTGCGCACGCTTTGTGGGTGGAGTGAGAAACAGGTTCCTTGGTGTTTTCTGCAAAACGCTTTAGCAGCCCGTTGGTGCTAGTATGGAGTCAGGGGATGGATGAAGCGGAGAGCCCCGTATGGAGTGAGGCTGCAAAGGGCATGCCAAGGGAAGTGTTCTACTGTGCCAAGACTCGTGCTGCGCACGCTTTGTGGTTGGAGTGAGAAACAGGTTCCTTGGTGTTTTCTGCGAAACGCTTTAGCAGCCCGTTGGTGCTAGGATGGAGTTAGGGGATGGATGAAGCGGAGAGCCCCGTTTGGAGTGAGGCTGCAAAGGGCATGCCAGGGGAAGTGTTCTGCTGTGCCAAGACTCGTGCTGCGCACGCTTTGTGGTTGGAGTGAGAAACAGGTTCGTTGGTGTTTTCTGCGAAACGCTTTAGCAGCCCATTGGTGCTAATATGGAGTCAGGGGATGGATGAAGCGGAGAGCCCCGTTTGGAGTGAGGCTGCAAAGGGCATGCCAAGGGAAGTGTTCTGCTGTGCCAAGATTCATGCTGCGCACGCTTTGTGGTTGGAGTGAGAAACAGGTTCCTTGGTGTTTTCTGCGAAACGCTTTAGCAGCCCGTTGGTGCTAGTATGGAGTCAGGGGATGGATGAAGCGGAGAGCCCCGTTTGGAGTGAGGCTGCAAAGGGCATGCCAAGGGAAGTGTTCTGCTGTGCCAAGATTCATGCTGCACACGCTTTGTGGTTGGAGTGAGAAACAGGTTCCTTGGTGTTTTCTGCGAAACGCTTTAGCAGCCCGTTGGTGCTAGTATGGAGTCAGGGGATGGATGAAACGGAGAGCCCCGTTTGGAGTGAGGCTGCAAAGGGCATGCCAAGGGAAGTGTTCTGCTGTGCCAAGATTCATCCTTCGCACGTTTTGTGGTTGGAGTGGGAAACAGGTTCCTTGGTGTTTTCTGCGAAACGCTTTAGCAGCCCGTTGGTGCTAGTATGGAGTCAGGGGATGGATGAAGCGGAGAGCCCCATTTGGAGTGAGGCTGCAAAGGGCATACCAGGGGAAGTGTTCTGCTGTTCCAAGATTCATCCTGCGCACGCTTTGTGGTTGGAGTGAGAAACAGGTTCCTTGGTGTTTTCTGCGAAACGCTTTAGCAGCCCGTTGGTGCTAGTATGGAGTCAGGGGATGGATGAAGCGGAGAGCCCCGTATGGAGTGAGGCTGCAAAGGGCATGCCAAGGGAAGTGTTCTGCTGTGCCACGACTCGTGCTGCGCACGCTTTGTGGTTGGAGTGAGAAACAGGTTCCTTGGTGTTTTCTGCGAAACGCTTTAGCAGCCCGTTGGTGCTAGGATGGAGTTAGGGGATGGATGAAGCGGAGAGCCCCGTTTGGAGTGAGGCTGCAAAGGGCATGCCAGGGGAAGTGTTCTGCTGTGCCAAGACTCGTGCTGCGCACGCTTTGTGGTTGGAGTGAGAAACAGGTTCCTTGGTGTTTTCTGCGAAACGCTTTAGCAGCCCATTGGTGCTAATATGGAGTCAGGGGATGGATGAAGCGGAGAGCCCCGTTTGGAGTGAGGCTGCAAAGGGCATGCCAAGGGAAGTGTTCTGCTGTGCCAAGATTCATGCTGCGCACGCTTTGTGGTTGGAGTGAGAAACAGGTTCCTTGGTGTTTTCTGCGAAACGCTTTAGCAGCCCGTTGGTGCTAGTATGGAGTCAGGGGATGGATGAAGCGGAGAGCCCCGTTTGGAGTGAGGCTGCAAAGGGCATGCCAAGGGAAGTGTTCTGCTGTGCCAAGATTCATCCTTCGCACGTTTTGTGGTTGGAGTGAGAAACAGGTTCCTTGGTGTTTTCTGCGAAACGCTTTAGCAGCCCGTTGGTGCTAGTATGGAGTCAGGGGATGGATGAAGCGGAGAGCCCCGTTTGGAGTGAGGCTGCAAAGGGCATGCCAGGGGAAGTGTTCTGCTGTGCCAAGATTCATGCTGCGCACGCTTTGTGGGTGGAGTGAGAAACAGGTTCCTTGGTGTTTTCTGCGAAACGCTTTAGCAGCCCGTTGGTGCTAGTATGGAGTCAGGGGATGGATGAAGCGGAGAGCCCCGTTTGGAGTGAGGCTGCAAAGGGCATGCCAAGGGAAGTGTTCTGCTGTGCCAAGACTCGTGCTGCGCACGCTTTGTGGTTGGAGTGAGAAACAGGTTCGTTGGTGTTTTCTGCGAAACGCTTTAGCAGTCCGTTGGTGCTAGTATGGAGTCAGGGGATGGATGAAGCGGAGAGCCCCATTTGGAGTGAGGCTGCAAAGCGCATGCCAAGGGAAGTGTTCTGCTGTGCCAAGACTCGTGCTGCGCACGCTTTGTGGTTGGAGTGAGAAACAGGTTCCTTGGTGTTTTCTGCGAAACGCTTTAGCAGCCCGTTGGTGCTAGTATGGAGTCAGGGGATGGATGAAGCGGAGAGCCCCGTATGGAGTGAGGCTGCAAAGGGCATGCCAAGGGAAGTGTTCTGCTGTGCCAAGACTCGTGCTGCGCACGCTTTGTGGTTGGAGTGAGAAACAGGTTCGTTGGTGTTTTCTGCGAAACGCTTTAGCAGCCCGTTGGTGCTAGTATGGAGTCAGGGGATGGATGAAGCGGAGAGCCCCATTTGGATTGAGGCTGCAAAGGGCATGCCAGGGGAAGTGTTCTGCTGTGCCAAGATTCATCCTGCGCACGCTTTGTGGGTGGAGTGAGAAACAGGTTCCTTGGTGTTTTCTGCGAAACGCTTTAGCAGCCCGTTGGTGCTAGTATGGAATCAGGGGATGGATGAAGCGGAGAGCCCCGTTTGGAGTGAGGCTGCAAAGGGCATGCCAAAGGAAGTGTTCTGCTGTGCCAAGATTCATCCTGCGCACGCTTTGTGGGTGGAGTGAGAAACAGGTTCCTTGGTGTTTTCTGCGAAACGCTTTAGCAGCCCGTTGGTGCTAGTATGGAGTCAGGGGATGGATGAAGCGGAGAGCCCCGTATGGAGTGAGGCTGCAAAGGGCATGCCAAGGGAAGTGTTCTGCTGTGCCAAGACTCGTGCTGTGCACGCTTTGTGGTTGGAGTGAGAAACAGGTTCCCTGGTGTTTTCTGCGAAACGCTTTAGCAGCCCGTTGGTGCTAGTATGGAGTCAGGGGATGGATGAAGCGGAGAGCCCCGTATGGAGTGAGGCTGCAAAGGGCATGCCAAGGGAAGTGTTCTGCTGTGCCAAGACTCGTGCTGCGCACGCTTTGTGGTTGGAGTGAGAAACAGGTTCGTTGGTGTTTTCTGCGAAACGCTTTAGCAGCCCGTTGGTGCTAGTATGGAGTCAGGGGATGGATGAAGCGGAGAGCCCCATTTGAAGTGAGGCTGCAAAGGGCATGCCAAGGGAAGTGTTCTGCTGTGCCAAGATTCATCCTGCGCACGCTTTGTGGGTGGAGTGAGAAACAGGTTCCTTGGTGTTTTCTGCGAAACGCTTTAGCAGCCCGTTGGTGCTAGTATGGAGTCAGGGGATGGATGAAGCGGAGAGCCCCGTTTGGAGTGAGGCTGCAAGGGCATGCCAGGGGAAGTATTCTGCTGTGCCAAGATTCATCCTTCGCACGTTTTGTGGTTGGAGTGAGAAACAGGTTCGTTGGTGTTTTCTGCGAAACGCTTTAGCAGCCCGTTGGTGCTAGTATGGAGTCAGGGGATGGATGAAGCGGAGAGCCCCGTTTGGAGTGAGGCTGCAAAGGGCATGCCAGGGGAAGTGTTCTGCTGTGCCAAGATTCATGCTGCGCACGCTTTGTGGGTGGAGTGAGAAACAGGTTCCTTGGTGTTTTCTGCGAAACGCTTTAGCAGCCCGTTGGTGCTAGTATGGAGTCAGGGGATGGATGAAGCGGAGAGCCCCATTTGGAGTGAGGCTGCAAAGCGCATGCCAAGGGAAGTGTTCTGCTGTGCCAAGACTCGTGCTGCGCACGCTTTGTGGTTGGAGTGAGAAACAGGTTCCTTGGTGTTTTCTGCGAAACGCTTTAGCAGCCCGTTGGTGCTAGGATGGAGTTAGGGGATGGATGAAGCGGAGAGCCCCGTTTGGAGTGAGGCTGCAAAGGGCATGCCAGGGGAAGTGTTCTGCTGTGCCAAGACTCGTGCTGCGCACGCTTTGTGGTTGGAGTGAGAAACAGGTTCCTTGGTGTTTTCTGCGAAACGCTTTAGCAGCCCATTGGTGCTAATATGGAGTCAGGGGATGGATGAAGCGGAGAGCCCCGTTTGGTGTGAGGCTGCAAAGGGCATGCCAAGGGAAGTGTTCTGCTGTGCCAAGATTCATGCTGCGCACGCTTTGTGGTTGGAGTGAGAAACAGGTTCGTTGGTGTTTTCTGCGAAACGCTTTAGCAGCCCGTTGGTGCTAGTATGGAGTCAGGGGATGGATGAAGCGGAGAGCCCCGTTTGGAGTGAGGCTGCAAAGGGCATGCCAAGGGAAGTGTTCTGCTGTGCCAAGATTCATGCTGCGCACGCTTTGTGGTTGGAGTGAGAAACAGGTTCCTTGGTGTTTTCTGCGAAACGCTTTAGCAGCCCGTTGGTGCTAGTATGGAGTCAGGGGATGGATGAAGCGGAGAGCCCCATTTGGAGTGAGGCTGCAAAGGGAATGCCAGGGGAAGTGTTCTGCTGTGCCAAGATTCATCCTGCGCACGCTTTGTGGGTGGAGTGAGAAACAGGTTCCTTGGTGTTTTCTGCGAAACGCTTTAGCAGCCCGTTGGTGCTAGTATGGAGTCAGGGAATGGATGAAGCGGAGAGCCCCGTATGGAGTGAGGCTGCAAAGGGCATGCCAAGGGAAGTGTTCTGCTGTGCCAAGACTCGTGCTGCGCACGCTTTGTGGTTGGAGTGAGAAACAGGTTCGTTGGTGTTTTCTGCGAAACGCTTTAGCAGCCCGTTGGTGCTAGTATGGAGTCAGGGGATGGATGAAGCGGAGAGCCCCATTTGGAGTGAGGCTGCAAAGGGCATACCAGGGGAAGTGTTCTGCTGTGCCAAGATTCATGCTGCGCACGCTTTGTGGGTGGAGTGAGAAACAGGTTCCTTGGTGTTTTCTGCGAAACGCTTTAGCAGCCCGTTGGTGCTAGGATGGAGTTAGGGGATGGATGAAGCGGAGAGCCCCGTTTGGAGTGAGGCTGCAAAGGGCATGCCAGGGGAAGTGTTCTGCTGTGCCAAGACTCGTGCTGCGCACACTTTGTGGTTGGAGTGAGAAACAGGTTCCTTGGTGTTTTCTGCGAAACGCTTTAGCAGCCCGTTGGTGCTAATATGGAGTCAGGGGATGGATGAAGCGGAGAGCCCTGTTTGGTGTGAGGCTGCAAAGGGCATGCCAAGGGAAGTGTTCTGCTGTGCCAAGATTCATGCTGCGCACGCTTTGTGGTTGGAGTGAGAAACAGGTTCGTTGGTGTTTTCTGCGAAACGCTTTAGCAGCCCGTTGGTGCTAGTATGGAGTCAGGGGATGGATGAAGCGGAGAGCCCCGTTTGGAGTGAGGCTGCAAAGGGCATGCCAAGGGAAGTGTTCTGCTGTGCCAAGACTCGTGCTGCGCACGCTTTGTGGTTGGAGTGGGAAACAGGTTCCTTGGTGTTTTCTGCGAAACGCTTTAGCAGCCCGTTGGTGCTAGTATGGAGTCAGGGGATGGATGAAGCGGAGAGCCCCATTTGGAGTGAGGCTGCAAAGGGCATGCCAAGGGAAGTGTTCTGCTGTGCCAAGATTCATCCTGCGCACGCTTTGTGGGTGGAGTGAGAAACAGGTTCCTTGGTGTTTTCTGCGAAACGCTTTAGCAGCCCGTTGGTGCTAGTATGGAGTCAGGGGATGGATGAAGCGGAGAGCCCCGTTTGGAGTGAGGCTGCAAAGGGCATGCCAAGGGAAGTGTTCTGCTGTGCCAGGATTCATGCTGCGCATGCTTTGTGGTTGAAGTGAGAAACAGGTTCCTTGGTGTTTTCTGCGAAACGCTTTAGCAGTCCGTTGGTGCTAGTATGGAGTCAGGGGATGGATGAAGCGGAGAGCCCCGTTTGGAGTGAGGCTGCAAAGGGCATGCCAAGGGAAGTGTTCTGCTGTGCCAAGATTCATGCTGCGCACGCTTTGTGGTTGGAGTGAGAAACAGGTTCCTTGGTGTTTTCTGCGAAACGCTTTAGCAGCCCGTTGGTGCTAGTATGGAGTCAGGGGATGGATGAAACAGAGAGCCCCGTTTGGAGTGAGGCTGCAAAGGGCATGCCAAGGGAAGTGTTCTGCTGTGCCAAGATTCATCCTTCGCACGTTTTGTGGTTGGAGTGAGAAACAGGTTCCTTGGTGTTTTCTGCGAAACGCTTTAGCAGCCCGTTGGTGCTAGTATGGAGTCAGGGGATGGATGAAGCGGAGAGCCCCATTTGGAGTGAGGCTGCAAAGGGCATACCAGGGGAAGTGTTCTGCTGTGCCAAGATTCATCCTGCGCACGCTTTGTGGGTGGAGTGAGAAACAGGTTCCTTGGTGTTTTCTGCAAAACGCTTTAGCAGCCCGTTGGTGCTAGTATGGAGTCAGGGGATGGATGAAGCGGAGAGCCCCGTATGGAGTGAGGCTGCAAAGGGCATGCCAAGGGAAGTGTTCTACTGTGCCAAGACTCGTGCTGCGCACGCTTTGTGGTTGGAGTGAGAAACAGGTTCCTTGGTGTTTTCTGCGAAACGCTTTAGCAGCCCGTTGGTGCTAGGATGGAGTTAGGGGATGGATGAAGCGGAGAGCCCCGTTTGGAGTGAGGCTGCAAAGGGCATGCCAGGGGAAGTGTTCTGCTGTGCCAAGACTCGTGCTGCGCACGCTTTGTGGTTGGAGTGAGAAACAGGTTCGTTGGTGTTTTCTGCGAAACGCTTTAGCAGCCCATTGGTGCTAATATGGAGTCAGGGGATGGATGAAGCGGAGAGCCCCATTTGGAGTGAGGCTGCAAAGGGCATGCCAAGGGAAGTGTTCTGCTGTGCCAAGATTCATCCTGCGCACGCTTTGTGGGTGGAGTGAGAAACAGGTTCCTTGGTGTTTTCTGCGAAACGCTTTAGCAGCCCGTTGGTGCTAGTATGGAGTCAGGGGATGGATGAAGCGGAGAGCCCCGTTTGGAGTGAGGCTGCAAAGGGCATGCCAAGGGAAGTGTTCTGCTGTGCCAGGGTTCATGCTGCGCATGCTTTGTGGTTGAAGTGAGAAACAGGTTCCTTGGTGTTTTCTGCGAAACGCTTTAGCAGTCCGTTGGTGCTAGTATGGAGTCAGGGGATGGATGAAGCGGAGAGCCCCGTTTGGAGTGAGGCTGCAAAGGGCATGCCAAGGGAAGTGTTCTGCTGTGCCAAGATTCATGCTGCGCACGTTTTGTGGTTGATGTGAGAAACAGGTTCCTTGGTGTTTTCTGCGAAACGCTTTAGCAGCCCGTTGGTGCTAGTATGGAGTCAGGGGATGGATGAAACAGAGAGCCCCGTTTGGAGTGAGGCTGCAAAGGGCATGCCAAGGGAAGTGTTCTGCTGTGCCAAGATTCATCCTTCGCACGTTTTGTGGTTGGAGTGAGAAACAGGTTCCTTGGTGTTTTCTGCGAAACGCTTTAGCAGCCCGTTGGTGCTAGTATGGAGTCAGGGGATGGATGAAGCGGAGAGCCCCATTTGGAGTGAGGCTGCAAAGGGCATACCAGGGGAAGTGTTCTGCTGTGCCAAGATTCATGCTGCGCACGCTTTGTGGGTGGAGTGAGAAACAGGTTCCTTGGTGTTTTCTGCAAAACGCTTTAGCAGCCCGTTGGTGCTAGTATGGAGTCAGGGGATGGATGAAGCGGAGAGCCCCGTATGGAGTGAGGCTGCAAAGGGCATGCCAAGGGAAGTGTTCTACTGTGCCAAGACTCGTGCTGCGCACGCTTTGTGGTTGGAGTGAGAAACAGGTTCCTTGGTGTTTTCTGCGAAACGCTTTAGCAGCCCGTTGGTGCTAGGATGGAGTTAGGGGATGGATGAAGCGGAGAGCCCCGTTTGGAGTGAGGCTGACAAGGGCATGCCAGGGGAAGTGTTCTGCTGTGCCAAGACTCGTGCTGCGCACGCTTTGTGGTTGGAGTGAGAAACAGGTTCGTTGGTGTTTTCTGCGAAACGCTTTAGCAGCCCATTGGTGCTAATATGGAGTCAGGGGATGGATGAAGCGGAGAGCCCCGTTTGGAGTGAGGCTGCAAAGGGCATGCCAAGGGAAGTGTTCTGCTGTGCCAAGATTCATGCTGCGCACGCTTTGTGGTTGGAGTGAGAAACAGGTTCCTTGGTGTTTTCTGCGAAACGCTTTAGCAGCCCGTTGGTGCTAGTATGGAGTCAGGGGATGGATGAAGCGGAGAGCCCCGTTTGGAGTGAGGCTGCAAAGGGCATGCCAAGGGAAGTGTTCTGCTGTGCCAAGATTCATGCTGCACACGCTTTGTGGTTGGAGTGAGAAACAGGTTCCTTGGTGTTTTCTGCGAAACGCTTTAGCAGCCCGTTGGTGCTAGTATGGAGTCAGGGGATGGATGAAACGGAGAGCCCCGTTTGGAGTGAGGCTGCAAAGGGCATGCCAAGGGAAGTGTTCTGCTGTGCCAAGATTCATCCTTCGCACGTTTTGTGGTTGGAGTGGGAAACAGGTTCCTTGGTGTTTTCTGCGAAACGCTTTAGCAGCCCGTTGGTGCTAGTATGGAGTCAGGGGATGGATGAAGCGGAGAGCCCCATTTGGAGTGAGGCTGCAAAGGGCATACCAGGGGAAGTGTTCTGCTGTGCCAAGATTCATCCTGCGCACGCTTTGTGGTTGGAGTGAGAAACAGGTTCCTTGGTGTTTTCTGCGAAACGCTTTAGCAGCCCGTTGGTGCTAGTATGGAGTCAGGGGATGGATGAAGCGGAGAGCCCCGTATGGAGTGAGGCTGCAAAGGGCATGCCAAGGGAAGTGTTCTGCTGTGCCACGACTCGTGCTGCGCACGCTTTGTGGTTGGAGTGAGAAACAGGTTCCTTGGTGTTTTCTGCGAAACGCTTTAGCAGCCCGTTGGTGCTAGGATGGAGTTAGGGGATGGATGAAGCGGAGAGCCCCGTTTGGAGTGAGGCTGCAAAGGGCATGCCAGGGGAAGTGTTCTGCTGTGCCAAGACTCGTGCTGCGCACGCTTTGTGGTTGGAGTGAGAAACAGGTTCGTTGGTGTTTTCTGCGAAACGCTTTAGCAGCCCATTGGTGCTAATATGGAGTCAGGGGATGGATGAAGCGGAGAGCCCCGTTTGGAGTGAGGCTGCAAAGGGCATGCCAAGGGAAGTGTTCTGCTGTGCCAAGATTCATGCTGCGCACGCTTTGTGGTTGGAGTGAGAAACAGGTTCCTTGGTGTTTTCTGCGAAACGCTTTAGCAGCCCGTTGGTGCTAGTATGGAGTCAGGGGATGGATGAAGCGGAGAGCCCCGTTTGGAGTGAGGCTGCAAAGGGCATGCCAAGGGAAGTGTTCTGCTGTGCCAAGATTCATCCTTCGCACGTTTTGTGGTTGGAGTGAGAAACAGGTTCGTTGGTGTTTTCTGCGAAACGCTTTAGCAGCCCGTTGGTGCTAGTATGGAGTCAGGGGATGGATGAAGCGGAGAGCCCCGTTTGGAGTGAGGCTGCAAAGGGCATGCCAGGGGAAGTGTTCTGCTGTGCCAAGATTCATGCTGCGCACGCTTTGTGGGTGGAGTGAGAAACAGGTTCCTTGGTGTTTTCTGCGAAACGCTTTAGCAGCCCGTTGGTGCTAGTATGGAGTCAGGGGATGGATGAAGCGGAGAGCCCCGTATGGAGTGAGGCTGCAAAGGGCATGCCAAGGGAAGTGTTCTGCTGTGCCAAGACTCGTGCTGCGCACGCTTTGTGGTTGGAGTGAGAAACAGGTTCGTTGGTGTTTTCTGCGAAACGCTTTAGCAGTCCGTTGGTGCTAGTATGGAGTCAGGGGATGGATGAAGCGGAGAGCCCCATTTGGAGTGAGGCTGCAAAGCGCATGCCAAGGGAAGTGTTCTGCTGTGCCAAGACTCGTGCTGCGCACGCTTTGTGGTTGGAGTGAGAAACAGGTTCGTTGGTGTTTTCTGCGAAACGCTTTAGCAGCCCGTTGGTGCTAGGATGGAGTCAGGGGATGGATGAAGCGGCGAGCCCCGTTTGGAGTGAGGCTGCAAAGGGCATGCCAGGGGAAGTGTTCTGCTGTGCCAAGATTCATCCTGCGCACGCTTTGTGGGTGGAGTGAGAAACAGGTTCCTTGGTGTTTTCTGCAAAACGCTTTAGCAGCCCGTTGGTGCTAGTATGGAATCAGGGGATGGATGAAGCGGAGAGCCCCGTTTGGAGTGAGGCTGCAAAGGGCATGCCAAGGGAAGTGTTCTGCTGTGCCAAGATTCATGCTGCGCACGCTTTGTGGGTGGAGTGAGAAACAGGTTCCTTGGTGTTTTCTGCGAAACGCTTTAGCAGCCCGTTGGTGCTAGTATGGAGTCAGGGGATGGATGAAGCGGAGAGCCCCGTATGGAGTGAGGCTGCAAAGGGCATGCCAAGGGAAGTGTTCTGCTGTGCCAAGACTCGTGCTGTGCACGCTTTGTGGTTGGAGTGAGAAACAGGTTGCCTGGTGTTTTCTGCGAAACGCTTTAGCAGCCCGTTGGTGCTAGTATGGAGTCAGGGGATGGATGAAGCGGAGAGCCCCGTATGGAGTGAGGCTGCAAAGGGCATGCCAAGGGAAGTGTTCTGCTGTGCCAAGACTCGTGCTGCGCACGCTTTGTGGTTGGAGTGAGAAACAGGTTCATTGGTGTTTTCTGCGAAACGCTTTAGCAGCCCGTTGGTGCTAGTATGGAGTCAGGGGATGGATGAAGCGGAGAGCCCCATTTGAAGTGAGGCTGCAAAGGGCATGCCAAGGGAAGTGTTCTGCTGTGCCAAGATTCATCCTGCGCACGCTTTGTGGGTGGAGTGAGAAACAGGTTCCTTGGTGTTTTCTGCGAAACGCTTTAGCAGCCCGTTGGTGCTAGTATGGAGTCAGGGGATGGATGAAGCGGAGAGCCCCGTTTGGAGTGAGGCTGCAAGGGCATGCCAGGGGAAGTATTCTGCTGTGCCAAGATTCATCCTTCGCACGTTTTGTGGTTGGAGTGAGAAACAGGTTCCTTGGTGTTTTCTGCGAAACGCTTTAGCAGCCCGTTGGTGCTAGTATGGAGTCAGGGGATGGATGAAGCGGAGAGCCCCGTTTGGAGTGAGGCTGCAAAGGGCATGCCAGGGGAAGTGTTCTGCTGTGCCAAGATTCATGCTGCGCACGCTTTGTGGGTGGAGTGAGAAACAGGTTCCTTGGTGTTTTCTGCGAAACGCTTTAGCAGCCCGTTGGTGCTAGTATGGAGTCAGGGGATGGATGAAGCGGAGAGCCCCATTTGGAGTGAGGCTGCAAAGCGCATGCCAAGGGAAGTGTTCTGCTGTGCCAAGACACGTGCTGCGCACGCTTTGTGGTTGGAGTGAGAAACAGGTTCCTTGGTGTTTTCTGCGAAACGCTTTAGCAGCCCGTTGGTGCTAGTATGGAGTTAGGGGATGGATGAAGCGGAGAGCCCCGTTTGGAGTGAGGCTGCAAAGGGCATGCCAGGGGAAGTGTTCTGCTGTGCCAAGACTCGTGCTGCGCACGCTTTGTGGTTGGAGTGAGAAACAGGTTCCTTGGTGTTTTCTGCGAAACGCTTTAGCAGCCCATTGGTGCTAATATGGAGTCAGGGGATGGATGAAGCGGAGAGCCCCGTTTGGTGTGAGGCTGCAAAGGGCATGCCAAGGGAAGTGTTCTGCTGTGCCAAGATTCATGCTGCGCACGCTTTGTGGTTGGAGTGAGAAACAGGTTCCTTGGTGTTTTCTGCGAAACGCTTTAGCAGCCCGTTGGTGCTAGTATGGAGTCAGGGGATGGATGAAGCGGAGAGCCCCGTTTGGAGTGAGGCTGCAAAGGGCATGCCAAGGGAAGTGTTCTGCTGTGCCAAGATTCATGCTGCGCACGCTTTGTGGTTGGAGTGAGAAACAGGTTCCTTGGTGTTTTCTGCGAAACGCTTTAGCAGCCCGTTGGTGCTAGTATGGAGTCAGGGGATGGATGAAGCGGAGAGCCCCGTTTGGAGTGAGGCTGCAAAGGGCATGCCAGGGGAAGTGTTCTGCTGTGCCAAGATTATTCCTGCGCACGCTTTGTGGGTGGAGTGAGAAACAGGTTCCTCGGTGTTTTCTGCGAAACGCTTTAGCAGCCCGTTGGTGCTAGTATGGAATCAGGGGATGGATGAAGCGGAGAGCCCCGTTTGGAGTGAGGCTGCAAAGGGCATGCCAGGGGAAGTGTTCTGCTGTGCCAAGATTCATGCTGCGCACGCTTTGTGGGTGGAGTGAGAAACAGGTTCCTTGGTGTTTTCTGCGAAACGCTTTAGCAGCCCATTGGTGCTAATATGGAGTCAGGGGATGGATGAAGCGGAGAGCCCCGTTTGGTGTGAGGCTGCAAAGGGCATGCCAAGGGAAGTGTTCTGCTGTGCCAAGATTCATGCTGCGCACGCTTTGTGGTTGGAGTGAGAAACAGGTTCCTTGGTGTTTTCTGCGAAACGCTTTAGCAGCCCGTTGGTGCTAGTATGGAGTCAGGGGATGGATGAAGCGGAGAGCCCCGTTTGGAGTGAGGCTGCAAAGGGCATGCCAAGGGAAGTGTTCTGCTGTGCCAAGATTCATCCTTCGCACGTTTTGTGGTTGGAGTGAGAAACAGGTTCCTTGGTGTTTTCTGCGAAACGCTTTAGCAGCCCGTTGGTGCTAGTATGGAGTCAGGGGATGGATGAAGCGGAGAGCCCCATTTGGAGTGAGGCTGCAAAGGGCATGCCAAGGGAAGTGTTCTGCTGTGCCAAGATTCATCCTGCGCACGCTTTGTGGGTGGAGTGAGAAACAGGTTCCTTGGTGTTTTCTGCGAAACGCTTTAGCAGCCCGTTGGTGCTAGTATGGAGTCAGGGGATGGATGAAGCGGAGAGCCCCGTATGGAGTGAGGCTGCAAAGGGCATGCCAAGGGAAGTGTTCTGCTGTGCCAAGACTCGTGCTGCGCACGCTTTGTGGTTGGAGTGAGAAACAGGTTCCTTGGTGTTTTCTGCGAAACGCTTTAGCAGCCCGTTGGTGCTCGTATGGAGTCAGGGGATGGATGAAGCGGAGAGCCCCATTTGGAGTGAGGCTGCAAAGGGCATGCCAGGGGAAGTGTTCTGCTGTGCCAAGATTCATCCTGCGCACGCTTTGTGGGTGGAGTGAGAAACAGGTTCCTTGGTGTTTTCTGCGAAACGCTTTAGCAGCCCGTTGGTGCTAGTATGGAGTCAGGGGATGGATGAAGCGGAGAGCCCCGTTTGGAGTGAGGCTGCAAAGGGCATGCCAAGGGAAGTGTTCTGCTGTGCCAAGACTCGTGCTGCGCACGCTTTGTGGTTGGAGTGGGAAACAGGTTCGTTGGTGTTTTCTGCGAAACGCTTTAGCAGCCCGTTGGTGCTAGTATGGAGTCAGGGGATGGATGAAGCGGAGAGCCCCGTTTGGAGTGAGGCTGCAAAGGGCATGCCAAGGGAAGTGTTCTGCTGTGCCAAGACTCGTGCTGCGCACGCTTTGTGGTTGGAGTGAGAAACAGGTTCGTTGGTGTTTTCTGCGAAACGCTTTAGCAGGCCGTTGGTGCTAGTATGGAGTCAGGGGATGGATGAAGCGGAGAGTCCCATTTGGAGTGAGGCTGCAAAGGGCATGCCAGGGGAAGTGTTCTGCTGTGCCAAGATTCATGCTGCGCACGCTTTGTGGGTGGAGTGAGAAACAGGTTCCTTGGTGTTTTCTGCGAAACGCTTTAGCAGCCCGTTGGTGCTAGTATGGAGTCAGGGGATGGATGAAGCGGAGAGCCCCGTTTGGAGTGAGGTTGCAAAGGGCATGCCAAGGGAAGTGTTCTGCTGTGCCAAGACTCGTGCTGCGCACGCTTTGTGGTTGGAGTGAGAAACAGGTTCCTTGGTGTTTTCTGCGAAACGCTTTAGCAGCCCGTTGGTGCTAGTATGGAGTCAGGGGATGGATGAAGCGGAGAGCCCCGTTTGGAGTGAGGCTGCAAAGGGCATGCCAAGGGAAGTGTTCTGCTGTGCCAAGATTCATGCTGCGCATGCTTTGTGGTTGGAGTGAGAAACAGGTTCCTTGGTGTTTTCTGCGAAACGCTTTAGCAGCCCGTTGGTGCTAGTATGGAGTCAGGGGATGGATGAAGCGGAGAGCCCCGTTTGGAGTGAGGCTGCAAAGGGCATGCCAAGGGAAGTGTTCTGCTGTGCCAAGACTCGTGCTGCGCACGCTTTGTGGTTGGAGTGAGAAACAGGTTCCTTGGTGTTTTCTGCGAAACGCTTTAGCAGCCCGTTGGTGCTAGTATGGAGTCAGGGGATGGATGAAGCGGAGAGCCCCGTTTGGAGTGAGGCTGCAAAGGGCATGCCAAGGGAAGTGTTCTGCTGTGCCAAGATTTATGCTGCGCACGTTTTGCGGTTGGAGTGAGAAACAGGTTCGTTGGTGTTTTCTGCGAAACGCTTTAGCAGCCCGTTGGTGCTAGTATGGAGTCAGGGGATGGATGAAGCGGAGAGCCCCGTTTGGAGTGAGGCTGCAAAGGGCATGCCAGGGGAAGTGTTCTGCTGTGCCAAGATTCATGCTGCGCACGCTTTGTGGGTGGAGTGAGAAACAGGTTCCTTGGTGTTTTCTGCGAAACGCTTTAGCAGCCCGTTGGTGCTAGTATGGAGTCAGGGGATGGATGAAGCGGAGAGCCCCGTTTGGAGTGAGGCTGCAAAGGGCATGCCAAGGGAAGTGTTCTGCTGTGCCAAGACTCGTGCTGCGCACGCTTTGTGGTTGGAGTGAGAAACAGGTTCCTTGGTGTTTTCTGCGAAACGCTTTAGCAGCCCATTGGTGCTAATATGGAGTCAGGGGATGGATGAAGCGGAGAGCCCCGTTTGGTGTGAGGCTGCAAAGGGCATGCCAAGGGAAGTGTTCTGCTGTGCCAAGATTCATCCTGCGCACGCTTTGTGGGTGGAGTGAGAAACAGGTTCCTTGGTGTTTTCTGCGAAACGCTTTAGCAGCCCGTTGGTGCTAGTATGGAGTCAGGGGATGGATGAAGCGGAGAGCCCCGTTTGGAGTGAGGCTGCAAAGGGCATGCCAAGGGAAGTGTTCTGCTGTGCCAAGACTCGTGCTGCGCACGCTTTGTGGTTGGAGTGAGAAACAGGTTCATTGGTGTTTTCTGCGAAACGCTTTAGCAGCCCGTTGGTGCTAGTATGGAGTCAGGGGATGGATGAAGCGGAGAGCCCCATTTGGAGTGAGGCTGCAAAGGGCATGCCAGGGGAAGTGTTCTGCTGTGCCAAGATTCATGCTGCGCACGCTTTGTGGTTGGAGTGAGAAACAGGTTCCTTGGTGTTTTCTGCGAAACGCTTTAGCAGGCCGTTGGTGCTAGTATGGAGTCAGGGGATGGATGAAGCGGAGAGCCCCGTTTGGAGTGAGGCTGCAAAGGGCATGCCAAGGGAAGTGTTCTGCTGTGCCAAGACTCGTGCTGCGCACGCTTTGTGGTTGGAGTGAGAAACAGGTTCCTTGGTGTTTTCTGCGAAACGCTTTAGCAGCCCGTTGGTGCTAGTATGGAGTCAGGGGATGGATGAAGCGGAGAGCCCCGTTTGGAGTGAGGCTGCAAAGGGCATGCCAAAGGAAGTGTTCTGCTCTGCCAAGATTTATGCTGCGCACGTTTTGCGGTTGGAGTGAGAAACAGGTTCGTTGGTGTTTTCTGCGAAACGCTTTAGCAGCCCGTTGGTGCTAGTATGGAGTCAGGGGATGGATGAAGCGGAGAGCCCCGTTTGGAGTGAGGCTGCAAAGGGCATGCCAGGGGAAGTGTTCTGCTGTGCCAAGATTCATGCTGCGCACGATTTGTGGTTGGAGTGAGAAACAGGTTCGCTGGTGTTTTCTGCGAAACGCTTTAGCAGCCCGTTGGTGCTAGTATGGAGTCAGGGGATGGATGAAGCGGAGAGCCCCGTTTGGAGTGAGGCTGCAAAGGGCATGCCAAGGGAAGTGTTCTGCTGTGCCAAGACTCGTGCTGCGCACGCTTTGTGGTTGGAGTGAGAAACAGGTTCATTGGTGTTTTCTGCGAAACGCTTTAGCAGCCCGTTGGTGCTAGTATGGAGTCAGGGGATGGATGAAGCGGAGAGCCCCATTTGGAGTGAGGCTGCAAAGGGCATGCCAGGGGAAGTGTTCTGCTGTGCCAAGATTCATGCTGCGCACGCTTTGTGGTTGGAGTGAGAAACAGGTTCCTTGGTGTTTTCTGCGAAACGCTTTAGCAGCCCGTTGGTGCTAGTATGGAGTCAGGGGATGGATGAAGCGGAGAGCCCCGTTTGGAGTGAGGCTGCAAACGGCATGCCAAGGGAAGTGTTCTGCTGTGCCAAGATTCATGCTGCGCACGCTTTGTGGTTGGAGTGAGAAACAGGTTCCTTGGTGTTTTCTGCGAAACGCTTTAGCAGCCCGTTGGTGCTAGTATGGAGTCAGGGGATGGATGAAGCGGAGAGCCCCGTTTGGAGTGAGGCTGCAAAGGGCATGCCAAAGGAAGTGTTCTGCTCTGCCAAGATTTATGCTGCGCACGTTTTGCGGTTGGAGTGAGAAACAGGTTCGTTGGTGTTTTCTGCGAAATGCTTTAGCAGCCCGTTGGTGCTAGTATGGAGTCAGGGGATGGATGAAGCGGAGAGCCCCGTTTGGAGTGAGGCTGCAAAGGGCATGCCAGGGGAAGTGTTCTGCTGTGCCAAGATTCATGCTGCGCACGCTTTGTGGTTGGAGTGAGAAACAGGTTCGCTGGTGTTTTCTGCGAAACGCTTTAGCAGCCCGTTGGTGCTAGTATGGAGTCAGGGGATGGATGAAGCGGAGAGCCCCGTTTGGAGTGAGGCTGCAAAGGGCATGCCAAGGGAAGTGTTCTGCTGTGCCAAGACTCGTGCTGCGCACGCTTTGTGGTTGGAGTGAGAAACAGGTTCCTTGGTGTTTTCTGCGAAACGCTTTAGCAGCCCCCTGGTGCTAGTATGGAGTCAGGGGATGGATGAAACGGAGAGCCCCGTTTGGAGTGAGGCTGCAAAGGGCATGCCAAGGGAAGTGTTCTGCTGTGCCAAGATTCATGCTGCGCACGCTTTGTGGTTGGAGTGAGAAACAGGTTCGTTGGTGTTTTCTGCGAAACGCTTTAGCAGCCCGTTGGTGCTAGTATGGAGTCAGGGGATGGATGAAGCGGAGAGCCCCGTTTGGAGTGAGGCTGCAAAGGGCATGCCAAGGGAAGTGTTCTGCTGTGCCAAGATTCATCCTTCGCACGTTTTGTGGTTGGAGTGAGAAACAGGTTCGTTGGTGTTTTCTGCGAAACGCTTTAGCAGCCCGTTGGTGCTAGTATGGAGTCAGGGGATGGATGAAGCGGAGAGCCCCATTTGGAGTGAGGCTGCAAAGGGCATGCCAGGGGAAGTGTTCTGCTGTGCCAAGATTCATCCTGCGCACGCTTTGTGAGTGGAGTGAGAAACAGGTTCCTTGGTGTTTTCTGCGAAACGCTTTAGCAGCCCGTTGGTGCTAGTATGGAGTCAGGGGATGGATGAAGCGGAGAGCCCCGTATGGAGTGAGGCTGCAAAGGGCATGCCAAGGGAAGTGTTCTGCTGTGCCAAGACTCGTGCTGCGCACGCTTTGTGGTTGGAGTGAGAAACAGGTTCCTTGGTGTTTTCTGCGAAACGCTTTAGCAGCCCGTTGGTGCTAGTATGGAGTCAGGGGATGGATGAAGCAGAGAGCCCCATTTGGAGTGAGGCTGCAAAGGGCATGCCAGGGGAAGTGTTCTGCTGTGCCAAGATTCATCCTGCGCACGCTTTGTGGGTGGAGTGAGAAACAGGTTCCTTGGTGTTTTCTGCGAAACGCTTTAGCAGCCCGTTGGTGCTAGTATGGAGTCAGGGGATGGATGAAGCGGAGAGCCCCGTATGGAGTGAGGCTGCAAAGGGCATGCCAAGGGAAGTGTTCTGCTGTGCCAAGACTCGTGCTGCGCACGCTTTGTGGTTGGAGTGAGAAACAGGTTCCTTGGTGTTTTCTGCGAAACGCTTTAGCAGCCCGTTGGTGCTAGTATGGAGTCAGGGGATGGATGAAGCGGAGAGCCCCGTTTGGAGTGAGGCTGCAAAGGGCATGCCAAGGGAAGTGTTCTGCTGTGCCAAGATTCATGCTGCGCACGCTTTGTGGTTGGAGTGAGAAACAGGTTCGTTGGTGTTTTCTGCGAAACGCTTTAGCAGCCCGTTGGTGCTAGTATGGAGTCAGGGGATGGATGAAGCGGAGAGCCCCGTTTGGAGTGAGGCTGCAAAGGGCATGCCAAGGGAAGTGTTCTGCTGTGCCAAGACTCGTGCTGCGCACGCTTTGTGGTTGGAGTGAGAAACAGGTTCCTTGGTGTTTTCTGCGAAACGCTTTAGCAGCCCGTTGGTGCGAGTATGGAGTCAGGGGATGGATGAAGCGGAGAGCCCCGTTTGGAGTGAGGCTGCAAAGGGCATGCCAAAGGAAGTGTTCTGCTCTACCAAGATTTATGCTGCGCACGTTTTGCGGTTGGAGTGAGAAACAGGTTCGTTGGTGTTTTCTGCGAAACGCTTTAGCAGCCCGTTGGTGCTAGTATGGAGTCAGGGGATGGATGAAGCGGAGAGCCCCGTTTGGAGTGAGGCTGCAAAGGGCATGCCAAGGGAAGTGTTCTGCTGTGCCAAGATTCATGCTGCGCACGCTTTGTGGTTGGAGTGAGAAACAGGTTCGTTGGTGTTTTCTGCGAAACGCTTTAGCAGCCCGTTGGTGCTAGTATGGAGTCAGGGGATGGATGAAGCGGAGAGCCCCGTTTGGAGTGAGGCTGCAAAGGGCATGCCAAAGGAAGTGTTCTGCTCTGCCAAGATTTATGCTGCGCACGTTTTGCGGTTGGAGTGAGAAACAGGTTCGTTGGTGTTTTCTGCGAAACGCTTTAGCAGCCCGTTGGTGCTAGTATGGAGTCAGGGGATGGATGAAGCGGAGAGCCCCGTTTGGAGTGAGGCTGCAAAGGGCATGCCAGGGGAAGTGTTCTGCTGTGCCAAGATTCATGCTGCGCACGCTTTGTGGTTGGAGTGAGAAACAGGTTCGCTGGTGTTTTCTGCGAAACGCTTTAGCAGCCCGTTGGTGCTAGTATGGAGTCAGGGGATGGATGAAGCGGAGAGCCCCGTTTGGAGTGAGGCTGCAAAGGGCATGCCAAGGGAAGCGTTCTGCTGTGCCAAGACTCGTGCTGCGCACGCTTTGTGGTTGGAGTGAGAAACAGGTTCCTTGGTGTTTTCTGCGAAACGCTTTAGCAGCCCGTTGGTGCTAGTATGGAGTCAGGGGATGGATGAAGCGGAGAGCCCCGTTTGGAGTGAGGCTGCAAAGGGCATGCCAAGGGAAGTGTTCTGCTGTGCCAAGACTCGTGCTGCGCACGCTTTGTGGTTGGAGTGAGAAACAGGTTCGTTGGTGTTTTCTGCGAAACGCTTTAGCAGCCCGTTGGTGCTAGTATGGAGTCAGGGGATGGATGAAGCGGAGAGCCCCGTTTGGAGTGAGGCTGCAAAGGGCATGCCAAAGGAAGTGTTCTGCTCTGCCAAGATTTATGCTGCGCACGTTTTGCGGTTGGAGTGAGAAACAGGTTCGTTGGTGTTTTCTGCGAAACGCTTTAGCAGCCCGTTGGTGCTAGTATGGAGTCAGGGGATGGATGAAGCGGAGAGCCCCGTTTGGAGTGAGGCTGCAAAGGGCATGCCAGGGGAAGTGTTCTGCTGTGCCAAGATTCATGCTGCGCACGCTTTGTGGTTGGAGTGAGAAACAGGTTCGTTGGTGTTTTCTGCGAAACGCTTTAGCAGCCCGTTGGTGCTAGTATGGAGTCAGGGAATGGATGAAGCGGAGAGCCCCGTTTGGAGTGAGGCTGCAAAGGGCATGCCAAGGGAAGTGTTCTGCTGTGCCAAGACTCGTGCTGCGCACGCTTTGTGGTTGGAGTGAGAAACAGGTTCCTTGGTGTTTTCTGCGAAACGCTTTAGCAGCCCGTTGGTGCTAGTATGGAGTCAGGGGATGGATGAAGCGGAGAGCCCCGTTTGGAGTGAGGCTGCAAAGGGCATGCCAAGGGAAGTGTTCTGCTGTGCCAAGATTCATGCTGCGCACGCTTTGTGGTTGGAGTGAGAAACAGGTTCGTTGGTGTTTTCTGCGAAACGCTTTAGCAGCCCGTTGGTGCTAGTATGGAGTCAGGGGATGGATGAAGCGGAGAGCCCCGTATGGAGTGAGGCTGCAAAGGGCATGCCAAGGGAAGTGTTCTGCTGTGCCAAGACTCGTGCTGCGCACGCTTTGTGGTTGGAGTGAGAAACAGGTTCCTTGGTGTTTTCTGCGAAACGCTTTAGCAGCCCGTTGGTGCTAGTATGGAGTCAGGGGATGGATGAAGCGGAGAGCCCCATTTGGAGTGAGGCTGCAAAGGGCATGCCAAGGGAAGTGTTCTGCTGTGCCAAGACTCGTGCTGCGCACGCTTTGTGGTTGGAGTGAGAAACAGGTTCCTTGGTGTTTTCTGCGAAACGCTTTAGCAGCCCGTTGGTGCTAGGATGGAGTTAGGGGATGGATGAAGCGGAGAGCCCCGTTTGGAGTGAGGCTGCAAAGGGCATGCCAGGGGAAGTGTTCTGCTGTGCCAAGACTCGTGCTGCGCACGCTTTGTGGTTGGAGTGAGAAACAGGTTCCTTGGTGTTTTCTGTGAAACGCTTTAGCAGCCCATTGGTGCTAATATGGAGTCAGGGGATGGATGAAGCGGAGAGCCCCGTTTGGTGTGAGGTTGCAAAGGCCATGCCAAGGGAAGTGTTCTGCTGTGCCAAGATTCATGCTGCGCACGCTTTGTGGTTGGAGTGAGAAACAGGTTCCTTGGTGTTTTCTGCGAAACGCTTTAGCAGCCCGTTGGTGCTAGTATGGAGTCAGGGGATGGATGAAGCGGAGAGCCCCGTTTGGAGTGAGGCTGCAAAGGGCATGCCAAGGGAAGTGTTCTGCTGTGCCAAGATTCATTCTTCGCACGTTTTGTGGTTGAAGTGAGAAACAGGTTCGTTGGTGTTTTCTGCGAAACGCTTTAGCAGCCCTTTGGTGCTAGTATGGAGTCAGGGGATGGATGAAGCGGAGAGCCCCATTTGGAGTGAGGCTGCAAAGGGCATGCCAGGGGAAGTGTTCTGCTGTGCCAAGATTCATCCTGCGCACGCTTTGTGGGTGGAGTGAGAAACAGGTTCCTTGGTGTTTTCTGCGAAACGCTTTAGCAGCCCGTTGGTGCTAGTATGGAGTCAGGGGATGGATGAAGCGGAGAGCCCCGTTTGGAGTGAGGCTGCAAAGGGCATGCCAAGGGAAGTGTTCTGCTGTGCCAAGACTCGTGCTGCGCACGCTTTGTGGTTGTAGTGAGAAACAGGTTCGTTGGTGTTTTCTGCGAAACGCTTTAGCAGCCCGTTGGTGCTAGTATGGAGTCAGGGGATGGATGAAGCAGAGAGCCCCGTTTGGAGTGAGGCTGCAAAGGGCATGCCAAGGGAAGTGTTCTGCTGTGCCAAGACTCGTGCTGCGCACGCTTTGTGGTTGGAGTGAGAAACAGGTTCCTTGGTGTTTTCTGCGAAACGCTTTAGCAGCCCGTTGGTGCTAGGATGGAGTTAGGGGATGGATGAAGCGGAGAGCCCCGTATGGAGTGAGGCTGCAAAGGGCATGCCAAGGGAAGTGTTCTGCTGTGCCAAGACTCGTGCTGCGCACGCTTTGTGGTTGGAGTGAGAAACAGGTTCCTTGGTGTTTTCTGCGAAACGCTTTAGCAGCCCGTTGGTGCTAGTATGGAGTCAGGGGATGGATGAAGCGGAGAGCCCCATTTGGAGTGAGGCTGCAAAGGGCATGCCAGGGGAAGTGTTCTGCTGTGCCAAGATTCATCCTGCGCATGCTTTGTGGGTGGAGTGAGAAACAGGTTCCTTGGTGTTTTCTGCGAAACGCTTTAGCAGCCCGTTGGTGCTAGTATGGAGTCAGGGGATGGATGAAGCGGAGAGCCCCGTATGGAGTGAGGCTGCAAAGGGCATGCCAAGGGAAGTGTTCTGCTGTGCCAAGACTCGTGCTGCGCACGCTTTGTGGTTGGAGTGAGAAACAGGTTCCTTGGTGTTTTCTGCGAAACGCTTTAGCAGCCCGTTGGTGCTAGTATGGAGTCAGGGGATGGATGAAGCGGAGAGCCCCGTATGGAGTGAGGCTGCAAAGGGCATGCCAAGGGAAGTGTTCTGCTGTGCCAAGACTCGTGCTGCGCACGCTTTGTGGTTGGAGTGAGAAACAGGTTCCTTGGTGTTTTCTGCGAAACGCTTTAGCAGCCCGTTGGTGCTAGTATGGAGTCAGGGGATGGATGAAGCGGAGAGCCCCGTTTGGAGTGAGGCTGCAAAGGGCATGCCAAGGGAAGTGTTCTGCTGTGCCAAGACTCGTGCTGCGCATGCTTTGTGGTTGGAGCGAGAAACTGGTTCCTTGGTGTTTTCTGCGAAACGCTTTAGCAGCCCGTTGGTGCTAGTATGGAGTCAGGGGATGGATGAAGCGGAGAGCCCCGTTTGGAGTGAGGCTGCAAAGGGCATTCCAAGGGAAGTGTTCTGCTGTGCCAAGACTCGTGCTGCGCACGCTTTGTGGTTGGAGTGAGAAACAGGTTCGTTGGTGTTTTCAGCGAAACGCTTTAGCAGCCCGTTGGTGCTAGTATGGAGTCAGGGGATGGATGAAGCGGAGAGCCCCATTTGGAGTGAGGCTGCAAAGCGCATGCCAAGGGAAGTGTTCTGCTGTGCCAAGACTCGTGCTGCGCACGCTTTGTGGTTGGAGTGAGAAACAGGTTCCTTGGTGTTTTCTGCGAAACGCTTTAGCAGCCCGTTGGTGCTAGTATGGAGTCAGGGGATGGATGAAGCGGAGAGCCCCATTTGGAGTGAGGCTGCAAAGGGCATGCCAGGGGAAGTGTTCTGCTGTGCCAAGATTCATCCTGCGCACGCTTTGTGGGTGGAGTGAGAAACAGGTTCCTTGGTGTTTTCTGCGAAACGCTTTAGCAGCCCGTTGGTGCTAGTATGGAGTCAGGGGATGGATGAAGCGGAGAGCCCCGTTTGGAGTGAGGCTGCAAAGGGCATGCCAAGGGAAGTGTTCTGCTGTGCCAAGACTCGTGCTGCGCACGCTTTGTGGTTGGAGTGGGAAACAGGTTCCTTGGTGTTTTCTGCGAAACGCTTTAGCAGCCCGTTGGTGCTAGTATGGAGTCAGGGGATGGATGAAGCGGAGAGCCCCGTATGGAGTGAGGCTGCAAAGGGCATGCCAAGGGAAGTGTTCTGCTGTGCCAAGACTCGTGCTGCGCACGCTTTGTGGTTGGAGTGAGAAACAGGTTCGTTGGTGTTTTCTGCGAAACGCTTTAGCAGCCCGTTGGTGCTAGTATGGAGTCAGGGGATGGATGAAGCGGAGAGCCCCGTTTGGAGTGAGGCTGCAAAGGGCATGCCAAGGGAAGTGTTCTGCTGTGCCAAGACTCGTGCTGCGCACGCTTTGTGGTTGGAGTGAGAAACAGGTTCCTTGGTGTTTTCTGCGAAACGCTTTAGCAGCCCGTTGGTGCTAGTATGGAGTCAGGGGATGGATGAAGCGGAGAGCCCCGTTTGGAGTGAGGCTGCAAAGGGCATGCCAAGGGAAGTGTTCTGCTGTGCCAAGATTCATGCTGCGCACGCTTTGTGGTTGGAGTGAGAAACAGGTTCCTTGGTGTTTTCTGCGAAACGCTTTAGCAGCCCGTTGGTGCTAGTATGGAGTCAGGGGATGGATGAAGCGGAGAGCCCCGTTTGGAGTGAGGCTGCAAAGGGCATGCCATGGGAAGTGTTCTGCTGTGCCAAGATTCATGCTGCGCACGCTTTGTGGTTGGAGTGAGAAACAGGTTCGTTGGTGTTTTCTGCGAAACGCTTTAGCAGCCCGTTGGTGCTAGTATGGAGTCAGGGAATAGATGAAGCGGAGAGCCCCGTTTGGAGTGAGGCTGCAAAGGGCATGCCAAGGGAAGTGTTCTGCTGTGCCAAGACTCGTGCTGCGCACGCTTTGTGGTTGGAGTGAGAAACAGGTTCCTTGGTGTTTTCTGCGAAACGCTTTAGCAGCCCGTTGGTGCTAGTATGGAGTCAGGGGATGGATGAAGCGGAGAGCCCCGTTTGGAGTGAGGCTGCAAAGGGCATGCCAAGGGAAGTGTTCTGCAGTGCCAAGATTCATGCTGCGCACGCTTTGTGGGTGGAGTGAGAAACAGGTTCCTTGGTGTTTTCTGCGAAACGCTTTAGCAGCCCGTTGGTGCTAGTATGGAGTCAGGGGATGGATGAAGTGGAGAGCCCCGTTTGGAGTGAGGCTGCAAAGGGCATGCCAAGGGAAGTGTTCTGCTGTGCCAAGACTCGTGCTGCGCACGCTTTGTGGTTGGAGTGAGAAACAGGTTCCTTGGTGTTTTCTGCGAAACGCTTTAGCAGCCCGTTGGTGCTAGTATGGAGTCAGGGGATGGATGAAGCGGAGAGCCCCGTTTGGAGTGGGGCTGCAAAGGGCATGCCAAGGGAAGTGTTCTGCTGTGCCAAGACTCGTGCTGCGCATGCTTTGTGGTTGGAGTGAGAAACAGGTTCCTTGGTGTTTTCTGCGAAACGCTTTAGCAGCCCGTTGGTGCTAGTATGGAGTCAGGGGATGGATGAAGCGGAGAGCCCCGTTTGGAGTGAGGCTGCAAAGGGCATGCCAATGGAAGTGTTCTGCTGTGCCAAGACTCGTGCTGCGCACGCTTTGTGGTTGGAGTGGGAAACAGGTTCCTTGGTGTTTTCTGCGAAACGCTTTAGCAGCCCGTTGGTGCTAGTATGGAGTCAGGGGATGGATGAAGCGGAGAGCCCCGTTTGGAGTGAGGCTGCAAAGGGCATGCCAAGGGAAGTGTTCTGCTGTGCCAAGACTCGTGCTGCGCACGCTTTGTGGTTGGAGTGAGAAACAGGTTCCTTGGTGTTTTCTGCGAAACGCTTTAGCAGCCCGTTGGTGCTAGTATGGAGTCAGGGGATGGATGAAGCGGAGAGCCCCGTTTGGAGTGAGGCTGCAAAGGGCATGCCAAGGGAAGTGTTCTGCAGTGCCAAGATTCATGCTGCGCACGCTTTGTGGGTGGAGTGAGAAACAGGTTCCTTGGTGTTTTCTGCGAAACGCTTTAGCAGCCCGTTGGTGCTAGTATGGAGTCAGGGGATGGATGAAGTGGAGAGCCCCGTTTGGAGTGAGGCTGCAAAGGGCATGCCAAGGGAAGTGTTCTGCTGTGCCAAGACTCGTGCTGCGCACGCTTTGTGGTTGGAGTGAGAAACAGGTTCCTTGGTGTTTTCTGCGAAACGCTTTAGCAGCCCGTTGGTGCTAGTATGGAGTCAGGGGATGGATGAAGCGGAGAGCCCCGTTTGGAGTGGGGCTGCAAAGGGCATGCCAAGGGAAGTGTTCTGCTGTGCCAAGACTCGTGCTGCGCACGCTTTGTGGTTGGAGTGAGAAACAGGTTCCTTGGTGTTTTCTGCGAAACGCTTTAGCAGCCCGTTGGTGCTAGTATGGAGTCAGGGGATGGATGAAGCGGAGAGCCCCGTTTGGAGTGAGGCTGCAAAGGGCATGCCAATGGAAGTGTTCTGCTGTGCCAAGACTCGTGCTGCGCACGCTTTGTGGTTTGAGTGGGAAACAGGTTCCTTGGTGTTTTCTGCGAAACGCTTTAGCAGCCCGTTGGTGCTAGTATGGAGTCAGGGGATGGATGAAGCGGAGAGCCCCGTTTGGAGTGAGGCTGCAAAGGGCATGCCAAAGGAAGTGTTCTGCTGTGCCAAGATTCATGCTGCACACGTTTTGTGGTTGGAGTGAGAAACAGGTTCCTTGGTGTTTTCTGCGAAACGCTTTAGCAGCCCGTTGGTGCTAGTATGGAGTCAGGGGATGGATGAAGCGGAGAGCCCCGTTTGGAGTGAGGCTGCAAAGGGCATGCCAGGGGAAGTGTTCTGCTGTGCCAAGACTCGTGCTGCGCACGCTTTGTGGTTGGAGTGAGAAACAGGTTCCTTGGTGTTTTCTGCGAAACGCTTTAGCAGCCCGTTGGTGCTAGTATGGAGTCAGGGGCTGGATGAAGCGGAGAGCCCCGTTTGGAGTGAGGCTGCAAAGGGCATGCCAATGGAAGTGTTCTGCTGTACCAAGACTCGTGCTGCGCACGCTTTGTGGTTGGAGTGAGAAACAGCTTTGTTGGTGTTTTCTGCGAAACGCTTTAGCAGCCCGTTGGTGCTAGTATGGAGTCAGGGGATGGATGAAGCGGAGAGCCCCGTTTGGAGTGAGGCTGCAAAGGGCATGCCAGGGGAAGTGTTCTGCTGTGCCAAGATTCATGCTGCGCACGCTTTGTGGTTGGAGTGAGAAACAGGTTCGCTGGTGTTTTCTGCGAAACGCTTTAGCAGCCCATTGGTGCTAGTATGGAGTCAGGGGCTGGATGAAGCGGAGAGCCCCGTTTGGAGTGAGGCTGCAAAGGGCATGCCAAGGGAAGTGTTCTGCTGTGCCAAGACTCGTGCTGCGCACGCTTTGTGGTTGGAGTGAGAAACAGGTTCGTTGGTGTTTTCTGCGAAACGCTTTAGCAGCCCGTTGGTGCTAGTATGGAGTCAGGGGATGGATGAAGCGGAGAGCCCCGTTTGGAGTGAGGCTGCAAAGGGCATGCCAAGGGAAGTGTTCTGCTGTGCCAAGATAAATGCTGCGCACGCTTTGTGGTTGTAGTGAGAAACAGGTTCGTTGGTGTTTTCTGCGAAACGCTTTAGCAGCCCGTTGGTGCTAGTATGGAGTCAGGGGATTGATGAAGCGGAGAGCCCCGTTTGGAGTGAGGCTGCAAAGGGCATGCCAAGGGAAGTGTTCTGCTGTGCCAAGACTCGTGCTGCGCACGCTTTGTGGTTGGAGTGAGAAACAGGTTCCCTGGTGTTTTCTGCGAAACGCTTTAGCAGCCCGTTGGTGCTAGTATGGAGTCAGGGGATGGATGAAGCGGAGAGCCCCGTTTGGAGTGAGGCTGCAAAGGGCATGCCAAGGGAAGTGTTCTGCTGTGCCAAGATTTATGCTGAGCACGCTTTGTGGTTGGAGTGAGAAACAGGTTCCTTGGTGTTTTCTGCGAAACGCTTTAGCAGCCCGTTGGTGCTAGTATGGAGTCAGGGGATGGATGAAGCGGAGAGCCCCGTTTGGAGTGAGGCTGCAAAGGGCATGCCAAGGGAAGTGTTCTGCAGTGCCAAGATTCATGCTGCGCACGCTTTGTGGGTGGAGTGAGAAACAGGTTCCTTGGTGTTTTCTGCGAAACGCTTTAGCAGCCCGTTGGTGCTAGTATGGAGTCAGGGGATGGATGAAGTGGAGAGCCCCGTTTGGAGTGAGGCTGCAAAGGGCATGCCAAGGGAAGTGTTCTGCTGTGCCAAGACTCGTGCTGCGCACGCTTTGTGGTTGGAGTGAGAAACAGGTTCCTTGGTGTTTTCTGCGAAACGCTTTAGCAGCCCGTTGGTGCTAGTATGGAGTCAGGGGATGGATGAAGCGGAGAGCCCCGTTTGGAGTGGGGCTGCAAAGGGCATGCCAAGGGAAGTGTTCTGCTGTGCCAAGACTCGTGCTGCGCATGCTTTGTGGTTGGAGTGAGAAACAGGTTCCTTGGTGTTTTCTGCGAAACGCTTTAGCAGCCCGTTGGTGCTAGTATGGAGTCAGGGGATGGATGAAGCGGAGAGCCCCGTTTGGAGTGAGGCTGCAAAGGGCATGCCAATGGAAGTGTTCTGCTGTGCCAAGACTCGTGCTGCGCACGCTTTGTGGTTGGAGTGGGAAACAGGTTCCTTGGTGTTTTCTGCGAAACGCTTTAGCAGCCCGTTGGTGCTAGTATGGAGTCAGGGGATGGATGAAGCGGAGAGCCCCGTTTGGAGTGAGGCTGCAAAGGGCATGCCAAGGGAAGTGTTCTGCTGTGCCAAGACTCGTGCTGCGCACGCTTTGTGGTTGGAGTGAGAAACAGGTTCCTTGGTGTTTTCTGCGAAACGCTTTAGCAGCCCGTTGGTGCTAGTATGGAGTCAGGGGATGGATGAAGCGGAGAGCCCCGTTTGGAGTGAGGCTGCAAAGGGCATGCCAAGGGAAGTGTTCTGCAGTGCCAAGATTCATGCTGCGCACGCTTTGTGGGTGGAGTGAGAAACAGGTTCCTTGGTGTTTTCTGCGAAACGCTTTAGCAGCCCGTTGGTGCTAGTATGGAGTCAGGGGATGGATGAAGTGGAGAGCCCCGTTTGGAGTGAGGCTGCAAAGGGCATGCCAAGGGAAGTGTTCTGCTGTGCCAAGACTCGTGCTGCGCACGCTTTGTGGTTGGAGTGAGAAACAGGTTCCTTGGTGTTTTCTGCGAAACGCTTTAGCAGCCCGTTGGTGCTAGTATGGAGTCAGGGGATGGATGAAGCGGAGAGCCCCGTTTGGAGTGGGGCTGCAAAGGGCATGCCAAGGGAAGTGTTCTGCTGTGCCAAGACTCGTGCTGCGCATGCTTTGTGGTTGGAGTGAGAAACAGGTTCCTTGGTGTTTTCTGCGAAACGCTTTAGCAGCCCGTTGGTGCTAGTATGGAGTCAGGGGATGGATGAAGCGGAGAGCCCCGTTTGGAGTGAGGCTGCAAAGGGCATGCCAATGGAAGTGTTCTGCTGTGCCAAGACTCGTGCTGCGCACGCTTTGTGGTTTGAGTGGGAAACAGGTTCCTTGGTGTTTTCTGCGAAACGCTTTAGCAGCCCGTTGGTGCTAGTATGGAGTCAGGGGATGGATGAAGCGGAGAGCCCCGTTTGGAGTGAGGCTGCAAAGGGCATGCCAGGGGAAGTGTTCTGCTGTGCCAAGACTCGTGCTGCGCACGCTTTGTGGTTGGAGTGAGAAACAGGTTCCTTGGTGTTTTCTGCGAAACGCTTTAGCAGCCCGTTGGTGCTAGTATGGAGTCAGGGGCTGGATGAAGCGGAGAGCCCCGTTTGGAGTGAGGCTGCAAAGGGCATGCCAATGGAAGTGTTCTGCTGTACCAAGACTCGTGCTGCGCACGCTTTGTGGTTGGAGTGAGAAACAGCTTTGTTGGTGTTTTCTGCGAAACGCTTTAGCAGCCCGTTGGTGCTAGTATGGAGTCAGGGGATGGATGAAGCGGAGAGCCCCGTTTGGAGTGAGGCTGCAAAGGGCATGCCAGGGGAAGTGTTCTGCTGTGCCAAGATTCATGCTGCGCACGCTTTGTGGTTGGAGTGAGAAACAGGTTCGCTGGTGTTTTCTGCGAAACGCTTTAGCAGCCCATTGGTGCTAGTATGGAGTCAGGGGCTGGATGAAGCGGAGAGCCCCGTTTGGAGTGAGGCTGCAAAGGGCATGCCAAGGGAAGTGTTCTGCTGTGCCAAGACTCGTGCTGCGCACGCTTTGTGGTTGGAGTGAGAAACAGGTTCCTTGGTGTTTTCTGCGAAACGCTTTAGCAGCCCGTTGGTGCTAGTATGGAGTCAGGGGATGGATGAAGCGGAGAGCCCCGTTTGGAGTGAGGCTGCAAAGGGCATGCCAAGGGAAGTGTTCTGCTGTGCCAAGATAAATGCTGCGCACGCTTTGTGGTTGTAGTGAGAAACAGGTTCGTTGGTGTTTTCTGCGAAACGCTTTAGCAGCCCGTTGGTGCTAGTATGGAGTCAGGGGATTGATGAAGCGGAGAGCCCCGTTTGGAGTGAGGCTGCAAAGGGCATGCCAAGGGAAGTGTTCTGCTGTGCCAAGACTCGTGCTGCGCACGCTTTGTGGTTGGAGTGAGAAACAGGTTCCCTGGTGTTTTCTGCGAAACGCTTTAGCAGCCCGTTGGTGCTAGTATGGAGTCAGGGGACGGATGAAGCGGAGAGCCCCGTTTGGAGTGAGGCTGCAAAGGGCATGCCAAGGGAAGTGTTCTGCTGTGCCAAGATTTATGCTGAGCACGCTTTGTGGTTGGAGTGAGAAACAGGTTCCTTGGTGTTTTCTGCGAAACGCTTTAGCAGCCCGTTGGTGCTAGTATGGAGTCAGGGGATGGATGAAGCGGAGAGCCCCGTTTGGAGTGAGGCTGCAAAGGGCATGCCAAAGGAAGTATTCTGCTGTGCCAAGATTCATGCTGCACACGTTTTGTGGTTGGAGTGAGAAACAGGTTCCTTGGTGTTTTCTGCGAAACGCTTTAGCAGCCCGTTGGTGCTAGTATGGAGTCAGGGGATGGATGAAGCGGAGAGCCCCGTTTGGAGTGAGGCTGCAAAGGGCATGCCAGGGGAAGTGTTCTGCTGTGCCAAGACTCGTGCTGCGCACGCTTTGTGGTTGGAGTGAGAAACAGGTTCCTTGGTGTTTTCTGCGAAACGCTTTAGCAGCCCGTTGGTGCTAGTATGGAGTCAGGGGCTGGATGAAGCGGAGAGCCCCGTTTGGAGTGAGGCTGCAAAGGGCATGCCAATGGAAGTGTTCTGCTGTACCAAGACTCGTGCTGCGCACGCTTTGTGGTTGGAGTGAGAAACAGCTTTGTTGGTGTTTTCTGCGAAACGCTTTAGCAGCCCGTTGGTGCTAGTATGGAGTCAGGGGATGGATGAAGCGGAGAGCCCCGTTTGGAGTGAGGCTGCAAAGGGCATGCCAGGGGAAGTGTTCTGCTGTGCCAAGATTCATGCTGCGCACGCTTTGTGGTTGGAGTGAGAAACAGGTTCGCTGGTGTTTTCTGCGAAACGCTTTAGCAGCCCATTGGTGCTAGTATGGAGTCAGGGGCTGGATGAAGCGGAGAGCCCCGTTTGGAGTGAGGCTGCAAAGGGCATGCCAAGGGAAGTGTTCTGCTGTGCCAAGACTCGTGCTGCGCACGCTTTGTGGTTGGAGTGAGAAACAGGTTCGTTGGTGTTTTCTGCGAAACGCTTTAGCAGCCCGTTGGTGCTAGTATGGAGTCAGGGGATGGATGAAGCGGAGAGCCCCGTTTGGAGTGAGGCTGCAAAGGGCATGCCAAGGGAAGTGTTCTGCTGTGCCAAGATAAATGCTGCGCACGCTTTGTGGTTGTAGTGAGAAACAGGTTCGTTGGTGTTTTCTGCGAAACGCTTTAGCAGCCTGTTGGTGCTAGTATGGAGTCAGGGGATTGATGAAGCGGAGAGCCCCGTTTGGAGTGAGGCTGCAAAGGGCATGCCAAGGGAAGTGTTCTGCTGTGCCAAGACTCGTGCTGCGCACGCTTTGTGGTTGGAGTGAGAAACAGGTTCCTTGGTGTTTTCTGCAAAACGCTTTAGCAGCCCATTGGTGCTAGTATGGAGTCAGGGGATGGATGAAGCGGAGAGCCCCGTTTGGAGTGAGGCTGCAAAGGGCATGCCAGGGGAAGTGTTCTGCTGTGCCAAGATTCATGCTGCGCACGCTTTGTGGGTGGAGTGAGAAACAGGTTCCTTGGTGTTTTCTGCGAAACGCTTTAGCAGCCCGTTGGTGCTAGTATGGAGTCAGGGGATGGATGAAGCGGAGAGCCCCGTTTGGAGTGAGGCTGCAAAGGGCATGCCATGGGAAGTGTTCTGCTGTGCCAAGATTCATGCTGCGCACGCTTTGTGGTTGGAGTGAGAAACAGGTTCGTTGGTGTTTTCTGCGAAACGCTTTAGCAGCCCGTTGGTGCTAGTATGGAGTCAGGGAATGGATGAAGCGGAGAGCCCCGTTTGGAGTGAGGCTGCAAAGGGCATGCCAAGGGAAGTGTTCTGCTGTGCCAAGACTCGTGCTGCGCACGCTTTGTGGTTGGAGTGAGAAACAGGTTCCTTGGTGTTTTCTGCGAAACGCTTTAGCAGCCCGTTGGTGCTAGTATGGAGTCAGGGGATGGATGAAGCGGAGAGCCCCGTTTGGAGTGAGGCTGCAAAGGGCATGCCAAGGGAAGTGTTCTGCAGTGCCAAGATTCATGCTGCGCACGCTTTGTGGGTGGAGTGAGAAACAGGTTCCTTGGTGTTTTCTGCGAAACGCTTTAGCAGCCCGTTGGTGCTAGTATGGAGTCAGGGGATGGATGAAGTGGAGAGCCCCGTTTGGAGTGAGGCTGCAAAGGGCATGCCAAGGGAAGTGTTCTGCTGTGCCAAGACTCGTGCTGCGCACGCTTTGTGGTTGGAGTGAGAAACAGGTTCCTTGGTGTTTTCTGCGAAACGCTTTAGCAGCCCGTTGGTGCTAGTATGGAGTCAGGGGATGGATGAAGCGGAGAGCCCCGTTTGGAGTGAGGCTGCAAAGGGCATGCCAAGGGAAGTGTTCTGCTGTGCCAAGACTCGTGCTGCGCACGCTTTGTGGTTGGAGTGAGAAACAGGTTCCTTGGTGTTTTCTGCGAAACGCTTTAGCAGCCCGTTGGTGCTAGTATGGAGTCAGGGGATGGATGAAGCGGAGAGCCCCGTTTGGAGTGGGGCTGCAAAGGGCATGCCAAGGGAAGTGTTCTGCTGTGCCAAGACTCGTGCTGCGCACGCTTTGTGGTTGGAGTGAGAAACAGGTTCCTTGGTGTTTTCTGCGAAACGCTTTAGCAGCCCGTTGGTGCTAGTATGGAGTCAGGGGATGGATGAAGCGGAGAGCCCCATTTGGAGTGAGGCTGCAAAGGGCATGCCAATGGAAGTGTTCTGCTGTGCCAAGACTCGTGCTGCGCACGCTTTGTGGTTGGAGTGGGAAACAGGTTCCTTGGTGTTTTCTGCGAAACGCTTTAGCAGGCCGTTGGTGCTAGTATGGAGTCAGGGGATGGATGAAGCGGAGAGCCCCGTTTGGAGTGAGGCTGCAAAGGGCATGCCAATGGAAGTGTTCTGCTGTGCCAAGACTCGTGCTGCGCACGCTTTGTGGTTGGAGTGAGAAACAGCTTTGTAGGTGTTTTCTGCCAAACGCTTTAGCAGCCCGTTGGTGCTAGTATGGAGTCAGGGGATGGATGAAGCGGAGAGCCCCGTTTGGAGTGAGGCTGCAAAGGGCATGCCAAAGGAAGTGTTCTGCTGTGCCAAGATTCATGCTGCACACGTTTTGTGGTTGGAGTGAGAAACAGGTTCCTTGGTGTTTTCTGCGAAACGCTTTAGCAGCCCGTTGGTGCTAGTATGGAGTCAGGGGATGGATGAAGCGGAGAGCCCCGTTTGGAGTGAGGCTGCAAAGGGCATGCCAGGGGAAGTGTTCTGCTGTGCCAAGACTCGTGCTGCGCACGCTTTGTGGTTGGAGTGAGAAACAGCTTTGTTGGTGTTTTCTGCGAAACGCTTTAGCAGCCCGTTGGTGCTAGTATGGAGTCAGGGGATGGATGAAGCGGAGAGCCCCGTTTGGAGTGAGGCTGCAAAGGGCATGCCAAGGGAAGTGTTCTGCTGTGCCAAGATTTATGTTGAGCTCGCTTTGTGGGTGGAGTGAGAAACAGGTTCCTTGGTGTTTTCTGCGAAACGCTTTAGCAGCCCGTTGGTGCTAGTATGGAGTCAGGGGATGGATGAAGCGGAGAGCCCCGTTTGGAGTGGGGCTGCAAAGGGCATGCCAAGGGAAGTGTTCTGCTGTGCCAAGACTCGTGCTGTGCATGCTTTGTGGTTGGAGTGAGAAACAGGTTCCTTGGTGTTTTCTGCGAAACGCTTTAGCAGCCCGTTGGTGCTAGTATGGAGTCAGGGGATGGATGAAGCGGAGAGCCCCGTTTGGAGTGAGGCTGCAAAGGGCATGCCAAGGGAAGTGTTCTGCTGTGCCAAGACTCGTGCTGCGCACGCTTTGTGGTTGGAGTGGGAAACAGGTTCCTTGGTGTTTTCTGCGAAACGCTTTAGCAGCCCGTTGGTGCTAGTATGGAGTCAGGGGATGGATGAAGCGGAGAGCCCCGTTTGGAGTGAGGCTGCAAAGGGCATGCCAAGGGAAGTGTTCTGCTGTACCAAGATTCATGCTGCACACGTTTTGTGGTTGGAGTGAGAAACAGGTTCCTTGGTGTTTTCTGCGAAACGCTTTAGCAGCCCGTTGGTGCTAGTATGGAGTCAGGGGATGGATGAAGCGGAGAGCCCCGTTTGGAGTGAGGCTGCAAAGGGCATGCCAGGGGAAGTGTTCTGCTGTGCCAAGACTCGTGCTGCGCACGCTTTGTGGTTGGAGTGAGAAACAGGTTCCTTGGTGTTTTCTGCGAAACGCTTTAGCAGCCCGTTGGTGCTAGTATGGAGTCAGGGGATGGATGAAGCGGAGAGCCCCGTTTGGAGTGAGGCTGCAAAGGGCATGCCAATGGAAGTGTTCTGCTGTGCCAAGACTCGTGCTGCGCACGCTTTGTGGTTGGAGTGGTAAACAGGTTCGTTGCTGTTTTCTGCGAAACGCTTTAGCAGCCCGTTGGTGCTAGTATGGAGTCAGGGGATGGATGAAGCGGAGAGCCCCGTTTGGAGTGAGGCTGCAAAGGGCATGCCAATGGAAGTGTTCTGCTGTGCCAAGACTCGTGCTGCGCACGCTTTGTGGTTGGAGTGAGAAACAGCTTTGTTGGTGTTTTCTGCGAAACGCTTTAGCAGCCCGTTGGTGCTAGTATGGAGTCAGGGGATGGATGAAGCGGAGAGCCCCGTTTGGAGTGAGGCTGCAAAGGGCATGCCAAGGGAAGTGTTCTGCAGTGCCAAGATTCATGCTGCGCACGCTTTGTGGTTGGAGTGAGAAACAGGTTCCTTGGTGTTTTCTGCGAAACGCTTTAGCAGCCCGTTGGTGCTAGTATGGAGTCAGGGGATGGATGAAGTGGAGAGCCCCGTTTGGAGTGAGGCTGCAAAGGGCATGCCAAGGGAAGTGTTCTGCTGTGCCAAGACTCGTGCTGCGCACGCTTTGTGGTTGGAGTGAGAAACAGGTTCGTTGGTGTTTTCTGCGAAACGCTTTAGCAGCCCGTTGGTGCTAGTATGGAGTCAGGGGATGGATGAAGCGGAGAGCCCCGTTTGGAGTGAGGCTGCAAAGGGCATGCCAATGGAAGTGTTCTGCTGTGCCAAGATTCATGCTGCGCACGCTTTGTGGTTGGAGTGGGAAACAGGTTCCTTGGTGTTTTCTGCGAAACGCTTTAGCAGCCCGTTGGTGCTAGTATGGAGTCAGGGGATGGATGAAGCGGAGAGCCCCGTTTGGAGTGAGGCTGCAAAGGGCATGCCAAGGGAAGTGTTCTGCTGTGCCAAGACTCGTGCTGCGCATGCTTTGTGGTTGGAGTGAGAAACAGGTTCCTTGGTGTTTTCTGCGAAACGCTTTAGCAGCCCGTTGGTGCTAGTATGGAGTCAGGGGATGGATGAAGCGGAGAGCCCCGTTTGGAGTGAGGCTGCAAAGGGCATGCCAAGGGAAGTGTTCTGCTGTGCCAAGACTCGTGCTGCGCATGCTTTGTGGTTGGAGTGGGAAACAGGTTCCTTGGTGTTTTCTGCGAAACGCTTTAGCAGGCCGTTGGTGCTAGTATGGAGTCAGGGGATGGATGAAGCGGAGAGCCCCGTTTGGAGTGAGGCTGCAAAGGGCATGCCAATGGAAGTGTTCTGCTGTACCAAGACTCGTGCTGCGCACGCTTTGTGGTTGGAGTGAGAAACAGCTTTGTTGGTGTTTTCAGCGAAACGCTTTAGCAGCCCGTTGGTGCTAGTATGGAGTCAGGGGATGGATGAAGCGGAGAGCCCCGTTTGGAGTGAGGCTGCAAAGGGCATGCCAAGGGAAGTGTTCTGCTGTGCCAAGACTCGTGCTGCGCACGCTTTGTGGTTGGAGTGAGAAACAGGTTCCCTGGTGTTTTCTGCGAAACGCTTTAGCAGCCCGTTGGTGCTAGTATGGAGTCAGGGGACGGATGAAGCGGAGAGCCCCGTTTGGAGTGAGGCTGCAAAGGGCATGCCAAGGGAAGTGTTCTGCTGTGCCAAGATTTATGCTGAGCACGCTTTGTGGTTGGAGTGAGAAACAGGTTCCTTGGTGTTTTCTGCGAAACGCTTTAGCAGCCCGTTGGTGCTAGTATGGAGTCAGGGGATGGATGAAGCGGAGAGCCCCGTTTGGAGTGAGGCTGCAAAGGGCATGCCAGGGGAAGTGTTCTGCTGTGCCAAGACTCGTGCTGCGCACGCTTTGTGGTTGGAGTGAGAAACAGGTTCCTTGGTGTTTTCTGCGAAACGCTTTAGCAGCCCGTTGGTGCTAGTATGGAGTCAGGGGATGGATGAAGCGGAGAGCCCCGTTTGGAGTGAGGCTGCAAAGGGCATGCCAAGGGAAGTGTTCTGCTGTACCAAGACTCGTGCTGCGCACGCTTTGTGGTTGGAGTGAGAAACAGCTTTGTTGGTGTTTTCTGCGAAACGCTTTAGCAGCCCGTTGGTGCTAGTATGGAGTCAGGGGATGGATGAAGCGGAGAGCCCCGTTTGGAGTGAGGCTGCAAAGGGCATGCCAAGGGAAGTGTTCTGCTGTGCCAAGATTTATGTTGAGCTCGCTTTGTGGGTGGAGTGAGAAACAGGTTCCTTGGTGTTTTCTGCGAAACGCTTTAGCAGCCCGTTGGTGCTAGTATGGAGTCAGGGGATGGATGAAGCGGAGAGCCCCGTTTGGAGTGGGGCTGCAAAGGGCATGCCAAGGGAAGTGTTCTGCTGTGCCAAGACTCGTGCTGCGCACGCTTTGTGGTTGGAGTGAGAAACAGGTTCCTTGGTGTTTTCTGCGAAACGCTTTAGCAGCCCGTTGGTGCTAGTATGGAGTCAGGGGATGGATGAAGCGGAGAGCCCCGTTTGGAGTGAGGCTGCAAAGGGCATGCCAAGGGAAGTGTTCTGCTGTGCCAAGACTCGTGCTGCGCACGCTTTGTGGTTGGAGTGGGAAACAGGTTCCTTGGTGTTTTCTGCGAAACGCTTTAGCAGCCCGTTGGTGCTAGTATGGAGTCAGGGGATGGATGAAGCGGAGAGCCCCTTTTGGAGTGAGGCTGCAAAGGGCATGCCAATGGAAGTGTTCTGCTGTACCAAGACTCGTGCTGCGCACGCTTTGTGGTTGGAGTGAGAAACAGCTTTGTTGGTGTTTTCAGCGAAACGCTTTAGCAGCCCGTTGGTGCTAGTATGGAGTCAGGGGATGGATGAAGCGGAGAGCCCCGTTTGGAGTGAGACTGCAAAGGGCATGCCAAGGGAAGTGTTCTGCTGTGCCAAGATTTATGCTGAGCACGCTTTGTGGTTGGAGTGAGAAACAGGTTCCTTGGTGTTTTCTGCGAAACGCTTTAGCAGCCCGTTGGTGCTAGTATGGAGTCAGGGGATGGATGAAGCGGAGAGCCCCGTTTGGAGTGAGGCTGCAAAGGGCATGCCAAAGGAAGTGTTCTGCTGTGCCAAGATTTATGCTGAGCACGCTTTGTGGTTGGAGTGAGAAACAGGTTCCTTGGTGTTTTCTGCGAAACGCTTTAGCAGCCCGTTGGTGCTAGTATGGAGTCAGGGGATGGATGAAGCGGAGAGCCCCGTTTGGAGTGAGGCAGCAAAGGGCATGCAAAGGGAAGTGTTCTGCTGTGCCAAGATTCATGCTGCACACGTTTTGTGGTTGGAGTGAGAAACAGGTTCCTTGGTGTTTTCTGCGAAACGCTTTAGCAGGCCGTTGGTGCTAGTATGGAGTCAGGGGATGGATGAAGCGGAGAGCCCCGTTTGGAGTGAGGCTGCAAAGGGCATGCCAAGGGAAGTGTTCTGCTGTGCCAAGACTCGTGCTGCGCACGCTTTGTGGTTGGAGTGAGAAACAGGTTCCTTGGTGTTTTCTGCGAAACGCTTTAGCAGCCCGTTGGTGCTAGTATGGAGTCAGGGGATGGATGAAGCGGAGAGCCCCGTTTGGAGTGAGGCTGCAAAGGGCATGCCAAGGGAAGTGTTCTGCTGTGCCAAGATTCATCCTGCGCACGCTTTGTGGGTGGAGTGAGAAACAGGTTCCTTGGTGTTTTCTGCGAAACGCTTTAGCAGCCCGTTGGTGCTAGTATGGAGTCAGGGGACGGATGAAGCGGAGAGCCCCGTTTGGAGTGAGGCTGCAAAGGGCATGCCAAGGGAAGTGTTCTGCTGTGCCAAGATTTATGCTGAGCACGCTTTGTGGTTGGAGTGAGAAACAGCTTTGTTGGTGTTTTCTGCGAAACGCTTTAGCAGGCCGTTGGTGCTAGTATGGAGTCAGGGGATGGATGAAGCGGAGAGCCCCGTTTGGAGTGAGGCTGCAAAGGGCATGCCAAGGGAAGTGTTCTGCTGTGCCAAGACTCGTGCTGCGCACGCTTTGTGGTTGGAGTGAGAAACAGGTTCCTTGGTGTTTTCTGCGAAACGCTTTAGCAGCCCGTTGGTGCTAGTATGGAGTCAGGGGATGGATGAAGCGGAGAGCCCCGTTTGGAGTGAGGCTGCAAAGGGCATGCCAAGGGAAGTGTTCTGCTGTGCCAAGATTCATGCTGCGCATGCTTTGTGGTTGGAGTGAGAAACAGGTTCATTGGTGTTTTCTGCGAAACGCTTTAGCAGCCCGTTGGTGCTAGTATGGAGTCAGGGGACGGATGAAGCGGAGAGCCCCGTTTGGAGTGAGGCTGCAAAGGGCATGCCAAGGGAAGTGTTCTGCTGTGCCAAGATTCATGCTGCACACGTTTTGTGGTTGGAGTGAGAAACAGGTTCCTTGGTGTTTTCTGCGAAACGCTTTAGCAGGCCGTTGGTGCTAGTATGGAGTCAGGGGATGGATGAAGCGGAGAGCCCCGTTTGGAGTGAGGCTGCAAAGGGCATGCCAAGGGAAGTGTTCTGCTGTGCCAAGACTCGTGCTGCGCACGCTTTGTGGTTGGAGTGAGAAACAGGTTCCTTGGTGTTTTCTGCGAAACGCTTTAGCAGCCCGTTGGTGCTAGTATGGAGTCAGGGGATGGATGAAGCGGAGAGCCCCGTTTGGAGTGAGGCTGCAAAGGGCATGCCAAGGGAAGTGTTCTGCTGTGCCAAGATTCATGCTGCGCATGCTTTGTGGTTGGAGTGAGAAACAGGTTCCTTGGTGTTTTCTGCGAAACGCTTTAGCAGCCCGTTGGTGCTAGTATGGAGTCAGGGGACGGATGAAGCGGAGAGCCCCGTTTGGAGTGAGGCTGCAAAGGGCATGCCAAGGGAAGTGTTCTGCTGTGCCAAGACTCGTGCTGCGCACACTTTGTGGTTGGAGTGAGAAACAGGTTCCTTGGTGTTTTCTCTGAAACGCTTTAGCAGCCCGTTTGTGCTAGTATAGAGTCAGCGGCTGGATGAAGCGGAGAGCCCCGTTTGGAGTGAGGCTGCAAAGGGCATGCCAAGGGAAGTGTTCTGCTGTGCCAAGACTCGTGCTGCGCACGCTTTGTGGTTGGAGTGAGAAACAGGTTCGTTGGTGTTTTCTGCGAAACGCTTTAGCAGCCCGTTGGTGCTAGTATGGAGTCAGGGGATGGATGAAGCGGAGAGCCCCGTTTGGAGTGAGGCTGCAAAGGGCATGCCAATGGAAGTGTTCTGCTGTACCAAGACTCGTGCTGCGCACGCTTTGTGGTTGGAGTGAGAAACAGCTTTGTTGGTGTTTTCTGCGAAACGCTTTAGCAGCCCGTTGGTGCTAGTATGGAGTCAGGGGATGGATGAAGCGGAGAGCCCCGTTTGGAGTGAGGCTGCAAAGGGCATGCCAAGGGAAGTGTTCTGCTGTGCCAAGATTTATGTTGAGCTCGCTTTGTGGGTGGAGTGAGAAACAGGTTCCTTGGTGTTTTCTGCGAAACGCTTTAGCAGCCCGTTGGTGCTAGTATGGAGTCAGGGGATGGATGAAGCGGAGAGCCCCGTTTGGAGTGGGGCTGCAAAGGGCATGCCAAGGGAAGTGTTCTGCTGTGCCAAGACTCGTGCTGCGCATGCTTTGTGGTTGGAGTGAGAAACAGGTTCCTTGGTGTTTTCTTCGAAACGCTTTAGCAGCCCGTTGGTGCTAGTATGGAGTCAGGGGATGGATGAAGCGGAGAGCCCCGTTTGGAGTGAGGCTGCAAAGGGCATGCCAAGGGAAGTGTTCTGCTGTGCCAAGACTCGTGCTGCGCACGCTTTGTGGTTGGAGTGGGAAACAGGTTCCTTGGTGTTTTCTGCGAAACGCTTTAGCAGCCCGTTGGTGCTAGTATGGAGTCAGGGGATGGATGAAGCGGAGAGCCCCGTTTGGAGTGAGGCTGCAAAGGGCATGCCAATGGAAGTGTTCTGCTGTACCAAGACTCGTGCTGCGCACGCTTTGTGGTTGGAGTGAGAAACAGGTTCGTTGGTGTTTTCTGCGAAACGCTTTAGCAGCCCGTTGGTGCTAGTATGGAGTCAGGGGATGGATGAAGCGGAGAGCCCCGTTTGGAGTGAGGCTGCAAAGGGCATGCCAAAGGAAGTGTTCTGCTGTGCCAAGATTCATGCTGCACACGTTTTGTGGTTGGAGTGAGAAACAGGTTCCTTGGTGTTTTCTGCGAAACGCTTTAGCAGGCCGTTGGTGCTAGTATGGAGTCAGGGGATGGATGAAGCGGAGAGCCCCGTTTGGAGTGAGGCTGCAAAGGGCATGCCAAGGGAAGTGTTCTGCTGTGCCAAGACTCGTGCTGCGCACGCTTTGTGGTTGGAGTGAGAAACAGGTTCGTTGGTGTTTTCTGCGAAACGCTTTAGCAGCCCGTTGGTGCTAGTATGGAGTCAGGGGATGGATGAAGCGGAGAGCCCCGTTTGGAGTGGGGCTGCAAAGGGCATGCCAAGGGAAGTGTTCTGCTGTGCAAAGACTCGTGCTGCGCATGCTTTGTGGTTGGAGTGAGAAACAGGTTCCTTGGTGTTTTCTGCGAAACGCTTTAGCAGCCCGTTGGTGCTAGTATGGAGTCAGGGGACGGATGAAGCGGAGAGCCCCGTTTGGAGTGAGGCTGCAAAGGGCATGCCAAGGGAAGTGTTCTGCTGTGCCAAGACTCGTGCTGCGCACACTTTGTGGTTGGAGTGAGAAACAGGTTCCTTGGTGTTTTCTCTGAAACGCTTTAGCAGCCCGTTTGTGCTAGTATGGAGTCAGCGGCTGGATGAAGCGGAGAGCCCCGTTTGGAGTGAGGCTGCAAAGGGCATGCCAAGGGAAGTGTTCTGCTGTGCCAAGACTCGTGCTGCGCACGCTTTGTGGTTGGAGTGAGAAACAGGTTCGTTGGTGTTTTCTGCGAAACGCTTTAGCAGCCCGTTGGTGCTAGTATGGAGTCAGGGGATGGATGAAGCGGAGAGCCCCGTTTGGAGTGAGGCTGCAAAGGGCATGCCAATGGAAGTGTTCTGCTGTACCAAGACTCGTGCTGCGCACGCTTTGTGGTTGGAGTGAGAAACAGCTTTGTTGGTGTTTTCTGCGAAACGCTTTAGCAGCCCGTTGGTGCTAGTATGGAGTCAGGGGATGGATGAAGCGGAGAGCCCCGTTTGGAGTGAGGCTGCAAAGGGCATGCCAAGGGAAGTGTTCTGCTGTGCCAAGATTTATGTTGAGCTCGCTTTGTGGGTGGAGTGAGAAACAGGTTCCTTGGTGTTTTCTGCGAAACGCTTTAGCAGCCCGTTGGTGCTAGTATGGAGTCAGGGGATGGATGAAGCGGAGAGCCCCGTTTGGAGTGGGGCTGCAAAGGGCATGCCAAGGGAAGTGTTCTGCTGTGCCAAGACTCGTGCTGCGCATGCTTTGTGGTTGGAGTGAGAAACAGGTTCCTTGGTGTTTTCTTCGAAACGCTTTAGCAGCCCGTTGGTGCTAGTATGGAGTCAGGGGATGGATGAAGCGGAGAGCCCCGTTTGGAGTGAGGCTGCAAAGGGCATGCCAAGGGAAGTGTTCTGCTGTGCCAAGACTCGTGCTGCGCACGCTTTGTGGTTGGAGTGGGAAACAGGTTCCTTGGTGTTTTCTGCGAAACGCTTTAGCAGCCCGTTGGTGCTAGTATGGAGTCAGGGGATGGATGAAGCGGAGAGCCCCGTTTGGAGTGAGGCTGCAAAGGGCATGCCAATGGAAGTGTTCTGCTGTACCAAGACTCGTGCTGCGCACGCTTTGTGGTTGGAGTGAGAAACAGGTTCGTTGGTGTTTTCTGCGAAACGCTTTAGCAGCCCGTTGGTGCTAGTATGGAGTCAGGGGATGGATGAAGCGGAGAGCCCCGTTTGGAGTGAGGCTGCAAAGGGCATGCCAAAGGAAGTGTTCTGCTGTGCCAAGATTCATGCTGCACACGTTTTGTGGTTGGAGTGAGAAACAGGTTCCTTGGTGTTTTCTGCGAAACGCTTTAGCAGCCCGTTGGTGCTAGTATGGAGTCAGGGGATGGATGAAGCGGAGAGCCCCGTTTGGAGTGAGGCTGCAAAGGGCATGCCAAGGGAAGTGTTCTGCTGTGCCAAGACTCGTGCTGCGCACGCTTTGTGGTTGGAGTGAGAAACAGGTTCCTTGGTGTTTTCTGCGAAACGCTTTAGCAGCCCGTTGGTGCTAGTATGGAGTCAGGGGATGGATGAAGCGGAGAGCCCCGTTTGGAGTGGGGCTGCAAAGGGCATGCCAAGGGAAGTGTTCTGCTGTGCAAAGACTCGTGCTGCGCATGCTTTGTGGTTGGAGTGAGAAACAGGTTCCTTGGTGTTTTCTGCGAAACGCTTTAGCAGCCCGTTGGTGCTAGTATGGAGTCAGGGGATGGATGAAGCGGAGAGCCCCGTTTGGAGTGAGGCTGCAAAGGGCATGCCAAGGGAAGTGTTCTGCTGTGCCAAGATTCATGCTGCGCACGCTTTGTGGTTGGAGTGAGAAACAGGTTCCTTGGTGTTTTCTGCGAAACGCTTTAGCAGCCCGTTGGTGCTAGTATGGAGTCAGGGGATGGATGAAGCGGAGAGCCCCGTTTGGAGTGAGGCTGCAAAGGGCATGCCATGGGAAGTGTTCTGCTGTGCCAAGATTCATCCTGCGCACGCTTTGTGGGTGGAGTGAGAAACAGGTTCCTTGGTGTTTTCTGCGAAACGCTTTAGCAGCCCGTTGGTGCTAGTATGGAGTCAGGGGACGGATGAAGCGGAGAGCCCCGTTTGGAGTGAGGCTGCAAAGGGCATGCCAAGGGAAGTGTTCTGCTGTGCCAAGATTTATGCTGAGCACGCTTTGTGGTTGGAGTGAGAAACAGGTTCCTTGGTGTTTTCTGCGAAACGCTTTAGCAGCCCGTTGGTGCTACTATGGAGTCAGGGGATGGATGAAGCGGAGAGCCCCGTTTGGAGTGAGGCTGCAAAGGGCATGCCAAGGGAAGTGTTCTGCTGTGCCAAGATTCATGCTGCACACGTTTTGTGGTTGGAGTGAGAAACAGGTTCCTTGGTGTTTTCTGCGAAACGCTTTAGCAGGCCGTTGGTGCTAGTATGGAGTCAGGGGATGGATGAAGCGGAGAGCCCCGTTTGGAGTGAGACTGCAAAGGGCATGCCAAGGGAAGTGTTCTGCTGTGCCAAGACTCGTGCTGCGCACGCTTTGTGGTTGGAGTGAGAAACAGGCTCCTTGGTGTTTTCTGCGAAACGCTTTAGCAGCCCGTTGGTGCTAGTATGGAGTCAGGGGATGGATGAAGCGGAGAGCCCCGTTTGGAGTGAGGCTGCAAAGGGCATGCCAATGGAAGTGTTCTGCTGTACCAAGACTCGTGCTGCGCACGCTTTGTGGTTGGAGTGAGAAACAGCTTTGTTGGTGTTTTCAGCAAAACGCTTTAGCAGCCCGTTGGTGCTAGTATGGAGTCAGGGGATGGATGAAGCGGAGAGCCCCGTTTGGAGTGAGGCTGCAAAGGGCATGCCAAGGGAAGTGTTCTGCTGTGCCAAGATTCATGCTGCGCATGCTTTGTGGTTGGAGTGAGAAACAGGTTCCTTGGTGTTTTCTGCGAAACGCTTTAGCAGCCCGTTGGTGCTAGTATGGAGTCAGGGATGGATGAAGCGGAGAGCCCCGTTTGGAGTGAGGCTGCAAAGGGCATGCCAAGGGAAGTGTTCTGCTGTGCCAAGACTCGTGCTGCGCACGCTTTGTGGTTGGAGTGAGAAACAGCTTTGTTGGTGTTTTCTGCGAAACGCTTTAGCAGCCCTTTGGTGCTAGTATGGAGTCAGGGGATGGATGAAGCGGAGAGCCCCGTTTGGAGTGAGGCTGCAAAGGGCATGCCAGGGGAAGTGTTCTGCTGTGCCAAGATTCATGCTGCGCACGCTTTGTGGTTGGAGTGAGAAACAGGTTCCTTGGTGTTTTCTGCGAAACGCTTTAGCAGCCCGTTGGTGCTAGTATGGAGTCAGGGGATGGATGAAGCGGAGAGCCCCGTTTGGAGTGAGGCTGCAAAGGGCATGCCAAGGGAAGTGTTCTGCTGTGCCAAGACTCGTGCTGCGCACGCTTTGTGGTTGGAGTGAGAAAAAGGTTCCTTGGTGTTTTCTGCGAAACGCTTTAGCAGCCCGTTGGTGCTAGTATGGAGTCAGGGGATGGATGAAGCGGAGAGCCCCGTTTGGAGTGAGGCTGCAAAGGACATGCCAAGGGAAGTGTTGTGCTGTGCCAAGATTCATGCTGCGCACGCTTTGTGGTTGGAGTGAGAAACAGGTTCCTTGGTGTTTTCTGCGAAACGCTTTAGCAGCCCGTTGGTGCTAGTATGGAGTCAGGGGATGGATGAAGCGGAGAGCCCCGTTTGGAGTGAGGCTGCAAAGGGCATGCCAAGGGAAGTGTTCTGCTGTGCCAAGATTCATGCTGCGCACGCTTTGTGGTTGGAGTGAGAAACAGGTTCCTTGGTGTTTTCTGCGAAACGCTTTAGCAGCCCGTTGGTGCTAGTATGGAGTCAGGGGATGGATGAAGCGGAGAGCCCCGTTTGGAGTGAGGCTGCAAAGGGCATGCCAAGGGAAGTGTTCTGCTGTGCCAAGATTCATGCTGCGCACGCTTTGTGGTTGGAGTGAGAAACAGGTTCCTTGGTGTTTTCTGCGAAACGCTTTAGCAGCCCGTTGGTGCTAGTATGGAGTCAGGGGATGGATGAAGCGGAGAGCCCCGTTTGGAGTGAGGCTGCAAAGGGCATGCCAAGGGAAGTGTTCTGCTGTGCCAAGACTCGTGCTGCGCACGCTTTGTGGTTGGAGTGGGAAACAGGTTCCTTGGTGTTTTCTGCGAAACGCTTTAGCAGCCCGTTGGTGCTAGTATGGAGTCAGGGGATGGATGAAGCGGAGAGCCCCGTTTGGAGTGAGGCTGCAAAGGGCATGCCAATGGAAGTGTTCTGCTGTACCAAGATTCATGCTGCACACGTTTTGTGGTTGGAGTGAGAAACAGGTTCCTTGGTGTTTTCTGCGAAACGCTTTAGCAGCCCGTTGGTGCTAGTATGGAGTCAGGGGATGGATGAAGCGGAGAGCCCCGTTTGGAGTGGGGCTGCAAAGGGCATGCCAAGGGAAGTGTTCTGCTGTGCCAAGACTCGTGCTGCGCACGCTTTGTGGTTGGAGTGAGAAACAGGTTCCTTGGTGTTTTCTGCGAAACGCTTTAGCAGCCCGTTGGTGCTAGTATGGAGTCAGGGGATGGATGAAGCGGAGAGCCCCGTTTGGAGTGAGGCTGCAAAGGGCATGCCATGGGAAGTGTTCTGCTGTGCCAAGACTCGTGCTGCGCACGTTTTGTGGGTGGAGTGAGAAACAGGTTCCTTGGTGTTTTCTGCGAAACGCTTTAGCAGCCCGTTGGTGCTAGTATGGAGTCAGGGGACGGATGAAGCGGAGAGCCCCGTTTGGAGTGAGGCTGCAAAGGGCATGCCAAGGGAAGTGTTCTGCTGTGCCAAGATTTATGCTGAGCACGCTTTGTGGTTGGAGTGAGAAACAGGTTCCTTGGTGTTTTCTGCGAAACGCTTTAGCAGCCCGTTGGTGCTAGTATGGAGTCAGGGGATGGATGAAGCGGAGAGCCCCGTTTGGAGTGAGGCTGCAAAGGGCATGCCAAGGGAAGTGTTCTGCTGTGCCAAGATTCATGCTGCACACGTTTTGTGGTTGGAGTGAGAAACAGGTTCCTTGGTGTTTTCTGCGAAACGCTTTAGCAGCCCGTTGGTGCTAGTATGGAGTCAGGGGATGGATGAAGCGGAGAGCCCCGTTTGGAGTGAGGCTGCAAAGGGCATGCCAAGGGAAGTGTTCTGCTGTGCCAAGACTCGTGCTGCGCACGCTTTGTGGTTGGAGTGAGAAACAGCTTTGTTGGTGTTTTCTGCGAAACGCTTTAGCAGCCCGTTGGTGCTAGTATGGAGTCAGGGGATGGATGAAGCGGAGAGCCCCGTTTGGAGTGAGGCTGCAAAGGGCATGCCAGGGGAAGTGTTCTGCTGTGCCAAGATTCATGCTGCGCACGCTTTGTGGTTGGAGTGAGAAACAGGTTCGTTGGTGTTTTCTGCGAAACGCTTTAGCAGCCCGTTGGTGCTAGTATGGAGTCAGGGGATGGATGAAGCGGAGAGCCCCGTTTGGAGTGAGGCTGCAAAGGGCATGCCAAGGGAAGTGTTCTGCTGTGCCAAGACTCGTGCTGCGCACGCTTTGTGGTTGGAGTGAGAAAAAGGTTCCTTGGTGTTTTCTGCGAAAGGCTTTAGCAGCCCGTTGGTGCTAGTATGGAGTCAGGGGATGGATGAAGCGGAGAGCCCCGTTTGGAGTGAGGCTGCAAAGGGCATGCCAAGGGAAGTGTTGTGCTGTGCCAAGATTCATGCTGCGCACGCTTTGTGGTTGGAGTGAGAAACAGGTTCCTTGGTGTTTTCTGCGAAACGCTTTAGCAGCCCGTTGGTGCTAGTATGGAGTCAGGGGATGGATGAAGCGGAGAGCCCCGTTTGGAGTGAGGCTGCAAAGGGCATGCCAAGGGAAGTGTTCTGCTGTGCCAAGATTCATGCTGCGCACGCTTTGTGGTTGGAGTGAGAAACAGGTTCCTTGGTGTTTTCTGCGAAACGCTTTAGCAGCCCGTTGGTGCTAGTATGGAGTCAGGGGATGGATGAAGCGGAGAGCCCCGTTTGGAGTGAGGCTGCAAAGGGCATGCCAAGGGAAGTGTTCTGCTGTGCCAAGATTCATGCTGCGCACGCTTTGTGGTTGGAGTGAGAAACAGGTTCCTTGGTGTTTTCTGCGAAACGCTTTAGCAGCCCGTTGGTGCTAGTATGGAGTCAGGGGATGGATGAAGCGGAGAGCCCCGTTTGGAGTGAGGCTGCAAAGGGCATGCCAAGGGAAGTGTTCTGCTGTGCCAAGACTCGTGCTGCGCACGCTTTGTGGTTGGAGTGGGAAACAGGTTCCTTGGTGTTTTCTGCGAAACGCTTTAGCAGCCCGTTGGTGCTAGTATGGAGTCAGGGGATGGATGAAGCGGAGAGCCCCGTTTGGAGTGAGGCTGCAAAGGGCATGCCAATGGAAGTGTTCTGCTGTACCAAGATTCATGCTGCACACGTTTTGTGGTTGGAGTGAGAAACAGGTTCCTTGGTGTTTTCTGCGAAACGCTTTAGCAGCCCGTTGGTGCTAGTATGGAGTCAGGGGATGGATGAAGCGGAGAGCCCCGTTTGGAGTGGGGCTGCAAAGGGCATGCCAAGGGAAGTGTTCTGCTGTGCCAAGACTCGTGCTGCGCACGCTTTGTGGTTGGAGTGAGAAACAGGTTCCTTGGTGTTTTCTGCGAAACGCTTTAGCAGCCCGTTGGTGCTAGTATGGAGTCAGGGGATGGATGAAGCGGAGAGCCCCGTTTGGAGTGAGGCTGCAAAGGGCATGCCAAGGGAAGTGTTCTGCTGTGCCAAGATTTATGCTGCGCACGCTTTGTGGTTGGAGTGAGAAACAGGTTCCTTGGTGTTTTCTGCGAAACGCTTTAGCAGCCCGTTGGTGCTAGTATGGAGTCAGGGGATGGATGAAGCGGAGAGCCCCGTTTGGAGTGAGGCTGCAAAGGGCATGCCAAGGGAAGTGTTCTGCTGTGCCAAGATTCATGCTGCACACGTTTTGTGGTTGGAGTGAGAAACAGGTTCCTTGGTGTTTTCTGCGAAACGCTTTAGCAGGCCGTTGGTGCTAGTATGGAGTCAGGGGATGGATGAAGCGGAGAGCCCCGTTTGGAGTGAGGCTGCAAAGGGCATGCCAAGGGAAGTGTTCTGCTGTGCCAAGACTCGTGCTGCGCACGCTTTGTGGTTGGAGTGAGAAACAGGTTCCTTGGTGTTTTCTGCGAAACGCTTTAGCAGGCCGTTGGTGCTAGTATGGAGTCAGGGGATGGATGAAGCGGAGAGCCCCGTTTGGAGTGAGGCTGCAAAGGGCATGCCATGGGAAGTGTTCTGCTGTGCCAAGATTCATCCTGCGCACGTTTTGTGGGTGGAGTGAGAAACAGGTTCCTTGGTGTTTTCTGCGAAACGCTTTAGCAGCCCGTTGGTGCTAGTATGGAGTCAGGGGATGGATGAAGCGGAGAGCCCCGTTTGGAGTGGGGCTGCAAAGGGCATGCCATGGGAAGTGTTCTGCTGTGCCAAGATTCATCCTGCGCACGTTTTGTGGGTGGAGTGAGAAACAGGTTCCTTGGTGTTTTCTGCGAAACGCTTTAGCAGCCCGTTGGTGCTAGTATGGAGTCAGGGGATGGATGAAGCGGAGAGCCCCGTTTGGAGTGGGGCTGCAAAGGGCATGCCATGGGAAGTGTTCTGCTGTGCCAAGATTCATCCTGCGCACGTTTTGTGGGTGGAGTGAGAAACAGGTTCCTTGGTGTTTTCTGCGAAACGCTTTAGCAGCCCGTTGGTGCTAGTATGGAGTCAGGGGACGGATGAAGCGGAGAGCCCCGTTTGGAGTGAGGCTGCAAAGGGCATGCCAAGGGAAGTGTTCTGCTGTGCCAAGATTTATGCTGAGCACGCTTTGTGGTTGGAGTGAGAAACAGGTTCCTTGGTGTTTTCTGCGAAACGCTTTAGCAGCCCGTTGGTGCTAGTATGGAGTCAGGGGATGGATGAAGCGGAGAGCCCCGTTTGGAGTGAGGCTGCAAAGGGCATGCCAAGGGAAGTGTTCTGCTGTGCCAAGACTCGTGCTGCGCACGCTTTGTGGTTGGAGTGAGAAACAGGTTCCTTGGTGTTTTCTGCGAAACGCTTTAGCAGCCCGTTGGTGCTAGTATGGAGTCAGGGGATGGATGAAGCGGAGAGCCCCGTTTGGAGTGAGGCTGCAAAGGGCATGCCAAGGGAAGTGTTCTGCTGTGCCAAGATTCATGCTGCGCATGCTTTGTGGTTGGAGTGAGAAACAGGTTCCTTGGTGTTTTCTGCGAAACGCTTTAGCAGCCCGTTGGTGCTAGTATGGAGTCAGGGGACGGATGAAGCGGAGAGCCCCGTTTGGAGTGAGGCTGCAAAGGGCATGCCAAGGGAAGTGTTCTGCTGTGCCAAGACTCGTGCTGCGCACACTTTGTGGTTGGAGTGAGAAACAGGTTCCTTGGTGTTTTCTCTGAAACGCTTTAGCAGCCCGTTTGTGCTAGTATGGAGTCAGCGGCTGGATGAAGTGGAGAGCCCCGTTTGGAGTGAGGCTGCAAAGGGCATGCCAAGGGAAGTGTTCTGCTGTGCCAAGACTCGTGCTGCGCACGCTTTGTGGTTGGAGTGAGAAACAGGTTCCTTGGTGTTTTCTGCGAAACGCTTTAGCAGCCCGTTGGTGCTAGTATGGAGTCAGGGGATGGATGAAGCGGAGAGCCCCGTTTGGAGTGAGGCTGCAAAGGGCATGCCAATGGAAGTGTTCTGCTGTACCAAGACTCGTGCTGCGCACGCTTTGTGGTTGGAGTGAGAAACAGCTTTGTTGGTGTTTTCTGCGAAACGCTTTAGCAGCCCGTTGGTGCTAGTATGGAGTCAGGGGATGGATGAAGCGGAGAGCCCCGTTTGGAGTGAGGCTGCAAAGGGCATGCCAAGGGAAGTGTTCTGCTGTGCCAAGATTTATGTTGAGCTCGCTTTGTGGGTGGAGTGAGAAACAGGTTCCTTGGTGTTTTCTGCGAAACGCTTTAGCAGCCCGTTGGTGCTAGTATGGAGTCAGGGGATGGATGAAGCGGAGAGCCCCGTTTGGAGTGGGGCTGCAAAGGGCATGCCAAGGGAAGTGTTCTGCTGTACCAAGACTCGTGCTGCGCACGCTTTGTGGTTGGAGTGAGAAACAGGTTCCTTGGTGTTTTCTGCGAAACGCTTTAGCAGCCCGTTGGTGCTAGTATGGAGTCAGGGGACGGATGAAGCGGAGAGCCCCGTTTGGAGTGAGGCTGCAAAGGGCATGCCAAGGGAAGTGTTCTGCTGTGCCAAGACTCGTGCTGCGCACACTTTGTGGTTGGAGTGAGAAACAGGTTCCTTGGTGTTTTCTCTGAAACGCTTTAGCAGCCCGTTGGTGCTAGTATGGAGTCAGGGGCTGGATGAAGCGGAGAGCCCCGTTTGGAGTGAGGCTGCAAAGGGCATGCCAAGGGAAGTGTTCTGTTGTGCCAAGACTCGTGCTGCGCACGCTTTGTGGTTGGAGTGAGAAACAGGTTCCTTGGTGTTTTCTGCGAAACGCTTTAGCAGCCCGTTGGTGCTAGTATGGAGTCAGGGGATGGATGAAGCGGAGAGCCCCGTTTGGAGTGAGGCTGCAAAGGGCATGCCAAGGGAAGTGTTCTGCTGTGCCAAGATTCATGCTGCGCACGCTTTGTGGTTGGAGTGAGAAACAGCTTTGTTGGTGTTTTCTGCGAAACGCTTTAGCAGCCCGTTGGTGCTAGTATGGAGTCAGGGGATGGATGAAGCGGAGAGCCCCGTTTGGAGTGAGGCTGCAAAGGGCATGCCAAGGGAAGTGTTCTGCTGTGCCAAGATTCATGCTGCGCACGCTTTGTGGTTGGAGTGAGAAACAGGTTCCTTGGTGTTTTCTGCGAAACGCTTTAGCAGCCCGTTGGTGCTAGTATGGAGTCAGGGGATGGATGAAGCGGAGAGCCCCGTTTGGAGTGAGGCTGCAAAGGGCATGCCAAGGGAAGTGTTCTGCTGTGCCAAGACTCGTGCTGCGCACGCTTTGTGGTTGGAGTGAGAAACAGGTTCCTTGGTGTTTTCAGCGAAAGGCTTTAGCAGCCCGTTGGTGCTAGTATGGAGTCAGGGGATGGATGAAGCGGAGAGCCCCGTTTGGAGTGAGGCTGCAAAGGGCATGCCAATGGAAGTGTTCTGCTGTACCAAGATTCATGCTGCACACGTTTTGTGGTTGGAGTGAGAAACAGGTTCCTTGGTGTTTTCTGCGAAACGCTTTAGCAGCCCGTTGGTGCTAGTATGGAGTCAGGGGATGGATGAAGCGGAGAGCCCCGTTTGGAGTGGGGCTGCAAAGGGCATGCCAAGGGAAGTGTTCTGCTGTGCCAAGACTCGTGCTGCGCACGCTTTGTGGTTGGAGTGAGAAACAGGTTCCTTGGTGTTTTCTGCGAAACGCTTTAGCAGCCCGTTGGTGCTAGTATGGAGTCAGGGGATGGATGAAGCGGAGAGCCCCGTTTGGAGTGAGGCTGCAAAGGGCATGCCATGGGAAGTGTTCTGCTGTGCCAAGATTCATCCTGCGCACGTTTTGTGGGTGGAGTGAGAAACAGGTTCCTTGGTGTTTTCTGCGAAACGCTTTAGCAGCCCGTTGGTGCTAGTATGGAGTCAGGGGACGGATGAAGCGGAGAGCCCCGTTTGGAGTGAGGCTGCAAAGGGCATGCCAAGGGAAGTGTTCTGCTGTGCCAAGATTTATGCTGAGCACGCTTTGTGGTTGGAGTGAGAAACAGGTTCCTTGGTGTTTTCTGCGAAACGCTTTAGCAGCCCGTTGGTGCTAGTATGGAGTCAGGGGATGGATGAAGCGGAGAGCCCCGTTTGGAGTGAGGCTGCAAAGGGCATGCCAAGGGAAGTGTTCTGCTGTGCCAAGATTCATGCTGCACACGTTTTGTGGTTGGAGTGAGAAACAGGTTCCTTGGTGTTTTCTGCGAAACGCTTTAGCAGGCCGTTGGTGCTAGTATGGAGTCAGGGGATGGATGAAGCGGAGAGCCCCGTTTGGAGTGAGGCTGCAAAGGGCATGCCAAGGGAAGTGTTCTGCTGTGCCAAGACTCGTGCTGCGCACGCTTTGTGGTTGGAGTGAGAAACAGGTTCCTTGGTGTTTTCTGCGAAACGCTTTAGCAGCCCGTTGGTGCTAGTATGGAGTCAGGGGATGGATGAAGCGGAGAGCCCCGTTTGGAGTGAGGCTGCAAAGGGCATGCCAAGGGAAGTGTTCTGCTGTGCCAAGATTCATGCTGCGCACGCTTTGTGGTTGGAGTGAGAAACAGGTTCCTTGGTGTTTTCTGCGAAACGCTTTAGCAGCCCGTTGGTGCTAGTATGGAGTCAGGGGATGGATGAAGCGGAGAGCCCCGTTTGGAGTGAGGCTGCAAAGGGCATGCCATGGGAAGTGTTCTGCTGTGCCAAGATTCATCCTGCGCACGCTTTGTGGGTGGAGTGAGAAACAGGTTCCTTGGTGTTTTCTGCGAAACGCTTTAGCAGCCCGTTGGTGCTAGTATGGAGTCAGGGGATGGATGAAGCGGAGAGCCCCGTTTGGAGTGAGGCTGCAAAGGGCATGCCAAGGGAAGTGTTCTGCTGTGCCAAGACTCGTGCTGCGCACGCTTTGTGGTTGGAGTGAGAAACAGGTTCCTTGGTGTTTTCTGCGAAACGCTTTAGCAGCCCGTTGGTGCTAGTATGGAGTCAGGGGATGGATGAAGCGGAGAGCCCCGTTTGGAGTGAGGCTGCAAAGGGCATGCCAAGGGAAGTGTTCTGCTGTGCCAAGATTCATGCTGCACACGTTTTGTGGTTGGAGTGAGAAACAGGTTCCTTGGTGTTTTCTGCGAAACGCTTTAGCAGGCCGTTGGTGCTAGTATGGAGTCAGGGGATGGATGAAGCGGAGAGCCCCGTTTGGAGTGAGGCTGCAAAGGGCATGCCAAGGGAAGTGTTCTGCTGTGCCAAGACTCGTGCTGCGCACGCTTTGTGGTTGGAGTGAGAAACAGGTTCCTTGGTGTTTTCTGCGAAACGCTTTAGCAGCCCGTTGGTGCTAGTATGGAGTCAGGGGATGGATGAAGCGGAGAGCCCCGTTTGGAGTGAGGCTGCAAAGGGCATGCCAAGGGAAGTGTTCTGCTGTGCCAAGATTCATGCTGCGCATGCTTTGTGGTTGGAGTGAGAAACAGGTTCCTTGGTGTTTTCTGCGAAACGCTTTAGCAGCCCGTTGGTGCTAGTATGGAGTCAGGGGACGGATGAAGCGGAGAGCCCCGTTTGGAGTGAGGCTGCAAAGGGCATGCCAAGGGAAGTGTTCTGCTGTGCCAAGACTCGTGCTGCGCACACTTTGTGGTTGGAGTGAGAAACAGGTTCCTTGGTGTTTTCTCTGAAACGCTTTAGCAGCCCGTTTGTGCTAGTATGGAGTCAGCGGCTGGATGAAGTGGAGAGCCCCGTTTGGAGTGAGGCTGCAAAGGGCATGCCAAGGGAAGTGTTCTGCTGTGCCAAGACTCGTGCTGCGCACGCTTTGTGGTTGGAGTGAGAAACAGGTTCCTTGGTGTTTTCTGCGAAACGCTTTAGCAGCCCGTTGGTGCTAGTATGGAGTCAGGGGATGGATGAAGCGGAGAGCCCCGTTTGGAGTGAGGCTGCAAAGGGCATGCCAATGGAAGTGTTCTGCTGTACCAAGACTCGTGCTGCGCACGCTTTGTGGTTGGAGTGAGAAACAGCTTTGTTGGTGTTTTCTGCGAAACGCTTTAGCAGCCCGTTGGTGCTAGTATGGAGTCAGGGGATGGATGAAGCGGAGAGCCCCGTTTGGAGTGAGGCTGCAAAGGGCATGCCAAGGGAAGTGTTCTGCTGTGCCAAGATTTATGTTGAGCTCGCTTTGTGGGTGGAGTGAGAAACAGGTTCCTTGGTGTTTTCTGCGAAACGCTTTAGCAGCCCGTTGGTGCTAGTATGGAGTCAGGGGATGGATGAAGCGGAGAGCCCCGTTTGGAGTGGGGCTGCAAAGGGCATGCCAAGGGAAGTGTTCTGCTGTGCCAAGACTCGTGCTGCGCATGCTTTGTGGTTGGAGTGAGAAACAGGTTCCTTGGTGTTTTCTTCGAAACGCTTTAGCAGCCCGTTGGTGCTAGTATGGAGTCAGGGGATGGATGAAGCGGAGAGCCCCGTTTGGAGTGAGGCTGCAAAGGGCATGCCAAGGGAAGTGTTCTGCTGTGCCAAGACTCGTGCTGCGCACGCTTTGTGGTTGGAGTGGGAAACAGGTTCCTTGGTGTTTTCTGCGAAACGCTTTAGCAGCCCGTTGGTGCTAGTATGGAGTCAGGGGATGGATGAAGCGGAGAGCCCCATTTGGAGTGAGGCTGCAAAGGGCATGCCAATGGAAGTGTTCTGCTGTACCAAGACTCGTGCTGCGCACGCTTTGTGGTTGGAGTGAGAAACAGCTTTGTTGGTGTTTTCTGCGAAACGCTTTAGCAGCCCGTTGGTGCTAGTATGGAGTCAGGGGATGGATGAAGCGGAGAGCCCCGTTTGGAGTGAGGCTGCAAAGGGCATGCCAAGGGAAGTGTTCTGCTGTGCCAAGATTCATGCTGCGCACGCTTTGTGGTTGGAGTGAGAAACAGGTTCCTTGGTGTTTTCTGCGAAACGCTTTAGCAGCCCGTTGGTGCTAGTATGGAGTCAGGGGACGGATGAAGCGGAGAGCCCCGTTTGGAGTGAGGCTGCAAAGGGCATGCCAAGGGAAGTGTTCTGCTGTGCCAAGACTCGTGCTGCGCACACTTTGTGGTTGGAGTGAGAAACAGGTTCCTTGGTGTTTTCTCTGAAACGCTTTAGCAGCCCATTGGTGCTAGTATGGAGTCAGGGGCTGGATGAAGCGGAGAGCCCCGTTTGGAGTGAGGCTGCAAAGGGCATGCCAAGGGAAGTGTTCTGTTGTGCCAAGACTCGTGCTGCGCACGCTTTGTGGTTGGAGTGAGAAACAGGTTCCTTGGTGTTTTCTGCGAAACGCTTTAGCAGCCCGTTGGTGCTAGTATGGAGTCAGGGGATGGATGAAGCGGAGAGCCCCGTTTGGAGTGAGGCTGCAAAGGGCATGCCAAAGGAAGTGTTCTGCTGTGCCAAGATTCATGCTGCACACGTTTTGTGGTTGGAGTGAGAAACAGGTTCCTTGGTGTTTTCTGCGAAACGCTTTAGCAGCCCGTTGGTGCTAGTATGGAGTCAGGGGATGGATGAAGCGGAGAGCCCCGTTTGGAGTGAGGCTGCAAAGGGCATGCCAAGGGAAGTGTTCTGCTGTGCCAAGACTCGTGCTGCGCACGCTTTGTGGTTGGAGTGAGAAACAGGTTCCTTGGTGTTTTCTGCGAAACGCTTTAGCAGCCCGTTGGTGCTAGTATGGAGTCAGGGGATGGATGAAGCGGAGAGCCCCGTTTGGAGTGGGGCTGCAAAGGGCATGCCAAGGGAAGTGTTCTGCTGTGCCAAGACTCGTGCTGCGCATGCTTTGTGGTTGGAGTGAGAAACAGGTTCCTTGGTCTTTTCTGCGAAACGCTTTAGGAGGCCGTTGGTGCTAGTATGGAGTCAGGGGATGGATGAAGCGGAGAGCCCCGTTTGGAGTGAGGCTGCAAAGGGCATGCCAAGGGAAGTGTTCTGCTGTGCCAAGATTCATGCTGCGCACGCTTTGTGGTTGGAGTGAGAAACAGGTTCCTTGGTGTTTTCTGCGAAACGCTTTAGCAGCCCGTTGGTGCTAGTATGGAGTCAGGGGATGGATGAAGCGGAGAGCCCTGTTTGGAGTGAGGCTGCAAAGGGCATGCCATGGGAAGTGTTCTGCTGTGCCAAGATTCATCCTGCGCACGCTTTGTGGGTGGAGTGAGAAACAGGTTCCTTGGTGTTTTCTGCGAAACGCTTTAGCAGCCCGTTGGTGCTAGTATGGAGTCAGGGGATGGATGAAGCGGAGAGCCCCGTTTGGAGTGAGGCTGCAAAGGGCATGCCAAGGGAAGTGTTCTGCTGTGCCAAGATTTATGCTGAGCACGCTTTGTGGTTGGAGTGAGAAACAGGTTCCTTGGTGTTTTCTGCGAAACGCTTTAGCAGCCCGTTGGTGCTAGTATGGAGTCAGGGGATGGATGAAGCGGAGAGCCCCGTTTGGAGTGAGGCTGCAAAGGGCATGCCAAGGGAAGTGTTCTGCTGTGCCAAGATTCATGCTGCACACGTTTTGTGGTTGGAGTGAGAAACAGGTTCCTTGGTGTTTTCTGCGAAACGCTTTAGCAGCCCGTTGGTGCTAGTATGGAGTCAGGGGATGGATGAAGCGGAGAGCCCCGTTTGGAGTGAGGCTGCAAAGGGCATGCCAAGGGAAGTGTTCTGCTGTGCCAAGACTCGTGCTGCGCACGCTTTGTGGTTGGAGTGAGAAACAGGTTCCTTGGTGTTTTCTGCGAAACGCTTTAGCAGCCCGTTGGTGCTAGTATGGAGTCAGGGGATGGATGAAGCGGAGAGCCCCGTTTGGAGTGAGGCTGCAAAGGGCATGCCAATGGAAGTGTTCTGCTGTACCAAGACTCGTGCTGCGCACGCTTTGTGGTTGGAGTGAGAAACAGCTTTGTTGGTGTTTTCAGCAAAACGCTTTAGCAGCCCGTTGGTGCTAGTATGGAGTCAGGGGATGGATGAAGCGGAGAGCCCCGTTTGGAGTGAGGCTGCAAAGGGCATGCCAAGGGAAGTGTTCTGCTGTGCCAAGATTCATGCTGCGCATGCTTTGTGGTTGGAGTGAGAAACAGGTTCCTTGGTGTTTTCTGCGAAACGCTTTAGCAGCCCGTTGGTGCTAGTATGGAGTCAGGGGATGGATGAAGCGGAGAGCCCCGTTTGGAGTGAGGCTGCAAAGGGCATGCCAAGGGAAGTGTTCTGCTGTGCCAAGACTCGTGCTGCGCACGCTTTGTGGTTGGAGTGAGAAACAGGTTCCTTGGTGTTTTCTGCGAAACGCTTTAGCAGCCCGTTGGTGCTAGTATGGAGTCAGGGGATGGATGAAGCGGAGAGCCCCGTTTGGAGTGAGGCTGCAAAGGGCATGCCAAGGGAAGTGTTCTGCTGTGCCAAGATTCATGCTGCGCACGCTTTGTGGTTGGAGTGAGAAACAGGTTCCTTGGTGTTTTCTGCGAAACGCTTTAGCAGCCCGTTGGTGCTAGTATGGAGTCAGGGGATGGATGAAGCGGAGAGCCCCGTTTGGAGTGAGGCTGCAAAGGGCATGCCAAGGGAAGTGTTCTGCTGTGCCAAGACTCGTGCTGCGCACGCTTTATGGTTGGAGTGAGAAACAGGTTCCTTGGTGTTTTCTGCGAAACGCTTTAGCAGCCCGTTGGTGCTAGTATGGAGTCAGGGGCTGGATGAAGCGGAGAGCCCCGTTTGGAGTGAGGCTGCAAAGGGCATGCCAAGGGAAGTGTTCTGCTGTGCCAAGATTCATGCTGCGCACGCTTTGTGGTTGGAGTGAGAAACAGGTTCCTTGGTGTTTTCTGCGAAACGCTTTAGCAGCCCGTTGGTGCTAGTATGGAGTCAGGGGATGGATGAAGCGGAGAGCCCCGTTTGGAGTGAGGCTGCAAAGGGCATGCCAAAGGAAGTGTTCTGCTGTGCCAAGATTCATGCTGCACACGTTTTGTGGTTGGAGTGAGAAACAGGTTCCTTGGTGTTTTCTGCGAAACGCTTTAGCAGCCCGTTGGTGCTAGTATGGAGTCAGGGGATGGATGAAGCGGAGAGCCCCGTTTGGAGTGAGGCTGCAAAGGGCATGCCAAGGGAAGTGTTCTGCTGTGCCAAGACTCGTGCTGCGCACGCTTTGTGGTTGGAGTGAGAAACAGGTTCGTTGGTGTTTTCTGCGAAACGCTTTAGCAGCCCGTTGGTGCTAGTATGGAGTCAGGGGATGGATGAAGCGGAGAGCCCCGTTTGGAGTGAGGCTGCAAAGGGCATGCCAAGGGAAGTGTTCTGCTGTGCCAAGATTCATGCTGCGCACGCTTTGTGGTTGGAGTGAGAAACAGGTTCCTTGGTGTTTTCTGCGAAACGCTTTAGCAGCCCGTTGGTGCTAGTATGGAGTCAGGGGATGGATGAAGCGGAGAGCCCCGTTTGGAGTGAGGCTGCAAGGGCATGCCAAGGGAAGTGTTCTGCTGTGCCAAGACTCGTGCTGCGCACGCTTTGTGGTTGGAGTGAGAAACAGGTTCCTTGGTGTTTTCTGCGAAACGCTTTAGCAGCCCGTTGGTGCTAGTATGGAGTCAGGGGATGGATGAAGCGGAGAGCCCCGTTTGGAGTGAGGCTGCAAAGGGCATGCCATGGGAAGTGTTCTGCTGTGCCAAGACTCGTGCTGCGCACGCTTTGTGGTTGGAGTGGGAAACAGGTTCCTTGGTGTTTTCTGCGAAACGCTTTAGCAGCCCGTTGGTGCTAGTATGGAGTCAGGGGATGGATGAAGCGGAGAGCCCCGTTTGGAGTGAGGCTGCAAAGGGCATGCCAAGGGAAGTGTTCTGCTGTGCCAAGACTCGTGCTGCGCACGCTTTGTGGTTGGAGTGAGAAACAGGTTCCTTGGTGTTTTCTGCGAAACGCTTTAGCAGCCCGTTGGTGCTAGTATGGAGTCAGGGGATGGATGAAGCGGAGAGCCCCGTTTGGAGTGAGGCTGCAAAGGGCATGCCAAGGGAAGTGTTCTGCTGTGCCAAGACTCGTGCTGCGCACGCTTTGTGGTTGGAGTGAGAAACAGGTTCCTTGGTGTTTTCTGCGAAACGCTTTAGCAGCCCGTTGGTGCTAGTATGGAGTCAGGGGCTGGATGAAGCGGAGAGCCCCGTTTGGAGTGAGGCTGCAAAGGGCATGCCAAGGGAAGTGTTCTGCTGTGCCAAGACTCGTGCTGCGCACGCTTTGTGGTTGGAGTGAGAAACAGGTTCCTTGGTGTTTTCTGCGAAACGCTTTAGCAGCCCGTTGGTGCTAGTATGGAGTCAGGGGATGGATGAAGCGGAGAGCCCCGTTTGGAGTGAGGCTGCAAAGGGCATGCCAAGGGAAGTGTTCTGCTGTGCCAAGATTCATGCTGCGCACGCTTTGTGGTTGGAGTGAGAAACAGGTTCCTTGGTGTTTTCTGCGAAACGCTTTAGCAGCCCGTTGGTGCTAGTATGGAGTCAGGGGATGGATGAAGCGGAGAGCCCCGTTTGGAGTGAGGCTGCAAAGGGCATGCCAAGGGAAGTGTTCTGCTGTGCCAAGACTCGTGCTGCGCACGCTTTGTGGTTGGAGTGAGAAACAGGTTCGTTGGTGTTTTCTGCGAAACGCTTTAGCAGCCCGTTGGTGCTAGTATGGAGTCAGGGGATGGATGAAGCGGAGAGCCCCGTTTGGAGTGAGGCTGCAAAGGGCATGCCAAGGGAAGTGTTCTGCTGTGCCAAGATTCATGGTGCGCACGCTTTGTGGTTGGAGTGAGAAACAGGTTCCTTGGTGTTTTCTGCGAAACACTTCAGCAGCCCGTTGGTGCTAGTATGGAGTCAGGGGATGGATGAAGCGGAGAGCCCCGTTTGGAGTGAGGCTGCAAAGGGCATGCCAAGGGAAGTGTTCTGCTGTGCCAAGATTCATGCTGCGCACGCTTTGTGGTTGGAGTGAGAAACAGGTTCCTTGGTGTTTTCTGCGAAACGCTTTAGCAGCCCGTTGGTGCTAGTATGGAGTCAGGGGATGGATGAAGCGGAGAGCCCCGTTTGGAGTGAGGCTGCAAAGGGCATGCCATGGGAAGTGTTCTGCTGTGCCAAGACTCGTGCTGCGCACGCTTTGTGGTTGGAGTGAGAAACAGGTTCCTTGGTGTTTTCTGCGAAACGCTTTAGCAGCCCGTTGGTGCTAGTATGGAGTCAGGGGATGGATGAAGCGGAGAGCCCCGTTTGGAGTGAGGCTGCAAAGGGCATGCCAAGGGAAGTGTTCTGCTGTGCCAAGACTCGTGCTGCGCACGCTTTGTGGTTGGAGTGAGAAACAGCTTTGTTGGTGTTTTCAGCGAAACGCTTTAGCAGCCCGTTGGTGCTAGTATGGAGTCAGGGGATGGATGAAGCGGAGAGCCCCGTTTGGAGTGAGGCTGCAAAGGGCATGCCAAGGGAAGTGTTCTGCTGTGCCAAGACTCGTGCTGCGCACGCTTTGTGGTTGGAGTGAGAAACAGGTTCCTTGGTGTTTTCTGCGAAACGCTTTAGCAGGCCGTTGGTGCTAGTATGGAGTCAGGGAATGGATGAAGCGGAGAGCCCCATTTGGAGTGAGGCTGCAAAGGGCATGCCAAGGGAAGTGTTCTGCAGTGCCAAGACTCGTGCTGCGCACGCTTTGTGGTTGGAGTGAGAAACAGGTTCGTTGGTGTTTTCTGCGAAACACTTTAGCAGCCCGTTGGTGCTAGTATGGAGTCAGGGGATGGATGAAGCGGAGAGCCCCGTTTGGAGTGAGGCTGCAAAGGGCATGCCAAGGGAAGTGTTCTGCTGTGCCAAGATTCATGCTGCGCACGCTTTGTGGTTGGAGTGAGAAACAGGTTCCTTGGTGTTTTCTGCGAAACGCTTTAGCAGCCCGTTGGTGCTAGTATGGAGTCAGGGGATGGATGAAGCGGAGAGCCCCGTTTGGAGTGAGGCTGCAAAGGGCATGCCAAGGGAAGTGTTCTGCTGTGCCAAGACTCGTGCTGCGCACGCTTTGTGGTTGGAGTGAGAAACAGGTTCGTTGGTGTTTTCTGCGAAACACTTTAGCAGCCCGTTGGTGCTAGTATGGAGTCAGGGGATGGATGAAGCGGAGAGCCCCGTTTGGAGTGAGGCTGCAAAGGGCATGCCAAGGGAAGTGTTCTGCTGTGCCAAGACTCGTGCTGCGCACGCTTTGTGGTTGGAGTGAGAAACAGGTTCCTTGGTGTTTTCTGCGAAACGCTTTAGCAGCCCGTTGGTGCTAGTATGGAGTCAGGGGATGGATGAAGCGGAGAGCCCCGTTTGGAGTGAGGCTGCAAAGGGCATGCCAAGGGAAGTGTTCTGCTGTGCCAAGACTCGTGCTGCGCACGCTTTGTGGTTGGAGTGAGAAACAGGTTCCTTGGTGTTTTCTGCGAAACGCTTTAGCAGCCCGTTGGTGCTAGTATGGAGTCAGGGGCTGGATGAAGCGGAGAGCCCCGTTTGGAGTGAGGCTGCAAAGGGCATGCCAAGGGAAGTGTTCTGCTGTGCCAAGACTCGTGCTGCGCACGCTTTGTGGTTGGAGTGAGAAACAGGTTCCTTGGTGTTTTCTGCGAAACGCTTTAGCAGCCCGTTGGTGCTAGTATGGAGTCAGGGGATGGATGAAGCGGAGAGCCCCGTTTGGAGTGAGGCTGCAAAGGGCATGCCAAGGGAAGTGTTCTGCTGTGCCAAGATTCATGCTGCGCACGCTTTGTGGTTGGAGTGAGAAACAGGTTCCTTGGTGTTTTCTGCGAAACGCTTTAGCAGCCCGTTGGTGCTAGTATGGAGTCAGGGGATGGATGAAGCGGAGAGCCCCGTTTGGAGTGAGGCTGCAAAGGGCATGCCAAGGGAAGTGTTCTGCTGTGCCAAGACTCGTGCTGCGCACGCTTTGTGGTTGGAGTGAGAAACAGGTTCGTTGGTGTTTTCTGCGAAACGCTTTAGCAGCCCGTTGGTGCTAGTATGGAGTCAGGGGATGGATGAAGCGGAGAGCCCCGTTTGGAGTGAGGCTGCAAAGGGCATGCCAAGGGAAGTGTTCTGCTGTGCCAAGATTCATGGTGCGCACGCTTTGTGGTTGGAGTGAGAAACAGGTTCCTTGGTGTTTTCTGCGAAACACTTCAGCAGCCCGTTGGTGCTAGTATGGAGTCAGGGGATGGATGAAGCGGAGAGCCCCGTTTGGAGTGAGGCTGCAAAGGGCATGCCAAGGGAAGTGTTCTGCTGTGCCAAGATTCATGCTGCGCACGCTTTGTGGTTGGAGTGAGAAACAGGTTCCTTGGTGTTTTCTGCGAAACGCTTTAGCAGCCCGTTGGTGCTAGTATGGAGTCAGGGGATGGATGAAGCGGAGAGCCCCGTTTGGAGTGAGGCTGCAAAGGGCATGCCATGGGAAGTGTTCTGCTGTGCCAAGACTCGTGCTGCGCACGCTTTGTGGTTGGAGTGAGAAACAGGTTCCTTGGTGTTTTCTGCGAAACGCTTTAGCAGCCCGTTGGTGCTAGTATGGAGTCAGGGGATGGATGAAGCGGAGAGCCCCGTTTGGAGTGAGGCTGCAAAGGGCATGCCAAGGGAAGTGTTCTGCTGTGCCAAGACTCGTGCTGCGCACGCTTTGTGGTTGGAGTGAGAAACAGCTTTGTTGGTGTTTTCTGCGAAACGCTTTAGCAGCCCGTTGGTGCTAGTATGGAGTCAGGGGATGGATGAAGCGGAGAGCCCCGTTTGGAGTGAGGCTGCAAAGGGCATGCCAAGGGAAGTGTTCTGCTGTGCCAAGACTCGTGCTGCGCACGCTTTGTGGTTGGAGTGAGAAACAGGTTCCTTGGTGTTTTCTGCGAAACGCTTTAGCAGGCCGTTGGTGCTAGTATGGAGTCAGGGAATGGATGAAGCGGAGAGCCCCATTTGGAGTGAGGCTGCAAAGGGCATGCCAAGGGAAGTGTTCTGCAGTGCCAAGACTCGTGCTGCGCACGCTTTGTGGTTGGAGTGAGAAACAGGTTCGTTGGTGTTTTCTGCGAAACACTTTAGCAGCCCGTTGGTGCTAGTATGGAGTCAGGGGATGGATGAAGCGGAGAGCCCCGTTTGGAGTGAGGCTGCAAAGGGCATGCCAAGGGAAGTGTTCTGCTGTGCCAAGATTCATGCTGCGCACGCTTTGTGGTTGGAGTGAGAAACAGGTTCCTTGGTGTTTTCTGCGAAACGCTTTAGCAGCCCGTTGGTGCTAGTATGGAGTCAGGGGATGGATGAAGCGGAGAGCCCCGTTTGGAGTGAGGCTGCAAAGGGCATGCCAAGGGAAGTGTTCTGCTGTGCCAAGATTTATGTTGAGCACGCTTTGTGGTTGGAGTGAGAAACAGGTTCCTTGGTGTTTTCTGCGAAACGCTTTAGCAGCCCGTTGGTGCTAGTATGGAGTCAGGGGATGGATGAAGCGGAGAGCCCCGTTTGGAGTGAGGCTGCAAAGGGCATGCCAAGGGAAGTGTTCTGCTGTGCCAAGATTCATGCTGCGCACGCTTTGTGGTTGGAGTGAGAAACAGGTTCCTTGGTGTTTTCTGCGAAACGCTTTAGCAGCCCGTTGGTGCTAGTATGGAGTCAGGGGATGGATGAAGCGGAGAGCCCCGTTTGGAGTGAGGCTGCAAAGGGCATGCCAAGGGAAGTGTTCTGCTGTGCCAAGACTCGTGCTGCGCACGCTTTGTGGTTGGAGTGAGAAACAGGTTCGTTGGTGTTTTCTGCGAAACGCTTTAGCAGCCCGTTGGTGCTAGTATGGAGTCAGGGGATGGATGAAGCGGAGAGCCCCGTTTGGAGTGAGGCTGCAAAGGGCATGCCAAGGGAAGTGTTCTGCTGTGCCAAGATTCATGGTGCGCACGCTTTGTGGTTGGAGTGAGAAACAGGTTCCTTGGTGTTTTCTGCGAAACACTTCAGCAGCCCGTTGGTGCTAGTATGGAGTCAGGGGATGGATGAAGCGGAGAGCCCCGTTTGGAGTGAGGCTGCAAAGGGCATGCCAAGGGAAGTGTTCTGCTGTGCCAAGACTCGTGCTGCGCACGCTTTGTGGTTGGAGTGAGAAACAGGTTCCTTGGTGTTTTCTGCGAAACGCTTTAGCAGCCCGTTGGTGCTAGTATGGAGTCAGGGGATGGATGAAGCGGAGAGCCCCGTTTGGAGTGAGGCTGCAAAGGGCATGCCAAGGGAAGTGTTCTGCTGTGCCAAGACTCGTGCTGCGCACGCTTTGTGGTTGGAGTGAGAAACAGCTTTGTTGGTGTTTTCAGCGAAACGCTTTAGCAGCCCGTTGGTGCTAGTATGGAGTCAGGGGATGGATGAAGCGGAGAGCCCCGTTTGGAGTGAGGCTGCAAAGGGCATGCCAAGGGAAGTGTTCTGCTGTGCCAAGACTCGTGCTGCGCACGCTTTGTGGTTGGAGTGAGAAACAGGTTCCTTTGTGTTTTCTGCGAAACGCTTTAGCAGCCCGTTGGTGCTAGTATGGAGTCAGGGGATGGATGAAGCGGAGAGCCCCGTTTGGAGTGAGGCTGCAAAGGGCATGCCAAGGGAAGTGTTCTGCTGTGCCAAGATTCATGCTGCACACGTTTTGTGGTTGGAGTGAGAAACAGGTTCCTTGGTGTTTTCTGCGAAACGCTTTAGCAGCCCGTTGGTGCTAGTATGGAGTCAGGGGATGGATGAAGCGGAGAGCCCGGTTTGGAGTGAGGCTGCAAAGGGCATGCCAAGGGAAGTGTTCTGCTGTGCCAAGACTCGTGCTGCGCACGCTTTGTGGTTGGAGTGGGAAACAGGTTCCTTGGTGTTTTCTGCGAAACGCTTTAGCAGGCCGTTGGTGCTAGTATGGAGTCAGGGGATGGATGAAGCGGAGAGCCCCGTTTGGAGTGAGGCTGCAAAGGGCATGCCAAGGGAAGTGTTCTGCTGTGCCAAGACTCGTGCTGCGCACGCTTTGTGGTTGGAGTGAGAAACAGGTTCCTTGGTGTTTTCTGCGAAACGCTTTAGCAGCCCGTTGGTGCTAGTATGGAGTCAGGGGATGGATGAAGCGGAGAGCCCCGTTTGGAGTGAGGCTGCAAAGGGCATGCCAGGGGAAGTGTTCTGCTGTGCCAAGATTCATGCTGCGCACGCTTTGTGGTTGGAGTGAGAAACAGGTTCCTTGGTGTTTTCTGCGAAACGCTTTAGCAGCCCGTTGGTGCTAGTATGGAGTCAGGGGATGGATGAAGCGGAGAGCCCCGTTTGGAGTGAGGCTGCAAAGGGCATGCCAAGGGAAGTGTTCTGCTGTGCCAAGACTCGTGCTGCGCACGCTTTGTGGTTGGAGTGAGAAACAGGTTCCTTGGTGTTTTCTGCGAAACGCTTTAGCAGCCCGTTGGTGCTAGTATGGAGTCAGGGGATGGATGAAGCGGAGAGCCCCGTTTGGAGTGAGGCTGCAAAGGGCATACCATGGGAAGTGTTCTGCTGTGCCAAGACTCGTGCTGCGCACGCATTGTGGTTGGAGTGGCAAACAGGTTCCTTGGTGTTTTCTGCGAAACGCTTTAGCAGCCCGTTGGTGCTAGTATGGAGTCAGGGGATGGATGAAGCGGAGAGCCCCGTTTGGAGTGAGGCTGCAAAGGGCATGCCAAGGGAAGTGTTCTGCTGTGCCAAGATTCATGCTGCGCACGCTTTGTGGTTGGAGTGAGAAACAGGTTCCTTGGTGTTTTCTGCGAAACGCTTTAGCAGCCCGTTGGTGCTAGTATGGAGTCAGGGGATGGATGAAGCGGAGAGCCCCGTTTGGAGTGAGGCTGCAAAGGGCATGCCAAGGGAAGTGTTCTGCTGTGCCAAGACTCGTGCTGCGCACGCTTTGTGGTTGGAGTGAGAAACAGGTTCGTTGGTGTTTTCTGCGAAACGCTTTAGCAGCCCGTTGGTGCTAGTATGGAGTCAGGGGATGGATGAAGCGGAGAGCCCCGTTTGGAGTGAGGCTGCAAAGGGCATGCCAAGGGAAGTGTTCTGCTGTGCCAAGATTCATGGTGCGCACGCTTTGTGGTTGGAGTGAGAAACAGGTTCCTTGGTGTTTTCTGCGAAACACTTCAGCAGCCCGTTGGTGCTAGTATGGAGTCAGGGGATGGATGAAGCGGAGAGCCCCGTTTGGAGTGAGGCTGCAAAGGGCATGCCAAGGGAAGTGTTCTGCTGTGCCAAGATTCATGCTGCGCACGCTTTGTGGTTGGAGTGAGAAACAGGTTCCTTGGTGTTTTCTGCGAAACGCTTTAGCAGCCCGTTGGTGCTAGTATGGAGTCAGGGGATGGATGAAGCGGAGAGCCCCGTTTGGAGTGAGGCTGCAAAGGGCATGCCAAGGGAAGTGTTCTGCTGTGCCAAGACTCGTGCTGCGCACGCTTTGTGGTTGGAGTGGGAAACAGGTTCCTTGGTGTTTTCTGCGAAACGCTTTAGCAGCCCGTTGGTGCTAGTATGGAGTCAGGGGATGGATGAAGCGGAGAGCCCCGTTTGGAGTGAGGCTGCAAAGGGCATGCCAAGGGAAGTGTTCTGCTGTGCCAAGACTCGTGCTGCGCACGCTTTGTGGTTGGAGTGAGAAACAGCTTTGTTGGTGTTTTCAGCGAAACGCTTTAGCAGCCCGTTGGTGCTAGTATGGAGTCAGGGGATGGATGAAGCGGAGAGCCCCGTTTGGAGTGAGGCTGCAAAGGGCATGCCAAGGGAAGTGTTCTGCTGTGCCAAGACTCGTGCTGCGCACGCTTTGTGGTTGGAGTGAGAAACAGGTTCCTTGGTGTTTTCTGCGAAACGCTTTAGCAGGCCGTTGGTGCTAGTATGGAGTCAGGGAATGGATGAAGCGGAGAGCCCCATTTGGAGTGAGGCTGCAAAGGGCATGCCAAGGGAAGTGTTCTGCAGTGCCAAGACTCGTGCTGCGCACGCTTTGTGGTTGGAGTGAGAAACAGGTTCGTTGGTGTTTTCTGCGAAACACTTTAGCAGCCCGTTGGTGCTAGTATGGAGTCAGGGGATGGATGAAGCGGAGAGCCCCGTTTGGAGTGAGGCTGCAAAGGGCATGCCAAGGGAAGTGTTCTGCTGTGCCAAGATTCATGCTGCGCACGCTTTGTGGTTGGAGTGAGAAACAGGTTCCTTGGTGTTTTCTGCGAAACGCTTTAGCAGCCCGTTGGTGCTAGTATGGAGTCAGGGGATGGATGAAGCGGAGAGCCCCGTTTGGAGTGAGGCTGCAAAGGGCATGCCAAGGGAAGTGTTCTGCTGTGCCAAGATTTATGTTGAGCACGCTTTGTGGTTGGAGTGAGAAACAGGTTCCTTGGTGTTTTCTGCGAAACGCTTTAGCAGCCCGTTGGTGCTAGTATGGAGTCAGGGGATGGATGAAGCGGAGAGCCCCGTTTGGAGTGAGGCTGCAAAGGGCATGCCAAGGGAAGTGTTCTGCTGTGCCAAGACTCGTGCTGCGCACGCTTTGTGGTTGGAGTGAGAAACAGGTTCCTTTGTGTTTTCTGCGAAACGCTTTAGCAGCCCGTTGGTGCTAGTATGGAGTCAGGGGATGGATGAAGCGGAGAGCCCGGTTTGGAGTGAGGCTGCAAAGGGCATGCCAAGGGAAGTGTTCTGCTGTGCCAAGACTCGTGCTGCGCACGCTTTGTGGTTGGAGTGGGAAACAGGTTCCTTGGTGTTTTCTGCGAAACGCTTTAGCAGCCCGTTGGTGCTAGTATGGAGTCAGGGGATGGATGAAGCGGAGAGCCCCGTTTGGAGTGAGGCTGCAAAGGGCATGCCAAGGGAAGTGTTCTGCTGTGCCAAGACTCGTGCTGCGCACGCTTTGTGGTTGGAGTGAGAAACAGGTTCCTTGGTGTTTTCTGCGAAACGCTTTAGCAGCCCGTTGGTGCTAGTATGGAGTCAGGGGATGGATGAAGCGGAGAGCCCCGTTTGGAGTGAGGCTGCAAAGGGCATACCATGGGAAGTGTTCTGCTGTGCCAAGACTCGTGCTGCGCACGCATTGTGGTTGGAGTGGCAAACAGGTTCCTTGGTGTTTTCTGCGAAACGCTTTAGCAGCCCGTTGGTGCTAGTATGGAGTCAGGGGATGGATGAAGCGGAGAGCCCCGTTTGGAGTGAGGCTGCAAAGGGCATGCCAAGGGAAGTGTTCTGCTGTGCCAAGATTCATGCTGCGCACGCTTTGTGGTTGGAGTGAGAAACAGGTTCCTTGGTGTTTTCTGCGAAACGCTTTAGCAGCCCGTTGGTGCTAGTATGGAGTCAGGGGATGGATGAAGCGGAGAGCCCCGTTTGGAGTGAGGCTGCAAAGGGCATGCCAAGGGAAGTGTTCTGCTGTGCCAAGATTCATGCTGCGCACGCTTTGTGGTTGGAGTGAGAAACAGGTTCCTTGGTGTTTTCTGCGAAACGCTTTAGCAGCCCGTTGGTGCTAGTATGGAGTCAGGGGATGGATGAAGCGGAGAGCCCCGTTTGGAGTGAGGCTGCAAAGGGCATGCCAAGGGAAGTGTTCTGCTGTGCCAAGATTTATGTTGAGCACGCTTTGTGGTTGGAGTGAGAAACAGGTTCCTTGGTGTTTTCTGCGAAACGCTTTAGCAGCCCGTTGGTGCTAGTATGGAGTCAGGGGATGGATGAAGCGGAGAGCCCCGTTTGGAGTGAGGCTGCAAAGGGCATGCCAAGGGAAGTGTTCTGCTGTGCCAAGACTCGTGCTGCGCACGCTTTGTGGTTGGAGTGAGAAACAGGTTCCTTTGTGTTTTCTGCGAAACGCTTTAGCAGCCCGTTGGTGCTAGTATGGAGTCAGGGGATGGATGAAGCGGAGAGCCCCGTTTGGAGTGAGGCTGCAAAGGGCATGCCAAGGGAAGTGTTCTGCTGTGCCAAGATTCATGCTGCACACGTTTTGTGGTTGGAGTGAGAAACAGGTTCCTTGGTGTTTTCTGCGAAACGCTTTAGCAGCCCGTTGGTGCTAGTATGGAGTCAGGGGATGGATGAAGCGGAGAGCCCGGTTTGGAGTGAGGCTGCAAAGGGCATGCCAAGGGAAGTGTTCTGCTGTGCCAAGACTCGTGCTGCGCACGCTTTGTGGTTGGAGTGGGAAACAGGTTCCTTGGTGTTTTCTGCGAAACGCTTTAGCAGGCCGTTGGTGCTAGTATGGAGTCAGGGGATGGATGAAGCGGAGAGCCCCGTTTGGAGTGAGGCTGCAAAGGGCATGCCAAGGGAAGTGTTCTGCTGTGCCAAGACTCGTGCTGCGCACGCTTTGTGGTTGGAGTGAGAAACAGGTTCCTTGGTGTTTTCTGCGAAACGCTTTAGCAGCCCGTTGGTGCTAGTATGGAGTCAGGGGATGGATGAAGCGGAGAGCCCCGTTTGGAGTGAGGCTGCAAAGGGCATGCCAGGGGAAGTGTTCTGCTGTGCCAAGATTCATGCTGCGCACGCTTTGTGGTTGGAGTGAGAAACAGGTTCCTTGGTGTTTTCTGCGAAACGCTTTAGCAGCCCGTTGGTGCTAGTATGGAGTCAGGGGATGGATGAAGCGGAGAGCCCCGTTTGGAGTGAGGCTGCAAAGGGCATGCCAAGGGAAGTGTTCTGCTGTGCCAAGACTCGTGCTGCGCACGCTTTGTGGTTGGAGTGAGAAACAGGTTCCTTGGTGTTTTCTGCGAAACGCTTTAGCAGCCCGTTGGTGCTAGTATGGAGTCAGGGGATGGATGAAGCGGAGAGCCCCGTTTGGAGTGAGGCTGCAAAGGGCATACCATGGGAAGTGTTCTGCTGTGCCAAGACTCGTGCTGCGCACGCATTGTGGTTGGAGTGGCAAACAGGTTCCTTGGTGTTTTCTGCGAAACGCTTTAGCAGCCCGTTGGTGCTAGTATGGAGTCAGGGGATGGATGAAGCGGAGAGCCCCGTTTGGAGTGAGGCTGCAAAGGGCATGCCAAGGGAAGTGTTCTGCTGTGCCAAGATTCATGCTGCGCACGCTTTGTGGTTGGAGTGAGAAACAGGTTCCTTGGTGTTTTCTGCGAAACGCTTTAGCAGCCCGTTGGTGCTAGTATGGAGTCAGGGGATGGATGAAGCGGAGAGCCCCGTTTGGAGTGAGGCTGCAAAGGGCATGCCAAGGGAAGTGTTCTGCTGTGCCAAGATTCATGCTGCGCACGCTTTGTGGTTGGAGTGAGAAACAGGTTCCTTGGTGTTTTCTGCGAAACGCTTTAGCAGCCCGTTGGTGCTAGTATGGAGTCAGGGGATGGATGAAGCGGAGAGCCCCGTTTGGAGTGAGGCTGCAAAGGGCATGCCATGGGAAGTGTTCTGCTGTGCTAAGATTTATGCTGAGCACGCTTTGTGGTTGGAGTGAGAAACAGGTTCCTTGGTGTTTTCTGCGAAACGCTTTAGCAGCCCGTTGGTGCTAGTATGGAGTCAGGGGATGGATGAAGCGGAGAGCCCCGTTTGGAGTGAGGCTGCAAAGGGCATGCCAAAGGAAGTGTTCTGCTGTGCCAAGACTCGTGCTGCGCACGCTTTGTGGTTGGAGTGAGAAACAGGTTCCTTGGTGTTTTCTGCGAAACGCTTTAGCAGCCCGTTGGTGCTAGTATGGAGTCAGGGGATGGATGAAGCGGAGAGCCCCGTTTGGAGTGAGGCTGCAAAGGGCATGCCAAGGGAAGTGTTCTGCTGTGCCAAGATTCATGCTGCGCACGCTTTGTGGTTGGAGTGAGAAACAGGTTCGTTGGTGTTTTCTGCGAAACGCTTTAGCAGCCCGTTGGTGCTAGTATGGAGTCAGGGGATGGATGAAGCGGAGAGCCCCGTTTGGAGTGAGGCTGCAAGGGCATGCCAAGGGAAGTGTTCTGCTGTGCCAAGACTCGTGCTGCGCACGCTTTGTGGTTGGAGTGAGAAACAGGTTCCTTGGTGTTTTCTGCGAAACGCTTTAGCAGCCCGTTGGTGCTAGTATGGAGTCAGGGGATGGATGAAGCGGAGAGCCCCGTTTGGAGTGAGGCTGCAAAGGGCATGCCATGGGAAGTGTTCTGCTGTGCCAAGACTCGTGCTGCGCACGCTTTGTGGTTGGAGTGGGAAACAGGTTCCTTGGTGTTTTCTGCGAAACGCTTTAGCAGCCCGTTGGTGCTAGTATGGAGTCAGGGGATGGATGAAGCGGAGAGCCCCGTTTGGAGTGAGGCTGCAAAGGGCATGCCAAGGGAAGTGTTCTGCTGTGCCAAGACTCGTGCTGCGCACGCTTTGTGGTTGGAGTGAGAAACAGCTTTGTTGGTGTTTTCAGCGAAAGGCTTTAGCAGCCCGTTGGTGCTAGTATGGAGTCAGGGGATGGATGAAGCGGAGAGCCCCGTTTGGAGTGAGGCTGCAAAGGGCATGCCAAGGGAAGTGTTCTGCTGTGCCAAGACTCGTGCTGCGCACGCTTTGTGGTTGGAGTGAGAAACAGGTTCGTTGGTGTTTTCTGCGAAACGCTTTAGCAGGCCGTTGGTGCTAGTATGGAGTCAGGGGATGGATGAAGCGGAGAGCCCCGTTTGGAGTGAGGCTGCAAAGGGCATGCCAAGGGAAGTGTTCTGCTGTGCCAAGACTCGTGCTGCGCACGCTTTGTGGTTGGAGTGAGAAACAGGTTCCTTGGTGTTTTCTGCGAAACGCTTTAGCAGCCCGTTGGTGCTAGTATGGAGTCAGGGGATGGATGAAGCGGAGAGCCCCGTTTGGAGTGAGGCTGCAAAGGGCATGCCAAGGGAAGTGTTCTGCTGTGCCAAGATTCATGCTGCGCACGCTTTGTGGTTGGAGTGAGAAACAGGTTCGTTGGTGTTTTCTGCGAAACGCTTTAGCAGCCCGTTGGTGCTAGTATGGAGTCAGGGGATGGATGAAGCGGAGAGCCCCGTTTGGAGTGAGGCTGCAAAGGGCATGCCAAGGGAAGTGTTCTGCTGTGCCAAGACTCGTGCTGCGCACGCTTTGTGGTTGGAGTGAGAAACAGGTTCGTTGGTGTTTTCTGCGAAACGCTTTAGCAGCCCGTTGGTGCTAGTATGGAGTCAGGGGATGGATGAAGCGGAGAGCCCCGTTTGGAGTGAGGCTGCAAAGGGCATGCCAAGGGAAGTGTTCTGCTGTGCCAAGATTCATGCTGCGCACGCTTTGTGGTTGGAGTGAGAAACAGGTTCCTTGGTGTTTTCTGCGAAACGCTTTAGCAGCCCGTTGGTGCTAGTATGGAGTCAGGGGATGGATGAAGCGGAGAGCCCCGTTTGGAGTGAGGCTGCAAAGGGCATGCCAAGGGAAGTGTTCTGCTGTGCCAAGATTCATGCTGCGCACGCTTTGTGGTTGGAGTGAGAAACAGGTTCCTTGGTGTTTTCTGCGAAACGCTTTAGCAGCCCGTTGGTGCTAGTATGGAGTCAGGGGATGGATGAAGCGGAGAGCCCCGTTTGGAGTGAGGCTGCAAAGGGCATGCCATGGGAAGTGTTCTGCTGTGCCAAGACTCGTGCTGCGCACGCTTTGTGGTTGGAGTGGGAAACAGGTTCCTTGGTGTTTTCTGCGAAACGCTTTAGCAGCCCGTTGGTGCTAGTATGGAGTCAGGGGATGGATGAAGCGGAGAGCCCCGTTTGGAGTGAGGCTGCAAAGGGCATGCCAAGGGAAGTGTTCTGCTGTGCCAAGACTCGTGCTGCGCACGCTTTGTGGTTGGAGTGAGAAACAGCTTTGTTGGTGTTTTCAGCGAAACGCTTTAGCAGGCCGTTGGTGCTAGTATGGAGTCAGGGGATGGATGAAGCGGAGAGCCCCGTTTGGAGTGAGGCTGCAAAGGGCATACCATGGGAAGTGTTCTGCTGTGCCAAGACTCGTGCTGCGCACGCATTGTGGTTGGAGTGGCAAACAGGTTCCTTGGTGTTTTCTGCGAAACGCTTTAGCAGCCCGTTGGTGCTAGTATGGAGTCAGGGGATGGATGAAGCAGAGAGCCCCGTTTGGAGTGAGGCTGCAAAGGGCATGCCAAGGGAAGTGTTCTGCTGTGCCAAGACTCGTTCTGCGCACGCTTTGTGGTTGGAGTGAGAAACAGCTTTGTTGGTGTTTTCAGCGAAACGCTTTAGCAGGCCGTTGGTGCTAGTATGGAGTCAGGGGATGGATGAAGCGGAGAGCCCCGTTTGGAGTGAGGCTGCAAAGGGCATGCCAAGGGAAGTGTTCTGCTGTGCCAAGACTCGTGCTGCGCATGCTTTGTGGTTGGAGTGAGAAACAGGTTCCTTGGTGTTTTCTGCGAAACGCTTTAGCAGCCCGTTGGTGCTAGTATGGAGTCAGGGGATGGATGAAGCGGAGAGCCCCGTTTGGAGTGAGGCTGCAAAGGGCATGCCAAGGGAAGTGTTCTGCTGTGCCAAGATTCATGCTGCGCACGCTTTGTGGTTGGAGTGAGAAACAGGTTCCTTGGTGTTTTCTGCGAAACGCTTTAGCAGCCCGTTGGTGCTAGTATGGAGTCAGGGGATGGATGAAGCGGAGAGCCCCGTTTGGAGTGAGGCTGCAAAGGGCATGCCAGGGGAAGTGTTCTGCTGTGCCAAGATTCATGCTGCGCACGCTTTGTGGTTGGAGTGAGAAACAGGTTCGTTGGTGTTTTCTGCGAAACGCTTTAGCAGCCCGTTGGTGCTAGTATGGAGTCAGGGGATGGATGAAGCGGAGAGCCCCGTTTGGAGTGAGGCTGCAAAGGGCATATCAGGGCAAGTGTTGTGCTGTGCCAAGATTCATGCTGCGCACGCTTTGTGGTTGGAGTGAGAAACAGGTTCCTTGGTGTTTTCTGCGAAACGCTTTAGCAGCCCGTTGGTGTTAGTATGGAGTCAGGGGATGGATGAAGCGGAGAGCCCCGTTTGGAGTGAGGCTGCAAAGGGCATGCCAGGGGAAGTGTTCTGCTGTGCCAAGACTCGTGCTGCGCACGCTTTATAGTTGAAGTGAGAAACAGGTTCCTTGGTGTTTTCTGCGAAACGCTTTAGCAGCCCGTTGGTGCTAGTATGGAGTCAGGGGATGGATGAAGCGGAGAGCCCCGTTTGGAGTGAGGCTGCAAAGGGCATGCCAATGGAAGTGTTCTGCTGTGCCAAGATTCATGCTGCGCACGTTTTGTGGTTGGAGTGAGAAACAGGTTCGTTGGTGTTTTCTGCGAAACGCTTTAGCAGCCCGTTGGTGCTAGTATGGAGTCAGGGGATGGATGAAGCGGAGAGCCCCGTTTGGAGTGAGGCTGCAAAGGGCATGCCAAGGGAAGTGTTCTGCTGTGCCAAGACTCGTGCTGCGCACGCTTTGTGGTTGGAGTGAGAAACAGGTTCCTTGGTGTTTTCTGCGAAACGCTTTAGCAGCCCGTTGGTGCTAGTATGGAGTCAGGGGATGGATGAAGCGGAGAGCCCCGTTTGGAGTGAGGCTGCAAAGGGCATGCCATGGGAAGTGTTCTGCTGTGCCAAGATTCATGCTGCGCACGCTTTGTGGTTGGAGTGAGAAACAGGTTCCTTGGTGTTTTCTGCGAAACGCTTTAGCAGCCCACTGGTGCTAGTATGGAGTCAGGGGATGGATGAAGCGGAGAGCCCCGTTTGGAGTGAGGCTGCAAAGGGCATGCCAGGGGAAGTGTTCTGCTGTGCCAAGATTCATGCTGCGCACGCTTTGTGGTTGAAGTGAGAAACAGGTCATTGGTGTTTTCTGCGAAACGCTTTAGCAGCCCGTTGGTGCTAGTATGGAGTCAGGGGATGGATGAAGCGGAGAGCCCCGTTTGGAGTGAGGCTGCAAAGGGCATGCCAAGGGAAGTGTTCTGCTGTGCCAAGACTCGTGCTGCGCACGCTTTGTGGTTGGAGTGAGAAACAGGTTCCTTGGTGTTTTCTGCGAAACGCTTTAGCAGCCCGTTGGTGCTAGTATGGAGTCAGGGGATGGATGAAGCGGAGAGCCCCGTTTGGAGTGAGGCTGCAAAGGGCATGCCAGGGGAAGTGTTCTGCTGTGCCAAGATTCATGCTGCGCACGCTTTGTGGTTGGAGTGAGAAACAGGTTCCTTGGTGTTTTCTGCGAAACGCTTTAGCAGCCCGTTGGTGCTAGTATGGAGTCAGGGGATAGATGAAGCGGAGAGCCCCGTTTGGAGTGAGGCTGCAAAGGGCATGCCAAGGGAAGTGTTCTGCTGTGCCAAGATTCATGCTGCGCACGCTTTGTGGTTGGAGTGAGAAACAGGTTCGTTGGTGTTTTCTGCGAAACGCTTTAGCAGCCCGTTGGTGCTAGTATGGAGTCAGGGGATGGATGAAGCGGAGAGCCCCGTTTGGAGTGAGGCTGCAAAGGGCATGCCAAGGGAAGTGTTCTGCTGTGCCAAGATTCATGCTGCGCACGCTTTGTGGTTGGAGTGAGAAACAGGTTCCTTGGTGTTTTCTGCGAAACGCTTTAGCAGCCCGTTGGTGCTAGTATGGAGTCAGGGGATGGATGAAGCGGAGAGCCCCGTTTGGAGTGAGGCTGCAAAGGGCATACCATGGGAAGTGTTCTGCTGTGCCAAGACTCGTGCTGCGCACGCATTGTGGTTGGAGTGGCAAACAGGTTCCTTGGTGTTTTCTGCGAAACGCTTTAGCAGCCCGTTGGTGCTAGTATGGAGTCAGGGGATGGATGAAGCGGAGAGCCCCGTTTGGAGTGAGGCTGCAAAGGGCATGCCAAGGGAAGTGTTCTGCTGTGCCAAGATTCATGCTGCACACGTTTTGTGGTTGGAGTGAGAAACAGGTTCCTTGGTGTTTTCTGCGAAACGCTTTAGCAGCCCGTTGGTGCTAGTATGGAGTCAGGGGATGGATGAAGCGGAGAGCCCCGTTTGGAGTGAGGCTGCAAAGGGCATGCCAAGGGAAGTGTTCTGCTGTGCCAAGATTCATGCTGCGCACGCTTTGTGGTTGGAGTGAGAAACAGGTTCCTTGGTGTTTTCTGCGAAACGCTTTAGCAGCCCGTTGGTGCTAGTATGGAGTCAGGGGATGGATGAAGCGGAGAGCCCCGTTTGGAGTGAGGCTGCAAAGGGCATGCCATGGGAAGTGTTCTGCTGTGCTAAGATTTATGCTGAGCACGCTTTGTGGTTGGAGTGAGAAACAGGTTCCTTGGTGTTTTCTGCGAAACGCTTTAGCAGCCCGTTGGTGCTAGTATGGAGTCAGGGGATGGATGAAGCGGAGAGCCCCGTTTGGAGTGAGGCTGCAAAGGGCATGCCAAAGGAAGTGTTCTGCTGTGCCAAGATTCATGCTGCACACGTTTTGTGGTTGGAGTGAGAAACAGGTTCCTTGGTGTTTTCTGCGAAACGCTTTAGCAGCCCGTTGGTGCTAGTATGGAGTCAGGGGATGGATGAAGCGGAGAGCCCCGTTTGGAGTGAGGCTGCAAAGGGCATGCCAAGGGAAGTGTTCTGCTGTGCCAAGACTCGTGCTGCGCACGCTTTGTGGTTGGAGTGAGAAACAGGTTCCTTGGTGTTTTCTGCGAAACGCTTTAGCAGCCCGTTGGTGCTAGTATGGAGTCAGGGGATGGATGAAGCGGAGAGCCCCGTTTGGAGTGAGGCTGCAAAGGGCATGCCAAGGGAAGTGTTCTGCTGTGCCAAGATTCATGCTGCGCACGCTTTGTGGTTGGAGTGAGAAACAGGTTCGTTGGTGTTTTCTGCGAAACGCTTTAGCAGCCCGTTGGTGCTAGTATGGAGTCAGGGGATGGATGAAGCGGAGAGCCCCGTTTGGAGTGAGGCTGCAAGGGCATGCCAAGGGAAGTGTTCTGCTGTGCCAAGACTCGTGCTGCGCACGCTTTGTGGTTGGAGTGAGAAACAGGTTCCTTGGTGTTTTCTGCGAAACGCTTTAGCAGCCCGTTGGTGCTAGTATGGAGTCAGGGGATGGATGAAGCGGAGAGCCCCGTTTGGAGTGAGGCTGCAAAGGGCATGCCAAGGGAAGTGTTCTGCTGTGCCAAGACTCGTGCTGCGCACGCTTTGTGGTTGGAGTGAGAAACAGGTTCCTTGGTGTTTTCTGCGAAACGCTTTAGCAGCCCGTTGGTGCTAGTATGGAGTCAGGGGATGGATGAAGCGGAGAGCCCCGTTTGGAGTGAGGCTGCAAAGGGCATGCCATGGGAAGTGTTCTGCTGTGCCAAGACTCGTGCTGCGCACGCTTTGTGGTTGGAGTGGGAAACAGGTTCCTTGGTGTTTTCTGCGAAACGCTTTAGCAGCCCGTTGGTGCTAGTATGGAGTCAGGGGATGGATGAAGCGGAGAGCCCCGTTTGGAGTGAGGCTGCAAAGGGCATGCCAAGGGAAGTGTTCTGCTGTGCCAAGACTCGTGCTGCGCACGCTTTGTGGTTGGAGTGAGAAACAGCTTTGTTGGTGTTTTCAGCGAAAGGCTTTAGCAGCCCGTTGGTGCTAGTATGGAGTCAGGGGATGGATGAAGCGGAGAGCCCCGTTTGGAGTGAGGCTGCAAAGGGCATGCCAAGGGAAGTGTTCTGCTGTGCCAAGACTCGTGCTGCGCACGCTTTGTGGTTGGAGTGAGAAACAGGTTCGTTGGTGTTTTCTGCGAAACGCTTTAGCAGCCCGTTGGTGCTAGTATGGAGTCAGGGGATGGATGAAGCGGAGAGCCCCGTTTGGAGTGAGGCTGCAAAGGGCATGCCAAGGGAAGTGTTCTGCTGTGCCAAGACTCGTGCTGCGCACGCTTTGTGGTTGGAGTGAGAAACAGGTTCCTTGGTGTTTTCTGCGAAACGCTTTAGCAGCCCGTTGGTGCTAGTATGGAGTCAGGGGATGGATGAAGCGGAGAGCCCCGTTTGGAGTGAGGCTGCAAAGGGCATGCCAAGGGAAGTGTTCTGCTGTGCCAAGATTCATGCTGCGCACGCTTTGTGGTTGGAGTGAGAAACAGGTTCGTTGGTGTTTTCTGCGAAACGCTTTAGCAGCCCGTTGGTGCTAGTATGGAGTCAGGGGATGGATGAAGCGGAGAGCCCCGTTTGGAGTGAGGCTGCAAAGGGCATGCCATGGGAAGTGTTCTGCTGTGCCAAGACTCGTGCTGCGCACGCTTTGTGGTTGGAGTGGGAAACAGGTTCCTTGGTGTTTTCTGCGAAACGCTTTAGCAGCCCGTTGGTGCTAGTATGGAGTCAGGGGATGGATGAAGCGGAGAGCCCCGTTTGGAGTGAGGCTGCAAAGGGCATGCCAAGGGAAGTGTTCTGCTGTGCCAAGACTCGTGCTGCGCACGCTTTGTGGTTGGAGTGAGAAACAGGTTCCTTGGTGTTTTCTGCGAAACGCTTTAGCAGGCCGTTGGTGCTAGTATGGAGTCAGGGAATGGATGAAGCGGAGAGCCCCATTTGGAGTGAGGCTGCAAAGGGCATGCCAAGGGAAGTGTTCTGCAGTGCCAAGACTCGTGCTGCGCACGCTTTGTGGTTGGAGTGAGAAACAGGTTCGTTGGTGTTTTCTGCGAAACGCTTTAGCAGCCCGTTGGTGCTAGTATGGAGTCAGGGGATGGATGAAGCGGAGAGCCCCGTTTGGAGTGAGGCTGCAAAGGGCATGCCAAGGGAAGTGTTCTGCTGTGCCAAGATTCATGCTGCGCACGTTTTGTGGTTGGAGTGAGAAACAGGTTCCTTGGTGTTTTCTGCGAAACGCTTTAGCAGCCCGTTGGTGCTAGTATGGAGTCAGGGGATGGATGAAGCGGAGAGCCCCGTTTGGAGTGAGGCTGCAAAGGGCATGCCAAGGGAAGTGTTCTGCTGTGCCAAGATTTATGTTGAGCACGCTTTGTGGTTGGAGTGAGAAACAGGTTCGTTGGTGTTTTCTGCGAAACGCTTTAGCAGCCCGTTGGTGCTAGTATGGAGTCAGGGGATGGATGAAGCGGAGAGCCCCGTTTGGAGTGAGGCTGCAAAGGGCATGCCAAGGGAAGTGTTCTGCTGTGCCAAGATTCATGCTGCACACGTTTTGTGGTTGGAGTGAGAAACAGGTTCCTTGGTGTTTTCTGCGAAACGCTTTAGCAGCCCGTTGGTGCTAGTATGGAGTCAGGGGATGGATGAAGCGGAGAGCCCCGTTTGGAGTGAGGCTGCAAAGGGCATGCCAAGGGAAGTGTTCTGCTGTGCCAAGACTCGTGCTGCGCACGCTTTGTGGTTGGAGTGAGAAACAGGTTCCTTGGTGTTTTCTGCGAAACGCTTTAGCAGCCCGTTGGTGCTAGTAGGGAGTCAGGGGATGGATGAAGCGGAGAGCCCCGTTTGGAGTGAGGCTGCAAAGGGCATGCCAGGGGAAGTGTTCTGCTGTGCCAAGATTCATGCTGCGCACGCTTTGTGGTTGGAGTGAGAAACAGGTTCCTTGGTGTTTTCTGCGAAACGCTTTAGCAGCCCGTTGGTGCTAGTATGGAGTCAGGGGATGGATGAAGCGGAGAGCCCCGTTTGGAGTGAGGCTGCAAAGGGCATGCCAAGGGAAGTGTTCTGCTGTGCCAAGACTCGTGCTGCGCACGGTTTGTGGTTGGAGTGAGAAACAGGTTCCTTGGTGTTTTCTGCGAAACGCTTTAGCAGCCCGTTGGTGCTAGTATGGAGTCAGGGGATGGATGAAGCGGAGAGCCCCGTTTGGAGTGAGGCTGCAAAGGGCATATCATGGGAAGTGTTCTGCTGTGCCAAGACTCGTGCTGCGCACGCATTGTGGTTGGAGTGGGAAACAGGTTCCTTGGTGTTTTCTGCGAAACGCTTTAGCAGCCCGTTGGTGCTAGTATGGAGTCAGGGGATGGATGAAGCGGAGAGCCCCGTTTGGAGTGAGGCTGCAAAGGGCATGCCAAGGGAAGTGTTCTGCTGTGCCAAGACTCGTGCTGCGCACGCTTTGTGGTTGGAGTGAGAAACAGCTTTGTTGGTGTTTTCAGCGAAACGCTTTAGCAGCCCGTTGGTGCTAGTATGGAGTCAGGGGATGGATGAAGCGGAGAGCCCCGTTTGGAGTGAGGCTGCAAAGGGCATGCCAAGGGAAGTGTTCTGCTGTGCCAAGACTCGTGCTGCGCATGCTTTGTGGTTGGAGTGAGAAACAGGTTCCTTGGTGTTTTCTGCGAAACGCTTTAGCAGCCCGTTGGTGCTAGTATGGAGTCAGGGGATGGATGAAGCGGAGAGCCCCGTTTGGAGTGAGGCTGCAAAGGGCATGCCATGGGAAGTGTTCTGCTGTGCCAAGATTCATGCTGCGCACGCTTTGTGGTTGGAGTGAGAAACAGGTTCGTTGGTGTTTTCTGCGAAACGCTTTAGCAGCCCGTTGGTGCTAGTATGGAGTCAGGGGATGGATGAAGCGGAGAGCCCCGTTTGGAGTGAGGCTGCAAAGGGCATGCCAGGGGAAGTGTTGTGCTGTGCCAAGATTCATGCTGCGCACGCTTTGTGGTTGGAGTGAGAAACAGGTTCCTTGGTGTTTTCTGCGAAACGCTTTAGCAGCCCGTTGGTGCTAGTATGGAGTCAGGGAATGGATGAAGCGGAGAGCCCCGTTTGGAGTGAGGCTGCAAAGGACATGCCAAGGGAAGTGTTCTGCTGTGCCAAGACTCGTGCTGCGCACGCTTTATAGTTGAAGTGAGAAACAGGTTCCTTGGTGTTTTCTGCGAAACGCTTTAGCAGCCCGTTGGTGCTAGTATGGAGTCAGGGGATGGATGAAGCGGAGAGCCCCGTTTGGAGTGAGGCTGCAAAGGGCATGCCAATGGAAGTGTTCTGCTGTGCCAAGATTCATGCTGCGCACGTTTTGTGGTTGGAGTGAGAAACAGGTTCCTTGGTGTTTTCTGCGAAACGCTTTAGCAGCCCGTTGGTGCTAGTATGGAGTCAGGGGATGGATGAAGCGGAGAGCCCCGTTTGGAGTGAGGCTGCAAAGGGCATGCCAAGGGAAGTGTTCTGCTGTGCCAAGACTCGTGCTGCGCACGCTTTGTGGTTGGAGTGAGAAACAGGTTCCTTGGTGTTTTCTGCGAAACGCTTTAGCAGCCCGTTGGTGCTAGTATGGAGTCAGGGGATGGATGAAGCGGAGAGCCCCGTTTGGAGTGAGGCTGCAAAGGGCATGCCATGGGAAGTGTTCTGCTGTGCCAAGACTCGTGCTGCGCACGCTTTGTGGTTGGAGTGAGAAACAGGTTCCTTGGTGTTTTCTGCGAAACGCTTTAGCAGCCCACTGGTGCTAGTATGGAGTCAGGGGATGGATGAAGCGGAGAGCCCCGTTTGGAGTGAGGCTGCAAAGGGCATGCCAGGGGAAGTGTTCTGCTGTGCCAAGATTCATGCTGCGCACGCTTTGTGGTTGAAGTGAGAAACAGGTCGTTGGTGTTTTCTGCGAAACGCTTTAGCAGCCCGTGGTGCTAGTATGGAGTCAGGGGATGGATGAAGCGGAGAGCCCCGTTTGAGTGAGGCTGCAAAGGGCAGTGCCCAAGGGAAGTGTTCTGCTGTGCCAAGACTCGTGCTGCGCACGCTTTGTGGTTGGAGTGAGAAACAGGTTCCTTGGTGTTTTCTGCGAAACGCTTTAGCAGCCGTTGGTGCTAGTATGGAGTCAGGGGATGGATGAAGCGGAGAGCCCCGTTTGGAGTGAGGCTGCAAAGGGCATGCCAGGGGAAGTGTTCTGCTGTGCCAAGATTCATGCTGCGCACGCTTTGTGGGTGGAGTGAGAAACAGGGTTCCTTGGTGTTTTCTGCGAAACGCTTTAGCAGCCCGTTGGTGCTAGTATGGAGTCAGGGGATAGATGAAGCGGAGAGCCCCGTTTGGAGTGAGGCTGCAAAGGGCATGCCAAGGGAAGTGTTCTGCTGTGCCAAGATTCATGCTGCGCACGCTTTGTGGTTGGAGTGAGAAACAGGTTCCTTGGTGTTTCTGCGAAACGCTTTAGCAGCCCGTTGGTGCTAGTATGGAGTCAGGGATGGATGAAGCGGAGAGCCCCGTTTGGATTGAGGCTGCAAAGGGCATGCCAAGGGAAGTGTTCTGCTGTGCCAAGACTCGTGCTGCGCACGCTTTGTGGTTGGAGTGGGAAACAGGTTTGTTGGTGTTTTCTGCGAAACGCTTTAGCAGCCCGTTGGTGCTAGTATGGAGTCAGGGGATGGATGAAGCGGAGAGCCCCGTTTGGAGTGAGGCTGCAAAGGGCATGCCAAGGGAAGTGTTCTGCTGTGCCAAGACTCGTGCTGCGCACGCTTTGTGGTTGGAGTGAGAAACAGCTTTGCTGGTGTTTTCTGCGAAACGCTTTTAGCAGCCGTTGGTGCTAGTATGGAGTCAGGGGATGGATGAAGCGGAGAGCCCGTTTGGAGTGAGGCTGCAAAGGGCATGCAAGGGAAGTGTTCTGCTGTGCCAAGATTCATGCTGCGCACGCTTTGTGGGTGGAGTGAGAAACAGGTTCCTTGGTGTTTTCTGCGAAACGCTTTAGCAGCCCGTTGGTGCTAGTATGGAGTCAGGGGATGGATGAAGTGGAGAGCCCCGTTTGGAGTGAGGCTGCAAAGGGCATGCCAAGGGAAGTGTTCTGCTGTGCCAAGATTCATGCTGCGCACGCTTTGTGGTTGGAGTGAGAAACAGGTTCCTTGGTGTTTTTCTGCGAAACGCTTTAGCAGCCCGTTGGTGCTAGTATGGAGTCAGGGGATGGATGAAGCGGAGAGCCCCGTTTGGAGTGAGGCTGCAAAGGGCATGCCATGGGAAGTGTTCTGCTGTGCCAAGATCATGCTGCGCACGCTTTGTGGTTGGAGTGAGAAACAGTTCGTTGGTGTTTTCTGCGAAACGCTTTAGCAGCCCGTTGGTGCTAGTATGGAGTCAGGGGATGGATGAAGCGGAGAGCCCCGTTTGGAGTGAGGCTGCAAAGGGCATGCTATGGGAAGTGTTCTGCTGTGCCAAGATTCATGCTGCGCACGCTTTGTGGTTGGAGTGAGAAACAGGTTCCTTGGTGTTTTCTGCTAAACGCTTTAGCAGCCCGTTGGTGCTAGTATGGAGTCAGGGAATGGATGAAGCGGAGAGCCCCGTTTGGAGTGAGGCTGCAAAGGGCATGCCAAGGGAAGTGTTCTGCTGTGCCAAGATTCATGCTGCGCACGCTTTGTGGTTGGAGTGAGAAACAGGTTCCTTGGTGTTTTCTGCGAAACGCTTTAGCAGCCCGTTGGTGCTAGTATGGAGTCAGGGGATGGATGAAGCGGAGAGCCCCGTTTGGATTGAGGCTGCAAAGGGCATGCCAAGGGAAGTGTTCTGCTGTGCCATGACTCGTGCTGCGCACGCTTTGTGGTTGGAGTGGGAAACAGGTTTGTTGGTGTTTTCAGCGAAACGCTTTAGCAGCCCGTTGGTGCTAGTATGGAGTCAGGGGATGGATGAAGCGGAGAGCCCCGTTTGGAGTGAGGCTGCAAAGGGCATGCCAAGGGAAGTGTTCTGCTGTGCCAAGACTCGTGCTGCGCACGCTTTGTGGTTGGAGTGAGAAACAGCTTTGTTGGTGTTTTCTGCGAAACGCTTTAGCAGCCCGTTGGTGCTCGTATGGAGTCAGGGGATGGATGAAGCGGAGAGCCCCGTTTGGAGTGAGGCTGCAAAGGGCATGCCAAGGGAAGTGTTCTGCTGTGCCAAGATTCATGCTGCGCATGCTTTGTGGGTGGAGTGAGAAACAGGTTCCTTGGTGTTTTCTGCGAAACGCTTTAGCAGCCCGTTGGTGCTAGTATGGAGTCAGGGGATGGATGAAGCGGAGAGCCCCGTTTGGAGTGAGGCTGCAAAGGGCATGCCATGGGAAGTGTTCTGCTGTGCCAAGATTCATGCTGCGCACGCTTTGTGGTTGGAGTGAGAAACAGGTTCCTTGGTGTTTTCTGCGAAACGCTTTAGCAGCCCGTTGGTGCTAGTATGGAGTCAGGGGATGGATGAAGCGGAGAGCCCCGTTTGGAGTGAGGCTGCAAAGGGCATGCCAAGGGAAGTGTTCTGCTGTGCCAAGATTCATGCTGCGCACGCTTTGTGGTTGGAGTGAGAAACAGGTTCCTTGGTGTTTTCTGCGAAACGCTTTAGCAGCCCGTTGGTGCTAGTATGGAGTCAGGGGATGGATGAAGCGGAGAGCCCCGTTTGGAGTGAGGCTGCAAAGGGCATGCCAGGGGAAGTGTTCTGCTGTGCCAAGATTCATGCTGCGCACGCTTTGTGGTTGGAGTGAGAAACAGCTTTGTTGGTGTTTTCTGCGAAACGCTTTAGCAGCCCGTTGGTGCTAGTATGGAGTCAGGGGATGGATGAAGCGGAGAGCCCCGTTTGGAGTGAGGCTGCAAAGGGCATGCCAAGGGAAGTGTTCTGCTGTGCCAAGATTCATGCTGCGCACGCTTTGTGGGTGGAGTGAGAAACAGGTTCCTTGGTGTTTTCTGCGAAACGCTTTAGCAGCCCGTTGGTGCTAGTATGGAGTCAGGGGATGGATGAAGTGGAGAGCCCCGTTTGGAGTGAGGCTGCAAAGGGCATGCCAAGGGAAGTGTTCTGCTGTGCCAAGATTCATGCTGCGCACGCTTTGTGGGTGGAGTGAGAAACAGGTTCCTTGGTGTTTTCTGCGAAACGCTTTAGCAGCCCGTTGGTGCTAGTATGGAGTCAGGGGATGGATGAAGCGGAGAGCCCCGTTTGGAGTGAGGCTGCAAAGGGCATGCCATGGGAAGTGTTCTGCTGTGCCAAGATTCCTGCTGCGCACGCTTTGTGGTTGGAGTGAGAAACAGGTTCCTTGGTGTTTTCTGCGAAACGCTTTAGCAGCCCGTTGGTGCTAGTATGGAGTCAGGGGATGGATGAAGCGGAGAGCCCCGTTTGGATTGAGGCTGCAAAGGGCATGCCAAGGGAAGTGTTCTGCTGTGCCAAGACTCGTGCTGCGCACGCTTTGTGGTTGGAGTGGGAAACAGGTTTGTTGGTGTTTTCTGCGAAACGCTTTAGCAGCCCGTTGGTGCTAGTATGGAGTCAGGGGATGGATGAAGCGGAGAGCCCCGTTTGGAGTGAGGCTGCAAAGGGCATGCCAAGGGAAGTGTTCTGCTGTGCCAAGACTCGTGCTGCGCACGCTTTGTGGTTGGAGTGAGAAACAGGTTCCTTGGTGTTTTCTGCGAAACGCTTTAGCAGCCCGTTGGTGCTAGTATGGAGTCAGGGGATGGATGAAGCGGAGAGCCCCGTTTGGAGTGAGGCTGCAAAGGGCATGCCAAGGGAAGTGTTCTGCTGTGCCAAGACTCGTGCTGCGCACGCTTTGTGGTTGGAGTGAGAAACAGGTTCCTTGGTGTTTTCTGCGAAACGCTTTAGCAGCCCGTTGGTGCTAGTATGGAGTCAGGGGATGGATGAAGCGGAGAGCCCCGTTTGGAGTGATGCTGCAAAGGTCATGCCAAGGGAAGTGTTCTGCTGTGCTAAGACTCGTGCTGCGCATTCTTTGTGGTTGGAGTGAGAAACAGGTTCGTTGGTGTTTTCTGCGAAACGCTTTAGCAGCCCGTTGGTGCTAGTATGGAGTCAGGGGATGGATGAAGCGGAGAGCCCCGTTTGGAGTGAGGCTGCAAAGGGCATGCTATGGGAAGTGTTCTGCTGTGCCAAGATTCATGCTGCGCACGCTTTGTGGTTGGAGTGAGAAACAGGTTCGTTGGTGTTTTCTGCGAAACGCTTTAGCAGCCCGTTGGTGCTAGTATGGAGTCAGGGGTTGGATGAAGCGGAGAGCCCCGTTTGGAGTGAGGCTGCAAAGGGCATGCCATGGGAAGTGTTCTGCTGTGCCAAGATTCATGCTGCACACGTTTTGTGGTTGGAGTGAGAAACAGGTTCCTTGGTGTTTTCTGCGAAACGCTTTAGCAGCCCGTTGGTGCTAGTATGGAGTCAGGGGATGGATGAAGCGGAGAGCCCCGTTTGGAGTGAGGCTGCAAAGGGCATGCCAGGGGAAGTGTTCTGCTGTGCCAAGATTCATGCTGCGCACGTTTTGTGGTTGGAGTGAGAAACAGGTTCCTTGGTGTTTTCTGCGAAACGCTTTAGCAGCCCGTTGGTGCTAGTATGGAGTCAGGGGATGGATGAAGCGGAGAGCCCCGTTTGGAGTGAGGCTGCAAAGGGCATGCCAAGGGAAGTGTTCTGCTGTGCCAAGATTCATGCTGCGCACGTTTTGTGGTTGGAGTGAGAAACAGGTTCCTTGGTGTTTTCTGCGAAACGCTTTAGCAGCCCGTTGGTGCTAGTATGGAGTCAGGGGATGGATGAAGCGGAGAGCCCCGTTTGGAGTGAGGCTGCAAAGGGCATGCCAAGGGAAGTGTTCTGCTGTGCCAAGACTCGTGCTGCGCACGCTTTGTGGTTGGAGTGAGAAACAGGTTCGTTGGTGTTTTCTGCGAAACGCTTTAGCAGCCCGTTGGTGTTAGTATGGAGTCAGGGGATGGATGAAGCGGAGAGCCCCGTTTGGAGTGAGGCTGCAAAGGGCATGCCAAGGGAAGTGTTCTGCTGTGCCAAGACGCGTGCTGCGCACGTTTTGTGGTTGGAGTGGGAAACAGGTTCCTTGGTGTTTTCTGCGAAACGCTTTAGCAGCCCGTTGGTGCTAGTATGGAGTCAGGGGATGGATGAAGCGGAGAGCCCCGTTTGGAGTGAGGCTGCAAAGGGCATGCCAAGGGAAGTGTTCTGCTGTGCCAAGACTCGTGCTGCGCACGCTTTGTGGTTGGAGTGAGAAACAGGTTCCTTGGTGTTTTCTGCGAAACGCTTTAGCAGCCCGTTGGTGCTAGTATGGAGTCAGGGGCTGGATGAAGCGGAGAGCCCCGTTTGGAGTGAGGCTGCAAAGGGCATGCCAAGGGAAGTGTTCTGCTGTGCCAAGATTCATGCTGCACACGTTTTGTGGTTGGAGTGATAAACAGGTTCGTTGGTGTTTTCTGCGAAACGCTTTAGCAGCCCGTTGGTGCTAGTATGGAGTCAGGGGATGGATGAAGCGGAGAGCCCCGTTTGGAGTGAGGCTGCAAAGGGCATGCCAGGGGAAGTGTTCTGCTGTGCCAAGATTCATGCTGCGCACGTTTTGTGGTTGGAGTGAGAAACAGGGTCCTTGGTGTTTTCTGCGAAACGCTTTAGCAGCCCGTTGGTGCTAGTATGGAGTCAGGGGATGGATGAAGCGGAGAGCCCCGTTTGGAGTGAGGCTGCAAAGGGCATGCCAAGGGAAGTGTTCTGCTGTGCCAAGATTCATGCTGCGCACGCTTTGTGATTGGAGTGAGAAACAGGTTCGTTGGTGTTTTCTGCGAAACGCTTTAGCAGCCCGTTGGTGCTAGTATGGAGTCAGGGAATGGATGAAGCGGAGAGCCCCGTTTGGAGTGAGGCTGCAAAGGGCATGCCAAGGGAAGTGTTCTGCTGTGCCAAGACTCGTGCTGCGCACGCTTTGTGGTTGGAGTGAGAAACAGGTTCCTTGGTGTTTTCTGCGAAACGCTTTAGCAGGCCGTTGGTGCTAGTATGGAGTCAGGGGATGGATGAAGCGGAGAGCCCCGTTTGGAGTGAGGCTGCAAAGGGCATGCCAAGGGAAGTGTTCTGCTGTGCCAAGATTTATGTTGAGCACGCTTTGTGGTTGGAGTGAGAAACAGGTTCCTTGGTGTTTTCTGCGAAACGCTTTAGCAGCCCGTTGGTGCTAGTATGGAGTCAGGGGATGGATGAAGCGGAGAGCCCCGTTTGGAGTGAGGCTGCAAAGGGCATGCCAAGGGAAGTGTTCTGCTGTGCCAAGATTCATGCTGCGCATGCTTTGTGGTTGGAGTGAGAAACAGGTTCGTTGGTGTTTTCTGCGAAACGCTTTAGCAGCCCGTTGGTGCTAGTATGGAGTCAGGGGATGGATGAAGCGGAGAGCCCCGTTTGGAGTGAGGCTGCAAAGGGCATGCCATGGGAAGTGTTCTGCTGTGCCTAGAGTTGTGCTGCGCACGCTTTGTGGTTGGAGTGGGAAACAGGTTCCTTGGTGTTTTCTGCGAAACGCTTTAGCAGCCCGTTGGTGCTAGTATGGAGTCAGGGGATGGATGAAGCGGAGAGCCCCGTTTGGAGTGAGGCTGCAAAGGGCATGCCAAGGGAAGTGTTCTGCTGTGCCAAGACTCATGCTGCGCACGCTTTGTTGTTGGAGTGAGAAACAGGTTCCTTGGTGTTTTCTGCAAAACGCTTTAGCAGCCCGTTGGTGCTAGTATGGAGTCAGGGGATGGATGAAGCGGAGAGCCCCGTTTGGATTGAGGCTGCAAAGGGCATGCCAAGGGAAGTGTTCTGCTGTGCCAAGACTCGTGCTGCGCACGCTTTGTGGTTGGAGTGGGAAACAGGTTTGTTGGTGTTTTCTGCGAAACGCTTTAGCAGCCCGTTGGTGCTAGTATGGAGTCAGGGGATGGATGAAGCGGAGAGCCCCGTTTGGAGTGAGGCTGCAAAGGGCATGCCAAGGGAAGTGTTCTGCTGTGCCAAGACTCGTGCTGCGCACGCTTTGTGGTTGGAGTGAGAAACAGGTTCCTTGGTGTTTTCAGCGAAACGCTTTAGCAGCCCGTTGGTGCTAGTATGGAGTCAGGGGATGGATGAAGCGGAGAGCCCCGTTTGGAGTGAGGCTGCAAAGGGCATGCCAAGGGAAGTGTTCTGCTGTGCCAATACTCGTGCTGCGCATGCTTTGTGGTTGGAGTGAGAAACAGGTTCGTTGGTGTTTTCTGCGAAACGCTTTAGCAGGCCGTTGGTGCTAGTATGGAGTCAGGGGATGGATGAAGCGGAGAGCCCCGTTTGGAGTGAGGCTGCAAAGGGCATGCCAAGGGAAGTGTTCTGCTGTGCCAAGATTCATGCTGCGCACGCTTTGTGGTTGGAGTGAGAAACAGGTTCGTTGGTGTTTTCTGCGAAACGCTTTAGCAGCCCGTTGGTGCTAGTATGGAGTCAGGGGATGGATGAAGCGGAGAGCCCCGTTTGGAGTGAGGCTGCAAAGGGCATGCCATGGGAAGTGTTCTGCTGTGCCAAGATTCATGCTGCGCACGCTTTGTGGTTGGAGTGAGAAACAGGTTCCTTGGTGTTTTCTGCGAAACGCTTTAGCAGCCCGTTGGTGCTAGTATGGAGTCAGGGGATGGATGAAGCGGAGAGCCCCGTTTGGAGTGAGGCTGCAAAGGGCATGCCAAGGGAAGTGTTCTGCTGTGCCAAGATTTATGCTGAGAACGCTTTGTGGTTGGAGTGAGAAACAGGTTCCTTGGTGTTTTCTGCGAAACGCTTTAGCAGCCCGTTGGTGCTAGTATGGAGTCAGGGGATGGATGAAGCGGAGAGCCCCGTTTGGAGTGAGGCTGCAAAGGGCATGCCAAGGGAAGTGTTCTGCTGTGCCAAGATTCATGCTGCACACGCTTTGTGGTTGGAGTGAGAAACAGGTTCCTTGGTGTTTTCTGCGAAACGCTTTAGCAGCCCGTTGGTGCTAGTATGGAGTCAGGGGATGGATGAAGCGGAGAGCCCCGTTTGGAGTGAGGCTGCAAAGGGCATGCCAGGGGAAGTGTTCTGCTGTGCCAAGATTCATGCTGCGCACGTTTTGTGGTTGGAGTGAGAAACAGGTTCGTTGGTGTTTTCTGCGAAACGCTTTAGCAGCCCGTTGGTGCTCGTATGGAGTCAGGGGATGGATGAAGCGGAGAGCCCCGTTTGGAGTGAGGCTGCAAAGGGCATGCCAGGGGAAGTGTTCTGCTGTGCCAAGATTTATGCTGAGCACGCTTTGTGGTTGGAGTGAGAAACAGGTTCCTTGGTGTTTTCTGCGAAACGCTTTAGCAGCCCGTTGGTGCTAGTATGGAGTCAGGGGATGGATGAAGCGGAGAGCCCCGTTTGGAGTGAGGCTGCAAAGGGCATGCCAAGGGAAGTGTTCTGCTGTGCCAAGATTTATGTTGAGCACGCTTTGTGGTTGGAGTGAGAAACAGGTTCCTTGGTGTTTTCTGCGAAACGCTTTAGCAGCCCGTTGGTGCTAGTATGGAGTCAGGGGATGGATGAAGCGGAGAGCCCCGTTTGGAGTGAGGCTGCAAAGGGCATGCCAAGGGAAGTGTTCTGCTGTGCCAAGATTCATGCTGCACACGTTTTGTGGTTGGAGTGATAAACAGGTTCATTGGTGTTTTCTGCGAAACGCTTTAGCAGCCCGTTGGTGCTAGTATGGAGTCAGGGGATGGATGAAGCGGAGAGCCCCGTTTGGAGTGAGGCTGCAAAGGGCATGCCAGGGGAAGTGTTCTGCTGTGCCAAGATTCATGCTGCGCACGTTTTGTGGTTGGAGTGAGAAACAGGGTCCTTGGTGTTTTCTGCGAAACGCTTTAGCAGCCCGTTGGTGCTAGTATGGAGTCAGGGGATGGATGAAGCGGAGAGCCCCGTTTGGAGTGAGGCTGCAAAGGGCATGCCAAGGGAAGTGTTCTGCTGTGCCAAGATTCATGCTGCGCACGCTTTGTGATTGGAGTGAGAAACAGGTTCGTTGGTGTTTTCTGCGAAACGCTTTAGCAGCCCGTTGGTGCTAGTATGGAGTCAGGGAATGGATGAAGCGGAGAGCCCCGTTTGGAGTGAGGCTGCAAAGGGCATGCCAAGGGAAGTGTTCTGCTGTGCCAAGACTCGTGCTGCGCACGCTTTGTGGTTGGAGTGAGAAACAGGTTCCTTGGTGTTTTCTGCGAAACGCTTTAGCAGCCCGTTGGTGCTAGTATGGAGTCAGGGGATGGATGAAGCGGAGAGCCCCGTTTGGAGTGAGGCTGCAAAGGGCATGCCAAGGGAAGTGTTCTGCTGTGCCAAGATTCATGCTGCGCATGCTTTGTGGTTGGAGTGAGAAACAGGTTCGTTGGTGTTTTCTGCGAAACGCTTTAGCAGCCCGTTGGTGCTAGTATGGAGTCAGGGGATGGATGAAGCGGAGAGCCCCGTTTGGAGTGAGGCTGCAAAGGGCATGCCATGGGAAGTGTTCTGCTGTGCCTAGAGTTGTGCTGCGCACGCTTTGTGGTTGGAGTGGGAAACAGGTTCCTTGGTGTTTTCTGCGAAACGCTTTAGCAGCCCGTTGGTGCTAGTATGGAGTCAGGGGATGGATGAAGCGGAGAGCCCCGTTTGGAGTGAGGCTGCAAAGGGCATGCCAAGGGAAGTGTTCTGCTGTGCCAAGACTCATGCTGCGCACGCTTTGTGGTTGGAGTGAGAAACAGGTTCCTTGGTGTTTTCTGCAAAACGCTTTAGCAGCCCGTTGGTGCTAGTATGGAGTCAGGGGATGGATGAAGCGGAGAGCCCCGTTTGGATTGAGGCTGCAAAGGGCATGCCAAGGGAAGTGTTCTGCTGTGCCAAGACTCGTGCTGCGCACGCTTTGTGGTTGGAGTGGGAAACAGGTTTGTTGGTGTTTTCTGCGAAACGCTTTAGCAGCCCGTTGGTGCTAGTATGGAGTCAGGGGCTGGATGAAGCGGAGAGCCCCGTTTGGAGTGAGGCTGCAAAGGGCATGCCAAGGGAAGTGTTCTGCTGTGCCAAGACTCGTGCTGCGCACGCTTTGTGGTTGGAGTGAGAAACAGGTTCCTTGGTGTTTTCAGCGAAACGCTTTAGCAGCCCGTTGGTGCTAGTATGGAGTCAGGGGATGGATGAAGCGGAGAGCCCCGTTTGGAGTGAGGCTGCAAAGGGCATGCCAAGGGAAGTGTTCTGCTGTGCCAATACTCGTGCTGCGCATGCTTTGTGGTTGGAGTGAGAAACAGGTTCGTTGGTGTTTTCTGCGAAACGCTTTAGCAGGCCGTTGGTGCTAGTATGGAGTCAGGGGATGGATGAAGCGGAGAGCCCCGTTTGGAGTGAGGCTGCAAAGGGCATGCCAAGGGAAGTGTTCTGCTGTGCCAAGATTCATGCTGCGCACGCTTTGTGGTTGGAGTGAGAAACAGGTTCGTTGGTGTTTTCTGCGAAACGCTTTAGCAGCCCGTTGGTGCTAGTATGGAGTCAGGGGATGGATGAAGCGGAGAGCCCCGTTTGGAGTGAGGCTGCAAAGGGCATGCCATGGGAAGTGTTCTGCTGTGCCAAGATTCATGCTGCGCACGCTTTGTGGTTGGAGTGAGAAACAGGTTCCTTGGTGTTTTCTGCGAAACGCTTTAGCAGCCCGTTGGTGCTAGTATGGAGTCAGGGGATGGATGAAGCGGAGAGCCCCGTTTGGAGTGAGGCTGCAAAGGGCATGCCAAGGGAAGTGTTCTGCTGTGCCAAGATTTATGCTGAGAACGCTTTGTGGTTGGAGTGAGAAACAGGTTCCTTGGTGTTTTCTGCGAAACGCTTTAGCAGCCCGTTGGTGCTAGTATGGAGTCAGGGGATGGATGAAGCGGAGAGCCCCGTTTGGAGTGAGGCTGCAAAGGGCATGCCAAGGGAAGTGTTCTGCTGTGCCAAGATTCATGCTGCGCACGCTTTGTGGTTGGAGTGAGAAACAGGTTCGTTGGTGTTTTCTGCGAAACGCTTTAGCAGCCCGTTGGTGCTAGTATGGAGTCAGGGGATGGATGAAGCGGAGAGCCCCGTTTGGAGTGAGGCTGCAAAGGGTATGCCAGGGGAAGTGTTCTGCTGTGCCAAGATTCATGCTGCGCACGTTTTGTGGTTGGAGTGAGAAACAGGTTCGTTGGTGTTTTCTGCGAAACGCTTTAGCAGCCCGTTGGTGCTCGTATGGAGTCAGGGGATGGATGAAGCGGAGAGCCCCGTTTGGAGTGAGGCTGCAAAGGGCATGCCAGGGGAAGTGTTCTGCTGTGCCAAGATTTATGCTGAGCACGCTTTGTGGTTGGAGTGAGAAACAGGTTCCTTGGTGTTTTCTGCGAAACGCTTTAGCAGCCCGTTGGTGCTAGTATGGAGTCAGGGGATGGATGAAGCGGAGAGCCCCGTTTGGAGTGAGGCTGCAAAGGGCATGCCAAGGGAAGTGTTCTGCTGTGCCAAGATTCATGCTGCACACGTTTTGTGGTTGGAGTGAGAAACAGGTTCCTTGGTGTTTTCTGCGAAACGCTTTAGCAGCCCGTTGGTGCTAGTATGGAGTCAGGGGCTGGATGAAGCGGAGAGCCCCGTTTGGAGTGAGGCTGCAAAGGGCATGCCAAGGGAAGTGTTCTGCTGTGCCAAGACTCGTGCTGCGCACGCTTTGTGGTTGGAGTGGGAAACAGGTTTGTTGGTGTTTTCTGCGAAACGCTTTAGCAGCCCGTTGGTGCTAGTATGGAGTCAGGGGATGGATGAAGCGGAGAGCCCCGTTTGGAGTGAGGCTGCAAAGGGCATGCCAAGGGAAGTGTTCTGCTGTGCCAAGACTCGTGCTGCGCACGCTTTGTGGTTGGAGTGAGAAACAGGTTCCTTGGTGTTTTCAGCGAAACGCTTTAGCAGCCCGTTGGTGCTAGTATGGAGTCAGGGGATGGATGAAGCGGAGAGCCCCGTTTGGAGTGAGGCTGCAAAGGGCATGCCAAGGGAAGTGTTCTGCTGTGCCAATACTCGTGCTGCGCATGCTTTGTGGTTGGAGTGAGAAACAGGTTCGTTGGTGTTTTCTGCGAAACGCTTTAGCAGGCCGTTGGTGCTAGTATGGAGTCAGGGGATGGATGAAGCGGAGAGCCCCGTTTGGAGTGAGGCTGCAAAGGGCATGCCAAGGGAAGTGTTCTGCTGTGCCAAGATTCATGCTGCGCACGCTTTGTGGTTGGAGTGAGAAACAGGTTCCTTGGTGTTTTCTGCGAAACGCTTTAGCAGCCCGTTGGTGCTAGTATGGAGTCAGGGGATGGATGAAGCGGAGAGCCCCGTTTGGAGTGAGGCTGCAAAGGGCATGCCATGGGAAGTGTTCTGCTGTGCCAAGATTCATGCTGCGCACGCTTTGTGGTTGGAGTGAGAAACAGGTTCCTTGGTGTTTTCTGCGAAACGCTTTAGCAGCCCATTGGTGCTAGTATGGAGTCAGGGGATGGATGAAGCGGAGAGCCCCGTTTGGAGTGAGGCTGCAAAGGGCATGCCATGGGAAGTGTTCTGCTGTGCCAGGATTCATGCTGCGCACGCTTTGTGGTTGGAGTGGGAAACAGGTTCCTTGGTGTTTTCTGCGAAACGCTTTAGCAGCCCGTTGGTGCTAGTATGGAGTCAGGGAATGGATGAAGCGGAGAGCCCCGTTTGGAGTGAGGCTGCAAAGGGCATGCCAAGGGAAGTGTTCTGCTGTGCCAAGACTCGTGCTGCGCACGCTTTGTGGTTGGAGTGAGAAACAGGTTCCTTGGTGTTTTCTGCGAAACGCTTTAGCAGCCCGTTGGTGCTAGTATGGAGTCAGGGGATGGATGAAGCGGAGAGCCCCGTTTGGAGTGAGGCTGCAAAGGGCATGCCAAGGGAAGTGTTCTGCTGTGCCAAGATTTATGCTGAGAACGCTTTGTGGTTGGAGTGAGAAACAGGTTCGTTGGTGTTTTCTGCGAAACGCTTTAGCAGCCCGTTGGTGCTAGTATGGAGTCAGGGGATGGATGAAGCGGAGAGCCCCGTTTGGAGTGAGGCTGCAAAGGGCATGACAAGGGAAGTGTTCTGCTGTGCCAAGATTCATGCTGCACACGCTTTGTGGTTGGAGTGAGAAACAGGTTCCTTGGTGTTTTCTGCGAAACGCTTTAGCAGCCCGTTGGTGCTAGTATGGAGTCAGGGGATGGATGAAGCGGAGAGCCCCGTTTGGAGTGAGGCTGCAAAGGGCATGCCAGGGGAAGTGTTCTGCTGTGCCAAGATTCATGCTGCGCACGTTTTGTGGTTGGAGTGAGAAACAGGTTCCTTGGTGTTTTCTGCGAAACGCTTTAGCAGCCCGTTGGTGCTAGTATGGAGTCAGGGGATGGATGAAGCGGAGAGCCCCGTTTGGAGTGAGGCTGCAAAGGGCATGCCAGGGGAAGTGTTCTGCTGTGCCAAGATTTATGCTGAGCACGCTTTGTGGTTGGAGTGAGAAACAGGTTCCTTGGTGTTTTCTGCGAAACGCTTTAGCAGCCCGTTGGTGCTAGTATGGAGTCAGGGGATGGATGAAGCGGAGAGCCCCGTTTGGAGTGAGGCTGCAAAGGGCATGCCAAGGGAAGTGTTCTGCTGTGCCAAGATTCATGCTGCACACGTTTTGTGGTTGGAGTGAGAAACAGGTTCCTTGGTGTTTTCTGCGAAACGCTTTAGCAGCCCGTTGGTGCTAGTATGGAGTCAGGGGCTGGATGAAGCGGAGAGCCCCGTTTGGAGTGAGGCTGCAAAGGGCATGCCAAGGGAAGTGTTCTGCTGTGCCAAGATTCATGCTGCGCACGCTTTGTGGGTGGAGTGGGAAACAGGTTCCTTGGTGTTTTCTGCGAAACGCTTTAGCAGCCCGTTGGTGCTAGTATGGAGTCAGGGGATGGATGAAGCGGAGAGCCCCGTTTGGAGTGAGGCTGCAAAGGGCATGCCAATGGAAGTGTTCTGCTGTGCCAAGACTCGTGCTGCGCACGCTTTGTGGTTGGAGTGAGAAACAGGTTCCTTGGTGTTTTCTGCGAAACGCTTTAGCAGGCCGTTGGTGCTAGTATGGAGTCAGGGGATGGATGAAGCGGAGAGCCCCGTTTGGAGTGAGGTTGCAAAGGGCATGCCAAGGGAAGTGTTCTGCTGTGCCAAGATTCATGCTGCGCATGCTTTGTGGTTGGAGTGAGAAACAGGTTCCTTGGTGTTTTCTGCGAAACGCTTTAGCAGCCCGTTGGTGCTAGTATGGAGTCAGGGGATGGATGAAGCGGAGAGCCCCGTTTGGAGTGAGGCTGCAAAGGGCATGCCAAGGGAAGTGTTCTGCTGTGCCAAGATTCATGCTGCGCACGCTTTGTGGTTGGAGTGAGAAACAGGTTCCTTGGTGTTTTCTGCGAAACGCTTTAGCAGCCCGTTGGTGCTAGTATGGAGTCAGGGGATGGATGAAGCGGAGAGCCCCGTTTGGAGTGAGGCTGCAAAGGGCATGCCATGGGAAGTGTTCTGCTGTGCCAAGATTCATGCTGCGCACGCTTTGTGGTTGGAGTGAGAAACAGGTTCGTTGGTTTTTTCTGCGAAACGCTTTAGCAGCCCGTTGGTGCTAGTATGGAGTCAGGGGATGGATGAAGCGGAGAGCCCCGTTTGGAGTGAGGCTGCAAAGGGCATGCCAAGGGAAGTGTTCTGCTGTGCCAAGACTCGTGCTGCGCACGCTTTGTGGTTGGAGTGAGAAACAGGTTCCTTGGTGTTTTCTGCGAAACGCTTTAGCAGCCCGTTGGTGCTAGTATGGAGTCAGGGGATGGATGAAGCGGAGAGCCCCGTTTGGAGTGAGGCTGCAAAGGGCATGCCAAGGGAAGTGTTCTGCTGTGCCAAGATTTATGCTGAGAACGCTTTGTGGTTGGAGTGAGAAACAGGTTCCTTGGTGTTTTCTGCGAAACGCTTTAGCAGCCCGTTGGTGCTAGTATGGAGTCAGGGGATGGATGAAGCGGAGAGCCCCGTTTGGAGTGAGGCTGCAAAGGGCATGCCAAGGGAAGTGTTCTGCTGTGCCAAGATTCATGCTGCACACGCTTTGTGGTTGGAGTGAGAAACAGGTTCCTTGGTGTTTTCTGCGAAACGCTTTAGCAGCCCGTTGGTGCTAGTATGGAGTCAGGGGATGGATGAAGCGGAGAGCCCCGTTTGGAGTGAGGCTGCAAAGGGCATGCCAGGGGAAGTGTTCTGCTGTGCCAAGATTCATGCTGCGCACGTTTTGTGGTTGGAGTGAGAAACAGGTTCCTTGGTGTTTTCTGCGAAACGCTTTAGCAGCCCGTTGGTGCTCGTATGGAGTCAGGGGATGGATGAAGCGGAGAGCCCCGTTTGGAGTGAGGCTGCAAAGGGCATGCCAAGGGAAGTGTTCTGCTGTGCCAAGATTTATGCTGAGCACGCTTTGTGGTTGGAGTGAGAAACAGGTTCCTTGGTGTTTTCTGCGAAACGCTTTAGCAGCCCGTTGGTGCTAGTATGGAGTCAGGGGATGGATGAAGCGGAGAGCCCCGTTTGGAGTGAGGCTGCAAAGGGCATGCCAAGGGAAGTGTTCTGCTGTGCCAAGATTCATGCTGCACACGTTTTGTGGTTGGAGTGAGAAACAGGTTCCTTGGTGTTTTCTGCGAAACGCTTTAGCAGCCCGTTGGTGCTAGTATGGAGTCAGGGGCTGGATGAAGCGGAGAGCCCCGTTTGGAGTGAGGCTGCAAAGGGCATGCCAAGGGAAGTGTTCTGCTGTGCCAAGATTCATGCTGCGCACGCTTTGTGGGTGGAGTGGGAAACAGGTTCCTTGGTGTTTTCTGCGAAACGCTTTAGCAGCCCGTTGGTGCTAGTATGGAGTCAGGGGATGGATGAAGCGGAGAGCCCCGTTTGGAGTGAGGCTGCAAAGGGCATGCCAATGGAAGTGTTCTGCTGTGCCAAGACTCGTGCTGCGCACGCTTTGTGGTTGGAGTGAGAAACAGGTTCCTTGGTGTTTTCTGCGAAACGCTTTAGCAGGCCGTTGGTGCTAGTATGGAGTCAGGGGATGGATGAAGCGGAGAGCCCCGTTTGGAGTGAGGTTGCAAAGGGCATGCCAAGGGAAGTGTTCTGCTGTGCCAAGATTCATGCTGCGCATGCTTTGTGGTTGGAGTGAGAAACAGGTTCCTTGGTGTTTTCTGCGAAACGCTTTAGCAGCCCGTTGGTGCTAGTATGGAGTCAGGGGATGGATGAAGCGGAGAGCCCCGTTTGGAGTGAGGCTGCAAAGGGCATGCCAGGGGAAGTGTTCTGCTGTGCCAAGATTTATGCTGAGCACGCTTTGTGGTTGGAGTGAGAAACAGGTTCCTTGGTGTTTTCTGCGAAACGCTTTAGCAGCCCGTTGGTGCTAGTATGGAGTCAGGGGATGGATGAAGCGGAGAGCCCCGTTTGGAGTGAGGCTGCAAAGGGCATGCCAAGGGAAGTGTTCTGCTGTGCCAAGATTCATGCTGCACACGCTTTGTGGTTGGAGTGAGAAACAGGTTCCTTGGTGTTTTCTGCGAAACGCTTTAGCAGCCCGTTGGTGCTAGTATGGAGTCAGGGGATGGATGAAGCGGAGAGCCCCGTTTGGAGTGAGGCTGCAAAGGGCATGCCAGGGGAAGTGTTCTGCTGTGCCAAGATTCATGCTGCGCACGTTTTGTGGTTGGAGTGAGAAACAGGTTCCTTGGTGTTTTCTGCGAAACGCTTTAGCAGCCCGTTGGTGCTCGTATGGAGTCAGGGGATGGATGAAGCGGAGAGCCCCGTTTGGAGTGAGGCTGCAAAGGGCATGCCAGGGGAAGTGTTCTGCTGTGCCAAGATTTATGCTGAGCACGTTTTGTGGTTGGAGTGAGAAACAGGTTCCTTGGTGTTTTCTGCGAAACGCTTTAGCAGCCCGTTGGTGCTAGTATGGAGTCAGGGGATGGATGAAGCGGAGAGCCCCGTTTGGAGTGAGGCTGCAAAGGGCATGCCAAGGGAAGTGTTCTGCTGTGCCAAGATTCATGCTGCACACGTTTTGTGGTTGGAGTGAGAAACAGGTTCCTTGGTGTTTTCTGCGAAACGCTTTAGCAGCCGGTTGGTGCTAGTATGGAGTCAGGGGATGGATGAAGCGGAGAGCCCCGTTTGGAGTGAGGCTGCAAAGGGCATGCCAGGGGAAGTGTTCTGCTGTGCCAAGACTCGTGCTGCGCACGCTTTGTGGTTCGAGTGAGAAACAGGTTCCTTGGTGTTTTCTGCGAAACGCTTTAGCAGCCCGTTGGTGCTAGTATGGAGTCAGGGGCTGGATGAAGCGGAGAGCCCCGTTTGGAGTGAGGCTGCAAAGGGCATGCCAAGGGAAGTGTTCTGCTGTGCCAAGATTCATGCTGCACACGTTTTGTGGTTGGAGTGAGAAACAGGTTCCTTGGTGTTTTCTGCGAAACGCTTTAGCAGCCCGTTGGTGCTAGTATGGAGTCAGGGGCTGGATGAAGCGGAGAGCCCCGTTTGGAGTGAGGCTGCAAAGGGCATGCCAAGGGAAGTGTTCTGCTGTGCCAAGATTCATGCTGCGCACGCTTTGTGGTTGGAGTGAGAAACAGGTTCGTTGGTGTTTTCTGCGAAACGCTTTAGCAGCCCGTTGGTGCTAGTATGGAGTCAGGGGATGGATGAAGCGGAGAGCCCCGTTTGGAGTGAGGCTGCAAAGGGCATGCCATGGGAAGTGTTCTGCTGTGCCAAGATTCATGCTGCGCACGTTTTGTGGTTGGAGTGAGAAACAGGTTCCTTGGTGTCTTCTGCGAAACGCTTTAGCAGCCCGTTGGTGCTAGTATGGAGTCAGGGGATGGATGAAGCGGAGAGCCCCGTTTGGAGTGAGGCTGCAAAGGGCATGCCAGGGGAAGTGTTCTGCTGTGCCAAGATTCATGCTGCGCACGTTTTGTGGTTGGAGTGAGAAACAGGTTCCTTGGTGTTTTCTGCGAAATGCTTTAGCAGCCCGTTGGTGCTAGTATGGAGTCAGGGGATGGATGAAGCGGAGAGCCCCGTTTGGAGTGAGGCTGCAAAGGGCATGCCAGGGGAAGTGTTCTGCTGTGCCAAGATTTATGCTGAGCACGCTTTGTGGTTGGAGTGAGAAACAGGTTCCTTGGTGTTTTCTGCGAAACGCTTTAGCAGCCCGTTGGTGCTAGTATGGAGTCAGGGGCTGGATGAAGCGGAGAGCCCCGTTTGGAGTGAGGCTGCAAAGGGCATGCCAAGGGAAGTGTTCTGCTGTGCCAAGATTCATGCTGCGCACGCTTTGTGGGTGGAGTGGGAAACAGGTTCCTTGGTGTTTTCTGCGAAACGCTTTAGCAGCCCGTTGGTGCTAGTATGGAGTCAGGGGATGGATGAAGCGGAGAGCCCCGTTTGGAGTGAGGCTGCAAAGGGCATGCCAATGGAAGTGTTCTGCTGTGCCAAGACTCGTGCTGCGCACGCTTTGTGGTTGGAGTGAGAAACAGGTTCCTTGGTGTTTTCTGCGAAACGCTTTAGCAGGCCGTTGGTGCTAGTATGGAGTCAGGGGATGGATGAAGCGGAGAGCCCCGTTTGGAGTGAGGTTGCAAAGGGCATGCCAAGGGAAGTGTTCTGCTGTGCCAAGATTCATGCTGCGCATGCTTTGTGGTTGGAGTGAGAAACAGGTTCGTTGGTGTTTTCTGCGAAACGCTTTAGCAGCCCGTTGGTGCTAGTATGGAGTCAGGGGATGGATGAAGCGGAGAGCCCCGTTTGGAGTGAGGCTGCAAAGGGCATGCCAAGGGAAGTGTTCTGCTGTGCCAAGATTCATGCTGCGCACGCTTTGTGGTTGGAGTGAGAAACAGGTTCCTTGGTGTTTTCTGCGAAACGCTTTAGCAGCCCGTTGGTGCTAGTATGGAGTCAGGGGATGGATGAAGCGGAGAGCCCCGTTTGGAGTGAGGCTGCAAAGGGCATGCCATGGGAAGTGTTCTGCTGTGCCAAGATTCATGCTGCGCACGCTTTGTGGTTGGAGTGAGAAACAGGTTCGTTGGTTTTTTCTGCGAAACGCTTTAGCAGCCCGTTGGTGCTAGTATGGAGTCAGGGGATGGATGAAGCGGAGAGCCCCGTTTGGAGTGAGGCTGCAAAGGGCATGCCAAGGGAAGTGTTCTGCTGTGCCAAGACTCGTGCTGCGCACGCTTTGTGGTTGGAGTGAGAAACAGGTTCCTTGGTGTTTTCTGCGAAACGCTTTAGCAGCCCGTTGGTGCTAGTATGGAGTCAGGGGATGGATGAAGCGGAGAGCCCCGTTTGGAGTGAGGCTGCAAAGGGCATGCCAAGGGAAGTGTTCTGCTGTGCCAAGATTTATGCTGAGAACGCTTTGTGGTTGGAGTGAGAAACAGGTTCCTTGGTGTTTTCTGCGAAACGCTTTAGCAGCCCGTTGGTGCTAGTATGGAGTCAGGGGATGGATGAAGCGGAGAGCCCCGTTTGGAGTGAGGCTGCAAAGGGCATGCCAAGGGAAGTGTTCTGCTGTGCCAAGATTCATGCTGCACACGCTTTGTGGTTGGAGTGAGAAACAGGTTCCTTGGTGTTTTCTGCGAAACGCTTTAGCAGCCCGTTGGTGCTAGTATGGAGTCAGGGGATGGATGAAGCGGAGAGCCCCGTTTGGAGTGAGGCTGCAAAGGGCATGCCAGGGGAAGTGTTCTGCTGTGCCAAGATTCATGCTGCGCACGTTTTGTGGTTGGAGTGAGAAACAGGTTCCTTGGTGTTTTCTGCGAAACGCTTTAGCAGCCCGTTGGTGCTCGTATGGAGTCAGGGGATGGATGAAGCGGAGAGCCCCGTTTGGAGTGAGGCTGCAAAGGGCATGCCAAGGGAAGTGTTCTGCTGTGCCAAGATTTATGCTGAGCACGCTTTGTGGTTGGAGTGAGAAACAGGTTCCTTGGTGTTTTCTGCGAAACGCTTTAGCAGCCCGTTGGTGCTAGTATGGAGTCAGGGGATGGATGAAGCGGAGAGCCCCGTTTGGAGTGAGGCTGCAAAGGGCATGCCAAGGGAAGTGTTCTGCTGTGCCAAGATTCATGCTGCACACGTTTTGTGGTTGGAGTGAGAAACAGGTTCCTTGGTGTTTTCTGCGAAACGCTTTAGCAGCCCGTTGGTGCTAGTATGGAGTCAGGGGATGGATGAAGCGGAGAGCCCCGTTTGGAGTGAGGCTGCAAAGGGCATGCCAAGGGAAGTGTTCTGCTGTGCCAAGATTCATGCTGCGCACGCTTTGTGGGTGGAGTGGGAAACAGGTTCCTTGGTGTTTTCTGCGAAACGCTTTAGCAGCCCGTTGGTGCTAGTATGGAGTCAGGGGATGGATGAAGCGGAGAGCCCCGTTTGGAGTGAGGCTGCAAAGGGCATGCCAATGGAAGTGTTCTGCTGTGCCAAGACTCGTGCTGCGCACGCTTTGTGGTTGGAGTGAGAAACAGGTTCCTTGGTGTTTTCTGCGAAACGCTTTAGCAGGCCGTTGGTGCTAGTATGGAGTCAGGGGATGGATGAAGCGGAGAGCCCCGTTTGGAGTGAGGTTGCAAAGGGCATGCCAAGGGAAGTGTTCTGCTGTGCCAAGATTCATGCTGCGCATGCTTTGTGGTTGGAGTGAGAAACAGGTTCGTTGGTGTTTTCTGCGAAACGCTTTAGCAGCCCGTTGGTGCTAGTATGGAGTCAGGGGATGGATGAAGCGGAGAGCCCCGTTTGGAGTGAGGCTGCAAAGGGCATGCCAAGGGAAGTGTTCTGCTGTGCCAAGATTCATGCTGCGCACGCTTTGTGGTTGGAGTGAGAAACAGGTTCCTTGGTGTTTTCTGCGAAACGCTTTAGCAGCCCGTTGGTGCTAGTATGGAGTCAGGGGATGGATGAAGCGGAGAGCCCCGTTTGGAGTGAGGCTGCAAAGGGCATGCCATGGGAAGTGTTCTGCTGTGCCAAGATTCATGCTGCGCACGCTTTGTGGTTGGAGTGAGAAACAGGTTCGTTGGTTTTTTCTGCGAAACGCTTTAGCAGCCCGTTGGTGCTAGTATGGAGTCAGGGGATGGATGAAGCGGAGAGCCCCGTTTGGAGTGAGGCTGCAAAGGGCATGCCAAGGGAAGTGTTCTGCTGTGCCAAGATTCATGCTGCGCACGCTTTGTGGTTGGAGTGAGAAACAGGTTCGTTGGTGTTTTCTGCGAAACGCTTTAGCAGCCCGTTGGTGCTAGTATGGAGTCAGGGGATGGATGAAGCGGAGAGCCCCGTTTGGAGTGAGGCTGCAAAGGGCATGCCATGGGAAGTGTTCTGCTGTGCCAAGATTCATGCTGCGCACGCTTTGTGGTTGGAGTGAGAAACAGGTTCCTTGGTGTCTTCTGCGAAACGCTTTAGCAGCCCGTTGGTGCTAGTATGGAGTCAGGGGATGGATGAAGCGGAGAGCCCCGTTTGGAGTGAGGCTGCAAAGGGCATGCCAGGGGAAGTGTTCTGCTGTGCCAAGATTCATGCTGCGCACGTTTTGTGGTTGGAGTGAGAAACAGGTTCCTTGGTGTTTTCTGCGAAATGCTTTAGCAGCCCGTTGGTGCTAGTATGGAGTCAGGGGATGGATGAAGCGGAGAGCCCCGTTTGGAGTGAGGCTGCAAAGGGCATGCCAGGGGAAGTGTTCTGCTGTGCCAAGATTTATGCTGAGCACGTTTTGTGGTTGGAGTGAGAAACAGGTTCCTTGGTGTTTTCTGCGAAACGCTTTAGCAGCCCGTTGGTGCTAGTATGGAGTCAGGGGATGGATGAAGCGGAGAGCCCCGTTTGGAGTGAGGCTGCAAAGGGCATGCCAAGGGAAGTGTTCTGCTGTGCCAAGATTCATGCTGCACACGCTTTGTGGTTGGAGTGAGAAACAGGTTCCTTGGTGTTTTCTGCGAAACGCTTTAGCAGCCCGTTGGTGCTAGTATGGAGTCAGGGGATGGATGAAGCGGAGAGCCCCGTTTGGAGTGAGGCTGCAAAGGGCATGCCAGGGGAAGTGTTCTGCTGTGCCAAGATTCATGCTGCGCACGTTTTGTGGTTGGAGTGAGAAACAGGTTCCTTGGTGTTTTCTGCGAAACGCTTTAGCAGCCCGTTGGTGCTCGTATGGAGTCAGGGGATGGATGAAGCGGAGAGCCCCGTTTGGAGTGAGGCTGCAAAGGGCATGCCAGGGGAAGTGTTCTGCTGTGCCAAGATTTATGCTGAGCACGTTTTGTGGTTGGAGTGAGAAACAGGTTCCTTGGTGTTTTCTGCGAAACGCTTTAGCAGCCCGTTGGTGCTAGTATGGAGTCAGGGGATGGATGAAGCGGAGAGCCCCGTTTGGAGTGAGGCTGCAAAGGGCATGCCAAGGGAAGTGTTCTGCTGTGCCAAGATTCATGCTGCGCACGCTTTGTGGTTGGAGTGAGAAACAGGTTCCTTGGTGTTTTCTGCGAAACGCTTTAGCAGCCCGTTGGTGCTAGTATGGAGTCAGGGGATGGATGAAGCGGAGAGCCCCGTTTGGAGTGAGGCTGCAAAGGGCATGCCAGGGGAAGTGTTCTGCTGTGCCAAGACTCGTGCTGCGCACGCTTTGTGGTTCGAGTGAGAAACAGGTTCCTTGGTGTTTTCTGCGAAACGCTTTAGCAGCCCGTTGGTGCTAGTATGGAGTCAGGGGCTGGATGAAGCGCAGAGCCCCGTTTGGAGTGAGGCTGCAAAGGGCATGCCAAGGGAAGTGTTCTGCTGTGCCAAGATTCATGCTGCACACGTTTTGTGGTTGGAGTGAGAAACAGGTTCCTTGGTGTTTTCTGCGAAACGCTTTAGCAGCCCGTTGGTGCTAGTATGGAGTCAGGGGATGGATGAAGCGGAGAGCCCCGTTTGGAGTGAGGCTGCAAAGGGCATGCCAAGGGAAGTGTTCTGCTGTGCCAAGATTCATGCTGCGCACGCTTTGTGGTTGGAGTGAGAAACAGGTTCGTTGGTGTTTTCTGCGAAACGCTTTAGCAGCCCGTTGGTGCTAGTATGGAGTCAGGGGATGGATGAAGCGGAGAGCCCCGTTTGGAGTGAGGCTGCAAAGGGCATGCCATGGGAAGTGTTCTGCTGTGCCAAGATTCATGCTGCGCACGTTTTGTGGTTGGAGTGAGAAACAGGTTCCTTGGTGTCTTCTGCGAAACGCTTTAGCAGCCCGTTGGTGCTAGTATGGAGTCAGGGGATGGATGAAGCGGAGAGCCCCGTTTGGAGTGAGGCTGCAAAGGGCATGCCAGGGGAAGTGTTCTGCTGTGCCAAGATTCATGCTGCGCACGTTTTGTGGTTGGAGTGAGAAACAGGTTCCTTGGTGTTTTCTGCGAAATGCTTTAGCAGCCCGTTGGTGCTAGTATGGAGTCAGGGGATGGATGAAGCGGAGAGCCCCGTTTGGAGTGAGGCTGCAAAGGGCATGCCAGGGGAAGTGTTCTGCTGTGCCAAGATTTATGCTGAGCACGCTTTGTGGTTGGAGTGAGAAACAGGTTCCTTGGTGTTTTCTGCGAAACGCTTTAGCAGCCCGTTGGTGCTAGTATGGAGTCAGGGGATGGATGAAGCGGAGAGCCCCGTTTGGAGTGAGGCTGCAAAGGGCATGCCAAGGGAAGTGTTCTGCTGTGCCAAGATTCATGCTGCACACGCTTTGTGGTTGGAGTGAGAAACAGGTTCCTTGGTGTTTTCTGCGAAACGCTTTAGCAGCCCGTTGGTGCTAGTATGGAGTCAGGGGATGGATGAAGCGGAGAGCCCCGTTTGGAGTGAGGCTGCAAAGGGCATGCCAGGGGAAGTGTTCTGCTGTGCCAAGATTCATGCTGCGCACGTTTTGTGGTTGGAGTGAGAAACAGGTTCCTTGGTGTTTTCTGCGAAACGCTTTAGCAGCCCGTTGGTGCTCGTATGGAGTCAGGGGATGGATGAAGCGGAGAGCCCCGTTTGGAGTGAGGCTGCAAAGGGCATGCCAGGGGAAGTGTTCTGCTGTGCCAAGATTTATGCTGAGCACGCTTTGTGGTTGGAGTGAGAAACAGATTCCTTGGTGTTTTCTGCGAAACGCTTTAGCAGCCGGTTGGTGCTAGTATGGAGTCAGGGGATGGATGAAGCGGAGAGCCCCGTTTGGAGTGAGGCTGCAAAGGGCATGCCAAGGGAAGTGTTCTGCTGTGCCAAGATTCATGCTGCACACGTTTTGTGGTTGGAGTGAGAAACAGGTTCCTTGGTGTTTTCTGCGAAACGCTTTAGCAGCCGGTTGGTGCTAGTATGGAGTCAGGGGATGGATGAAGCGGAGAGCCCCGTTTGGAGTGAGGCTGCAAAGGGCATGCCAGGGGAAGTGTTCTGCTGTGCCAAGACTCGTGCTGCGCACGCTTTGTGGTTCGAGTGAGAAACAGGTTCCTTGGTGTTTTCTGCGAAACGCTTTAGCAGCCCGTTGGTGCTAGTATGGAGTCAGGGGCTGGATGAAGCGGAGAGCCCCGTTTGGAGTGAGGCTGCAAAGGGCATGCCAAGGGAAGTGTTCTGCTGTGCCAAGATTCATGCTGCACACGTTTTGTGGTTGGAGTGAGAAACAGGTTCCTTGGTGTTTTCTGCGAAACGGTTTAGCAGCCCGTTGGTGCTAGTATGGAGTCAGGGGATGGATGAAGCGGAGAGCCCCGTTTGGAGTGAGGCTGCAAAGGGCATGCCAAGGGAAGTGTTCTGCTGTGCCAAGATTCATGCTGCGCACGCTTTGTGGTTGGAGTGAGAAACAGGTTCGTTGGTGTTTTCTGCGAAACGCTTTAGCAGCCCGTTGGTGCTAGTATGGAGTCAGGGGATGGATGAAGCGGAGAGCCCCGTTTGGAGTGAGGCTGCAAAGGGCATGCCATGGGAAGTGTTCTGCTGTGCCAAGATTCATGCTGCGCACGTTTTGTGGTTGGAGTGAGAAACAGGTTCCTTGGTGTCTTCTGCGAAACGCTTTAGCAGCCCGTTGGTGCTAGTATGGAGTCAGGGGATGGATGAAGCGGAGAGCCCCGTTTGGAGTGAGGCTGCAAAGGGCATGCCAGGGGAAGTGTTCTGCTGTGCCAAGATTCATGCTGCGCACGTTTTGTGGTTGGAGTGAGAAACAGGTTCCTTGGTGTTTTCTGCGAAATGCTTTAGCAGCCCGTTGGTGCTAGTATGGAGTCAGGGGATGGATGAAGCGGAGAGCCCCGTTTGGAGTGAGGCTGCAAAGGGCATGCCAGGGGAAGTGTTCTGCTGTGCCAAGATTTATGCTGAGCACGCTTTGTGGTTGGAGTGAGAAACAGGTTCCTTGGTGTTTTCTGCGAAACGCTTTAGCAGCCCGTTGGTGCTAGTATGGAGTCAGGGGATGGATGAAGCGGAGAGCCCCGTTTGGAGTGAGGCTGCAAAGGGCATGCCAAGGGAAGTGTTCTGCTGTGCCAAGATTCATGCTGCACACGCTTTGTGGTTGGAGTGAGAAACAGGTTCCTTGGTGTTTTCTGCGAAACGCTTTAGCAGCCCGTTGGTGCTAGTATGGAGTCAGGGGATGGATGAAGCGGAGAGCCCCGTTTGGAGTGAGGCTGCAAAGGGCATGCCAGGGGAAGTGTTCTGCTGTGCCAAGATTCATGCTGCGCACGTTTTGTGGTTGGAGTGAGAAACAGGTTCCTTGGTGTTTTCTGCGAAACGCTTTAGCAGCCCGTTGGTGCTCGTATGGAGTCAGGGGATGGATGAAGCGGAGAGCCCCGTTTGGAGTGAGGCTGCAAAGGGCATGCCAGGGGAAGTGTTCTGCTGTGCCAAGATTTATGCTGAGCACGCTTTGTGGTTGGAGTGACAAACAGGTTCCTTGGTGTTTTCTGCGAAACGCTTTAGCAGCCCGTTGGTGCTAGTATGGAGTCAGGGGATGGATGAAGCGGAGAGCCCCGTTTGGAGTGAGGCTGCAAAGGGCATGCCAAGGGAAGTGTTCTGCTGTGCCAAGATTCATGCTGCACACGTTTTGTGGTTGGAGTGAGAAACAGGTTCCTTGGTGTTTTCTGCGAAACGCTTTAGCAGCCGGTTGGTGCTAGTATGGAGTCAGGGGATGGATGAAGCGGAGAGCCCCGTTTGGAGTGAGGCTGCAAAGGGCATGCCAGGGGAAGTGTTCTGCTGTGCCAAGACTCGTGCTGCGCACGCTTTGTGGTTCGAGTGAGAAACAGGTTCCTTGGTGTTTTCTGCGAAACGCTTTAGCAGCCCGTTGGTGCTAGTATGGAGTCAGGGGCTGGATAAAGCGGAGAGCCCCGTTTGGAGTGAGGCTGCAAAGGGCATGCCAAGGGAAGTGTTCTGCTGTGCCAAGATTCATGCTGCACACGTTTTGTGGTTGGAGTGAGAAACAGGTTCCTTGGTGTTTTCTGCGAAACGGTTTAGCAGCCCGTTGGTGCTAGTATGGAGTCAGGGGATGGATGAAGCGGAGAGCCCCGTTTGGAGTGAGGCTGCAAAGGGCATGCCATGGGAAGTGTTCTGCTGTGCCAAGATTCATGCTGCGCACATTTTGTGGTTGGAGTGAGAAACAGGTTCCTTGGTGTTTTCTGCGAAATGCTTTAGCAGCCCGTTGGTGCTCGTATGGAGTCAGGGGATGGATGAAGCGGAGAGCCCCGTTTGGAGTGAGGCTGCAAAGGGCATGCCAAGGGAAGTGTTCTGCTGTGCCAAGACTCGTGCTGCGCACACTTTGTGGTTGGAGTGAGAAACAGGTTCATTGGTGTTTTCTGCGAAACGCTTTAGCAGCCCGTTGGTGCTCGTATGGAGTCAGGGGATGGATGAAGCGGAGAACCCCATTTGGAGTGAGGCTGCAAAGCGCATGCCAAGGGAAGTGTTCTGCTGTGCCAAGACTCGTGCTGCGCACGCTTTGTGGTTGGAGTGAGAAACAGGTTCGTTGGTGTTTTCTGCGAAACGCTTTAGCAGCCCGTTGGTGCTAGTATGGAGTCAGGGGATGGATGAAGCGGAGAGCCCCGTTTGGAGTGAGGCTGCAAAGGGCATGCCAAGGGAAGTGTTCTGCTGTGCCAAGACTCGTGCTGCGCACACTTTGTGGTTGGAGTGAGAAACAGGTTCCTTGGTGTTTTCTGCGAAACGCTTTAGCAGCCCGTTGGTGCTAGTATGGAGTCAGGGGATGGATGAAGCGGAGAGCCCTGTTTGGAGTGAGGCTGCAAAGGGCATGCCAAGGGAAGTGTTCTGCTGTGCCAAGACTCGTGCTGCGCACGCTTTGTGGTTGGAGTGAGAAACAGGTTCCTTGGTGTTTTCTGCGAAACGCTTTAGCAGCCCGTTGGTGCTAGTATGGAGTCAGGGGATGGATGAAGCGGAGAGCCCCGTTTGGAGTGAGGCTGCAAAGGGCATGCCAAGGGAAGTGTTCTGCTGTGCCAAGATTCATGCTGCACACGTTTTGTGGTTGGAGTGAGAAACAGGTTCGTTGGTGTTTTCTGCGAAACGCTTTAGCAGCCCGTTGGTGCTAGTATGGAGTCAGGGGATGGATGAAGCGGAGAGCCCCGTTTGGAGTGAGGCTGCAAAGGGCATGCCAGGGGAAGTGTTCTGCTGTGCCAAGATTCATGCTGAGCACGTTTTGTGGTTGGAGTGAGAAACAGGTTCCTTGGTGTTTTCTGCGAAATGCTTTAGCAGCCCGTTGGTGCTCGTATGGAGTCAGGGGATGGATGAAGCGGAGAGCCCCGTTTGGAGTGAGGCTGCAAAGGGCATGCCAGGGGAAGTGTTCTGCTGTGCCAAGATTTATGCTGAGCACGCTTTGTGGTTGGAGTGAGAAACAGGTTCCTTGGTGTTTTCTGCGAAACGCTTTAGCAGCCCGTTGGTGCTAGTATGGAGTCAGGGGATGGATGAAGCGGAGAGCCCCGTTTGGAGTGAGGCTGCAAAGCGCATGCCAAGGGAAGTGTTCTGCTGTGCCAGGATTCATGCTGCACACGTTTTGTGGTTGGAGTGAGAAACAGGTTCCTTGGTGTTTTCTGCGAAACGCTTTAGCAGCCCGTTGGTGCTAGTATGGAGTCAGGGGATGGATGAAGCGGAGAGCCCCGTTTGGAGTGAGGCTGCAAAGGGCATGCCAGGGGAAGTGTTCTGCTGTGCCAAGATTCATGCTGCGCACGTTTTGTGGTTGGAGTGAGAAACAGGTTCCTTGGTGTTTTCTGCGAAATGCTTTAGCAGCCCGTTGGTGCTCGTATGGAGTCAGGGGATGGATGAAGCGGAGAGCCCCGTTTGGAGTGAGGCTGCAAAGGGCATGCCAAGGGAAGTGTTCTGCTGTGGCCAAGACTCGTGCTGTGCACGCTTTGTGGTTGGAGTGAGAAACAGGTTCGTTGGTGTTTTCTGCGAAACGCTTTAGCAGCCCGTTGGTGCTAGTATGGAGTCAGGGGATGGATGAAGCGGAGAGCCCCATTTGGAGTGAGGCTGCAAAGGGCATGCCAAAGGAAGTGTTCTGCTGTCCCAAGATTTATGCTGCGCACGTTTTGTGGTTGGAGTGAGAAACAGGTTCCTTGGTGTTTTCTGCGAAACGCTTTAGCAGCCCGTTGGTGCTAGTATGGAGTCAGGGCATGGATGAAGCGGAGAGCCCCGTTTGGAGTGAGGCTGCAAAGGGCATGCCAAGGGAAGTGTTCTGCTGTGCCAAGATTCATGCTGCACACGCTTTGTGGTTGGAGTGAGAAACAGGTTCCTTGGTGTTTTCTGCGAAACGCTTTAGCAGCCCGTTGGTGCTAGTATGGAGTCAGGGGATGGATGAAGCGGAGAGCCCCGTTTGGAGTGAGGCTGCAAAGGGCATGCCAGGGGAAGTGTTCTGCTGTGCCAAGATTCATGCTGCGCACGTTTTGTGGTTGGAGTGAGAAACAGGTTCCTTGGTGTTTTCTGCGAAACGCTTTAGCAGCCCGTTGGTGCTCGTATGGAGTCAGGGGATGGATGAAGCGGAGAGCCCCGTTTGGAGTGAGGCTGCAAAGGGCATGCCAGGGGAAGTGTTCTGCTGTGCCAAGATTTATGCTGAGCACGCCTTTGTGGTTGGAGTGACAAACAGGTTCCTTGGTGTTTTCTGCGAAACGCTTTAGCAGCCCGTTGGTGCTAGTATGGAGTCAGGGGATGGATGAAGCGGAGAGCCCCGTTTGGAGTGAGGCTGCAAAGGGCATGCCAAGGGAAGTGTTCTGCTGTGCCAAGATTCATGCTGCACACGTTTTGTGGTTGGAGTGAGAAACAGGTTCCTTGGTGTTTTCTGCGAAACGCTTTAGCAGCCGGTTGGTGCTAGTATGGAGTCAGGGGATGGATGAAGCGGAGAGCCCCGTTTGGAGTGAGGCTGCAAAGGGCATGCCAGGGGAAGTGTTCTGCTGTGCCAAGACTCGTGCTGCGCACGCTTTGTGGTTGGAGTGAGAAACAGGTTCCTTGGTGTTTTCTGCGAAACGCTTTAGCAGCCCGTTGGTGCTAGTATGGAGTCAGGGGCTGGATGAAGCGGAGAGCCCCGTTTGGAGTGAGGCTGCAAAGGGCATGCCAAGGGAAGTGTTCTGCTGTGCCAAGATTCATGCTGCACACGTTTTGTGGTTGGAGTGAGAACAGGTTCATTGGTGTTTTCTGCGAAACGCTTTAGCAGCCCGTTGGTGCTAGTATGGAGTCAGGGGATGGATGAAGCGGAGAGCCCCGTTTGGAGTGAGGCTGCAAAGGGCATGCCAAAGGAAGTGTTCTGCTGTGACAATATTTATGCTGCACACGTTTTGTGGTTGGAGTGAGAAACAGGTTCCTTGGTGTTTTCTGCGAAACGCTTTAGCAGGCCGTTGGTGCTAGTATGGAGTCAGGGGATGGATGAAGCGGAGAGCCCCGTTTGGAGTGAGGCTGCAAAGGGCATGCCAAGGGAAGTGTTCTGCTGTGCCAAGATTCATGCTGCGCACGTTTTGTGGTTGGAGTGAGAAACAGGTTCCTTGGTGTTTTCTGCGAAACGCTTTAGCAGCCCGTTGGTGCTAGTATGGAGTCAGGGGATGGATGAAGCGGAGAGCCCCGTTTGGAGTGAGGCTGCAAAGGGCATGCCATGGGAAGTGTTCTGCTGTGCCAAGATTCATGCTGCGCACGGTTTGTGGTTGGAGTGAGAAACAGGTTCCTTGGTGTTTTCTGCGAAACGCTTTAGCAGGCCGTTGGTGCTAGTATGGAGTCAGGGGATGGATGAAGCGGAGAGCCACATTTGGAGTGAGGCTGCAAAGCGCATGCCAAGGGAAGTGTTCTGCTCTGCCAAGACTCGTGCTGCGCACGCTTTGTGGTTGGAGTGAGAAACAGGTTCCTTGGTGTTTTCTGCGAAACGCTTTAGCAGCCCGTTGGTGCTAGTATGGAGTTAGGGGATGGATGAAGCGGAGAGCCCCGTTTGGAGTGAGGCTGCAAAGGGCATGCCAGGGGAAGTGTTCTGCTGTGCCAAGACTCGCGCTGCGCACGTTTTGTGGTTGGAGTGAGAAACAGGTTCCTTGGTGTTTTCTGCGAAACGCTTTAGCAGCCCGTTGGTGCTAGTATGGAGTCAGGGGATGGATGAAGCGGAGAGCCCCGTTTGGAGTGAGGCTGCAAAGGGCATGCCAAGGAAAGTGTTCTGCTGTGCCAAGATTCATGCTGCGCACGCTTTGTGGTTATAGTGAGAAACTGGTTCGTTGGTGTTTTCTGCGAAACGCTTTAGCAGCCCGTTGGTGCTAGTATGGAGTCAGGGGATGGATGAAGCGGAGAGCCCCGTTTGGAGTGAGGCTGCAAAGGGCATGCCAAGGGAAGTGTTCTGCTGTGCCAAGACTCGTGCTGCGCACGCTTTGTGGTTGGAGTGAGAAACAGGTTCCTTGGTGTTTTCTGCGAAACGCTTTAGCAGCCCGTTGGTGCTAGTATGGAGTCAGGGGATGGATGAAGCGGAGAGCCCCGTTTGGAGTGAGGCTGCAAAGCTCATGCCAAGGGAAGTGTTCTGCTGTGCCAAGACGCGTGCTGCGCACGCTTTGTGGTTGGAGCGAGAAACAGGTTCCTTGGTGTTTTCTGCGAAACGCTTTAGCAGCCCGTTGGTGCTAGTATGGAGTCAGGGGATGGATGAAGCGGAGAGCCCCGTTTGGAGTGAGGCTGCAAAGGGCATGCCAAGGGAAGTGTTCTGCTGTGCCAAGATTCATGCTGCGCACGCTTTGTGGTTGGAGTGAGAAACAGGTTCCTTGGTGTTTTCTGCGAAACGCTTTAGCAGCCCGTTGGTGCTAGTATGGAGTCAGGGGATGGATGAAGCGGAGAGCCCCGTTTGGAGTGAGGCTGCAAAGGGCATGCCAAGGGAAGTGTTCTGCTGTGCCAAGACTCGTGCTGCGCACGCTTTGTGGTTGGAGTGAGAAACAGGTTCGTTGGTGTTTTCTGCGAAACGCTTTAGCAGCCCGTTGGTGCTAGTATGGAGTCAGGGGATGGATGAAGCGGAGAGCCCCATTTGGAGTGAGGCTGCAAAGGGCATGCCAAAGGAAGTGTTCTGCTGTGCCAATATTTATGCTGCGCACGTTTTGTGGTTGGAGTGAGAAACAGGTTCCTTGGTGTTTTCTGCGAAACGCTTTAGCAGCCCGTTGGTGCTAGTATGGAGTCAGGGGATGGATGAAGCGGAGAGCCCCGTTTGGAGTGAGGCTGCAAAGGGCATGCCAAAGCAAGTGTTCTGCTGTGCCAAGACTCGTGCTGCGCACGCTTTGTGGTTGGAGTGAGAAACAGGTTCGCTGGTGTTTTCTGCGAAACGCTTTAGCAGCCCGTTGGTGCTAGTATGGAGTCAGGGGATGGATGAAGCGGAGAGCCCCGTTTGGAGTGAGGCTGCAAAGGGCATGCCAAGGGAAGTGTTCTGCTGTGCCAAGACTCGTGCTGCGCACGCTTTGTGGTTGGAGTGAGAAACAGGTTCGTTGGTGTTTTCTGCGAAACGCTTTAGCAGCCCGTTGGTGCTAGTATGGAGTCAGGGGATGGATGAAGCGGAGAGCCCCGTTTGGAGTGAGGCTGCAAAGGGCATGCCAAAGGAAGTGTTCTGCTGTGCCAATATTTATGCTGCGCACGTTTTGTGGTTGGAGTGAGAAACAGGTTCCTTGGTGTTTTCTGCGAAACGCTTTAGCAGCCCGTTGGTGCTAGTATGGAGTCAGGGGATGGATGAAGCGGAGAGCCCCGTTTGGAGTGAGGCTGCAAAGGGCATGCCAAGGGAAGTGTTCTGCTGTGCCAAGATTCATGCTGCGCACGCTTTGTGGTTGGAGTGAGAAACTGGTTCGTTGGTGTTTTCTGCGAAACGCTTTAGCAGCCCGTTGGTGCTAGTATGGAGTCAGGGGATGGATGAAGCGGAGAGCCACATTTGGAGTGAGGCTGCAAAGCGCATGCCAAGGGAAGTGTTCTGCTGTGCCAAGACTCGTGCTGCGCACGCTTTGTGGTTGGAGTGAGAAACAGGTTCCTTGGTGTTTTCTGCGAAACGCTTTAGCAGCCCGTTGGTGCTAGTATGGAGTCAGGGGATGGATGAAGCGGAGAGCCCCGTTTGGAGTGAGGCTGCAAAGGGCATGCCAAGGGAAGTGTTCTGCTGTGCCAAGATTCATGCTGCGCACGCTTTGTGGTTGGAGTGAGAAACTGGTTCGTTGGTGTTTTCTGCGAAACGCTTTAGCAGCCCGTTGGTGCTAGTATGGAGTCAGGGGATGGATGAAGCGGAGAGCCCCGTTTGGAGTGAGGCTGCAAAGGGCATGCCAAGGGAAGTGTTCTGCTGTGCCAAGACTCGTGCTGCGCACGCTTTGTGGTTGGAGTGAGAAACAGGTTCGTTGGTGTTTTCTGCGAAACGCTTTAGCAGCCCGTTGGTGCTAGTATGGAGTCAGGGGATGGATGAAGCGGAGAGCCAAATTTTGGAGTGAGGCTGCAAAGCGCATGCCAAGGGAAGTGTTCTGCTGTGCCAAGACTCGTGCTGCGCACGCTTTTTGGTTGGAGTGAGAAACAGGTTCCTTGGTGTTTTCTGCGAAACGCTTTAGCAGCCCGTTGGTGCTAGTATGGAGTCAGGGGATGGATGAAGCGGAGAGCCCCGTTTGGAGTGAGGCTGCAAAGGGCATGCCAAGGGAAGTGTTCTGCTGTGCCAAGACTCGTGCTGCGCACGCTTTGTGCTTGGAGTGAGAAACAGGTTCCTTGGTGTTTTCTGCGAAACGCTTTAGCAGCCCGTTGGTGCTAGTATGGAGTCAGGGGATGGATGAAGCGGAGAGCCCCGTTTGGAGTGAGGCTGCAAAGGGCATGCCAGGGGAAGTGTTCTGCTGTGCCAAGATTCATGCTGCGCACGCTTTGTGGGTGGAGTGAGAAACAGGTTCCTTGGTGTTTTCTGCGAAACGCTTTAGCAGCCCGTTGGTGCTAGTATGGAGTCAGGGGATGGATGAAGCGGAGAGCCCCGTTTGGAGTGAGGCTGCAAAGGGCATGCCATGGGAAGTGTTCTGCTGTGCCAAGATTCATGCTGCGCACGCTTTGTGGTTGGAGTGAGAAACAGGTTCGTTGGTGTTTTCTGCGAAACGCTTTAGCAGCCCGTTGGTGCTAGTATGGAGTCAGGGGATGGATGAAGCGGAGAGCCCCATTTGGAGTGAGGCTGCAAAGGGCATGCCAAGGGAAGTGTTCTGCTGTGCCAAGACTCGTGCTGCGCACGCTTTGTGGTTGGAGTGAGAAACAGGTTCGTTGGTGTTTTCTGCGAAACGCTTTAGCAGCCCGTTGGTGCTAGTATGGAGTTAGGGGATGGATGAAGCGGAGAGCCCCGTTTGGAGTGAGGCTGCAAAGGGCATGCCAAGGGAAGTGTTCTGCAGTGCCAAGATTCATCCTTCGCACGTTTTGTGGTTGGAGTGAGAAACAGGTTCCTTGGTGTTTTCTGCGAAACGCTTTAGCAGCCCGTTGGTGCTAGTATGGAGTCAGGGGATGGATGAAGCGGAGAGCCCCATTTGGAGTGAGGCTGCAAAGGGCATGCCAGGGGAAGTGTTCTGCTGTGCCAAGATTCATGCTGCGCACGGTTTGTGGTTGGAGTGAGAAACAGGTTCGTTGGTGTTTTCTGCGAAACGCTTTAGCAGCCCGTTGGTGCTAGTATGGAGTCAGGGGATGGATGAAGCGGAGAGCCCCGTTTGGAGTGAGGCTGCAAAGGGCATGCCAAGGGAAGTGTTCTGCTGTGCCAAGATTCATGCTGCGCACGCTTTGTGGTTGGAGTGAGAAACTGGTTCGTTGGTGTTTTCTGCGAAACGCTTTAGCAGCCCGTTGGTGCTAGTATGGAGTCAGGGGATGGATGAAGCGGAGAGCCCCGTTTGGAGTGAGGCTGCAAAGGGCATGCCAAGGGAAGTGTTCTGCTGTGCCAAGACTCGTGCTGCGCACGCTTTGTGGTTGGAGTGAGAAACAGGTTCGTTGGTGTTTTCTGCGAAACGCTTTAGCAGGCCGTTGGTGCTAGTATGGAGTCAGGGGATGGATGAAGCGGAGAGCCACATTTGGAGTGAGGCTGCAAAGCGCATGCCAAGGGAAGTGTTCTGCTGTGCCAAGACTCGTGCTGCGCACGCTTTGTGGTTGGAGTGAGAAACAGGTTCCTTGGTGTTTTCTGCGAAACGCTTTAGCAGCCCGTTGGTGCTAGTATGGAGTCAGGGGATGGATGAAGCGGAGAGCCCCGTTTGGAGTGAGGCTGCAAAGGGCATGCCAAGGGAAGTGTTCTGCTGTGCCAAGACTCGTGCTGCGCACGCTTTGTGCTTGGAGTGAGAAACAGGTTCCTTGGTGTTTTCTGCGAAACGCTTTAGCAGCCCGTTGGTGCTAGTATGGAGTCAGGGGATGGATGAAGCGGAGAGCCCCGTTTGGAGTGAGGCTGCAAAGGGCATGCCAGGGGAAGTGTTCTGCTGTGCCAAGATTCATGCTGCGCACGCTTTGTGGGTGGAGTGAGAAACAGGTTCCTTGGTGTTTTCTGCGAAACGCTTTAGCAGCCCGTTGGTGCTAGTATGGAGTCAGTGGATGGATGAAGCGGAGAGCCCCGTATGGAGTGAGGCTGCAAAGGGCATGCCAAGGGAAGTGTTCTGCTGTGCCAAGATTCATGCTGCGCACGCTTTGTGGTTGGAGTGGGAAACAGGTTCCTTGGTGTTTTCTGCGAAACGCTTTAGCAGCCCGTTGGTGCTAGTATGGAGTCAGGGGATGGATGAAGCGGAGAGCCCCGTTTGGAGTGAGGCTGCAAAGGGCATGCCATGGGAAGTGTTCTACTGTGCCAAGACTCATGCTGCGCACGCTTTGTGTTTGGAGTGAGAAACAGGTTCCTTGGTGTTTTCTGCGAAACGCTTTAGCAGCCCGTTGGTGCTAGTATGGAGTCAGGGGATGGATGAAGCGGAGAGCCCCGTTTGGAGTGAGGCTGCAAAGGGCATGCCAAGGGAAGTGTTCTGCTGTGCCAAGATTCATGCTGCGCACGTTTTGTGGTTGGAGTGAGAAACAGGTTCCTTGGTGTTTTCTGCGAAACGCTTTAGCAGCCCGTTGGTGCTAGTATGGAGTCAGGGGATGGATGAAGCGGAGAGCCCCGTTTGGAGTGAGGCTGCAAAGGGCATGCCATGGGAAGTGTTCTGCTGTGCCAAGATTCATGCTGCGCACGGTTTGTGGTTGGAGTGAGAAACAGGTTCGTTGGTGTTTTCTGCGAAACGCTTTAGCAGCCCGTTGGTGCTAGTATGGAGTCAGGGGATGGATGAAGCGGAGAGCCCCATTTGGAGTGAGGCTGCAAAGCGCATGCCAAGGGAAGTGTTCTGCTGTGCCAAGACTCGTGCTGCGCACGCTTTGTGGTTGGAGTGAGAAACAGGTTCCTTGGTGTTTTCTGCGAAACGCTTTAGCAGCCCGTTGGTGCTAGGATGGAGTCAGGGGATGGATGAAGCGGAGAGCCCCGTTTGGAGTGAGGCTGCAAAGGGCATGCCAGGGGAAGTGTTCTGCTGTGCCAAGACTCGTGCTGCGCACGCTTTGTGGTTGGAGTGAGAAACAGGTTCCTTGGTGTTTTCTGCGAAACGCTTTAGCAGCCCGTTGGTGCTAGTATGGAGTCAGGGGATGGATGAAGCGGAGAGCCCCATTTGGAGTGAGGCTGCAAAGGGCATGCCAGGGGAAGTGTTCTGCTGTGCCAAGATTCATGCTGCGCACGGTTTGTGGTTGGAGTGAGAAACAGGTTCGTTGGTGTTTTCTGCGAAACGCTTTAGCAGCCCGTTGGTGCTAGTATGGAGTCAGGGGATGGATGAAGCGGAGAGCCCCATTTGGAGTGAGGCTGCAAAGGGCATGCCAAGGGAAGTGTTCTGCTGTGCCAAGACTCGTGCTGCGCACGCTTTGTGGTTGGAGTGAGAAACAGGTTCCTTGGTGTTTTCTGCGAAACGCTTTAGCAGCCCGTTGGTGCTAGTATGGAGTTAGGGGATGGATGAAGCGGAGAGCCCCGTTTGGAGTGAGGCTGCAAAGGGCATGCCAAGGGAAGTGTTCTGCAGTGCCAAGATTCATCCTTCGCACGTTTTGTGGTTGGAGTGAGAAACAGGTTCCTTGGTGTTTTCTGCGAAACGCTTTAGCAGCCCGTTGGTGCTAGTATGGAGTCAGGGGATGGATGAAGCGGAGAGCCCCATTTGGAGTGAGGCTGCAAAGGGCATGCCAGGGGAAGTGTTCTGCTGTGACAAGATTCATGCTGCGCACGGTTTGTGGTTGGAGTGAGAAACAGGTTCGTTGGTGTTTTCTGCGAAACGCTTTAGCAGCCCGTTGGTGCTAGTATGGAGTCAGGGGATGGATGAAGCGGAGAGCCCCATTTGGAGTGAGGCTGCAAAGCGCATGCCAAGGGAAGTGTTCTGCTGTGCCAAGACTCGTGCTGCGCACGCTTTGTGGTTGGCGTGAGAAACAGGTTCCTTGGTGTTTTCTGCGAAACGCTTTAGCAGCCCGTTGGTGCTAGTATGGAGTTAGAGGATGGATGAAGCGGAGAGCCCCGTTTGGAGTGAGGCTGCAAAGGGCATGCCAGGGGAAGTGTTCTGCTGTGCCAAGACTCGTGCTGCGCACGCTTTGTGGTTGGAGTGAGAAACAGGTTCCTTGGTGTTTTCTGCGAAACGCTTTAGCAGCCCATTGGTGCTAATATGGAGTCAGGGCATGGATGAAGCGGAGACCCCCGTTTGGTGTGAGGCTGCAAAGGGCATGCCAAGGGAAGTGTTCTGCTGTGCCAAGATTCATGCTGCGCACGCTTTGTGCTTGGAGTGAGAAACAGGTTCCTTGGTGTTTTCTGCGAAACGCTTTAGCAGCCCGTTGGTGCTAGTATGGAGTCAGGGGATGGATGAAGCGGAGAGCCCCGTTTGGAGTGAGGCTGCAAAGGGCATGCCAAGGGAAGTGTTCTGCTGTGCCAAGACTCGTGCTGCGCACGCTTTGTGGTTGGAGTGAGAAACAGGTTCCTTGGTGTTTTCTGCGAAACGCTTTAGCAGCCCGTTGGTGCTAGTATGGAGTCAGGGGATGGATGAAGCGGAGAGCCCCGTTTGGTGTGAGGCTGCAAAGGGCATGCCAAGGGAAGTGTTCTGCTGTGCCAAGATTCATGCTGCGCACGCTTTGTGCTTGGAGTGAGAAACAGGTTCCTTGGTGTTTTCTGCGAAACGCTTTAGCAGCCCCCTGGTGCTAGTATGGAGTCAGGGGATGGATGAAGCGGAGAGCCCCGTTTGGAGTGAGGCTGCAAAGGGCATGCCAAGGGAAGTGTTCTGCTGTGCCAAGATTCATCCTTCGCACGTTTTGTGGTTGGAGTGAGAAACAGGTTCCTTGGTGTTTTCTGCGAAACGCTTTAGCAGCCCGTTGGTGCTAGTATGGAGTCAGGGGATGGATGAAGCGGAGAGCCCCATTTGGAGTGAGGCTGCAAAGGGCATGCCAGGGGAAGTGTTCTGCTGTGCCAAGATTCATCCTGCGCACGCTTTGTGGTTGGAGTGAGAAACAGGTTCCTTGGTGTTTTCTGCGAAACGCTTTAGCAGCCCGTTGGTGCTAGTATGGAGTCAGGGGATGGATGAAGCGGAGAGCCCCGTTTGGAGTGAGGCTGCAAAGGGCATGCCAATGGAAGTGTTCTGCTGTGCCAAGACTCGTGCTGCGCACGCTTTGTGGTTGGAGTGAGAAACAGGTTCCTTGGTGTTTTCTGCGAAACGCTTTAGCAGCCCGTTGGTGCTAGTATGGAGTCAGGGGATGGATGAAGCGGAGAGCCCCGTTTGGAGTGAGGCTGCAAAGGGCATGCCAAGGGAAGTGTTCTGCTGTGCCAAGATTCATGCTGCGCACGCTTTGTGGTTGGAGTGAGAAACAGGTTCGTTGGTGTTTTCTGCGAAACGCTTTAGCAGCCCGTTGGTGCTAGTATGGAGTCAGGGGATGGATGAAGCGGAGAGCCCCGTTTGGAGTGAGGCTGCAAAGGGCATGCCAAGGGAAGTGTTCTGCTGTGCCAAGACTCGTGCTGCGCACACTTTGTGGTTGGAGTGAGAAACAGGTTCCTTGGTGTTTTCTGCGAAACGCTTTAGCAGCCCGTTGGTGCTAGTATGGAGTCAGGGGATGGATGAAGCGGAGAGCCCCGTTTGGAGTGAGGCTGCAAAGGGCATGCCAGGGGAAGTGTTCTGCTGTGCCAAGATTCATGCTGCGCACGCTTTGTGGTTGGAGTGAGAAACAGGTTCCTTGGTGTTTTCTGCGAAACGCTTTAGCAGTCCGTTGGTGCTAGTATGGAGTCAGGGGAAGGATGAAGCGGAGAGCCCCGTTTGGAGTGAGGCTGCAAAGGGCATGCCAAGGGAAGTGTTCTGCTGTGCCAAGACTCGTGCTGCGCACGCTTTGTGGTTGGAGTGAGAAACAGGTTCCTTGGTGTTTTCTGCGAAACGCTTTAGCAGCCCGTTGGTGCTAGGATGGAGTCAGGGGATGGATGAAGCGGAGAGCCCCGTTTGGAGTGAGGCTGCAAAGGGCATGCCAAGGGAAGTGTTCTGCTGTGCCAAGACTCGTGCTGCGCACGCTTTGTGGTTGGAGTGAGAAACAGGTTCCTTGGTGTTTTCTGCGAAACGCTTTAGCAGCCCGTTGGTGCTAGTATGGAGTCAGGGGATGGATGAAGCGGAGAGCCCCGTTTGGAGTGAGGCTGCAAAGGGCATGCCAAGGGAAGTGTTCTGCTGTGCCAAGACTCGTGCTGCGCACGCTTTGTGGTTGGAGTGGGAAACAGGTTCCTTGGTGTTTTCTGCGAAACGCTTTAGCAGCCCGTTGGTGCTAGTATGGAGTCAGGGGATGGATGAAGCGGAGAGCCCCGTTTGGAGTGAGGCTGCAAAGGGCATGCCAATGGAAGTGTTCTGCTGTGCCAAGACTCGTGCTGCGCACGCTTTGTGGTTGGAGTGAGAAACAGCTTTGTTGGTGTTTTCTGCGAAACGCTTTAGCAGCCCGTTGGTGCTAGTATGGAGTCAGGGGATGGATGAAGCGGAGAGCCCCGTGTGGAGTGAGGCTGCAAAGGGCATGCCAATGGAAGTGTTCTGCTGTGCCAAGACTCGTGCTGCGCACGCTTTGTGGTTGGAGTGAGAAACAGCTTTGTTGGTGTTTTCTGCGAAACGCTTTAGCAGCCCGTTGGTGCTAGTATGGAGTCAGGGGATGGATGAAGCGGAGAGCCCCGTTTGGAGTGAGGCTGCAAAGGGCATGCCAATGGAAGTGTTCTGCTGTGCCAAGATTCATGCTGCGCACGCTTTGTGGTTGGAGTGAGAAACAGGTTCCTTGGTGTTTTCTGCGAAACGCTTTAGCAGCCCGTTGGTGCTAGTATGGAGTCAGGGGATGGATGAAGCGGAGAGCCCCGTTTGGAGTGAGGCTGCAAAGGGCATGCCAAGGGAAGTGTTCTGCTGTGCCAAGATTCATCCTTCGCACGTTTTGTGGTTGGAGTGAGAAACAGGTTCCTTGGTGTTTTCTGCGAAACGCTTTAGCAGCCCGTTGGTGCTAGTATGGAGTCAGGGGATGGATGAAGCGGAGAGCCCCATTTGGAGTGAGGCTGCAAAGGGCATGCCAGGGGAAGTGTTCTGCTGTGCCAAGATTCATCCTGCGCACGCTTTGTGGGTGGAGTGAGAAACAGGTTCCTTGGTGTTTTCTGCGAAACGCTTTAGCAGCCCGTTGGTGCTAGTATGGAGTCAGGGGATGGATGAAGCGGAGAGCCCCGTATGGATTGAGGCTGCAAAGGGCATGCCAATGGAAGTGTTCTGCTGTCCCAAGACTCGTGCTGCGCACGCTTTGTGGTTGGAGTGGGAAACAGGTTCCTTGGTGTTTTCTGCGAAACGCTTTAGCAGCCCGTTGGTGCTAGTATGGAGTCAGGGGATGGATGAAGCGGAGAGCCCCGTTTGGAGTGAGGCTGCAAAGGGCATGCCAAGGGAAGTGTTCTGCTGTGCCAAGACTCGTGCTGCGCACGCTTTGTGGTTGGAGTGAGAAACAGGTTCCTTGGTGTTTTCTGCGAAACGCTTTAGCAGCCCGTTGGTGCTAGTATGGAGTCAGGGGATGGATGAAGCGGAGAGCCCCGTTTGGAGTGAGGCTGCAAAGGGCATGCCAAAGGAAGTGTTCTGCTGTGCCAAGACTCGTGCTGCGCACGTTTTGTGGTTGGAGTGAGAAACAGGTTCGTTGGTGTTTTCTGCGAAACGCTTTAGCAGCCCGTTGGTGCTAGTATGGAGTCAGGGGATGGATGAAGCGGAGAGCCCCGTTTGGAGTGAGGCTGCAAAGGGCATGCCAGGGGAAGTGTTCTGCTGTGCCAAGATTCATGCTGCGCACGCTTTGTGGTTGGAGTGAGAAACAGGTTCGCTGGTGTTTTCTGCGAAACGCTTCAGCAGCCCGTTGGTGCTAGTATGGAGTCAGGGGATGGATGAAGCGGAGAGCCCCGTTTGGAGTGAGGCTGCAAAGGGCATGCCAAGGGAAGTGTTCTGCTGTGCCAAGACTCGTGCTGCGCACGCTTTGTGGTTGGAGTGAGAAACAGGTTCCTTGGTGTTTTCTGCGAAACGCTTTAGCAGCCCGTTGGTGCTAGTATGGAGTCAGGGGATGGATGAAGCGGAGAGCCCCGTTTGGAGTGAGGCTGCAAAGGGCATGCCAAGGGAAGTGTTCTGCTGTGCCAAGATTCATGTTGCGCACGCTTTGTGGTTGGAGTGAGAAACAGGTTCGTTGGTGTTTTCTGCGAAACGCTTTAGCAGCCCGTTGGTGCTAGTATGGAGTCAGGGGATGGATGAAGCGGAGAGCCCCGTTTGGAGTGAGGCTGCAAAGGGCATGCCAAGGGAAGTGTTCTGCTGTGCCAAGACTCGTGCTGCGCATGCTTTGTGGTTGGAGTGAGAAACAGGTTCCTTGGTGTTTTCTGCGAAACGCTTTAGCAGCCCGTTGGTGCTAGTATGGAGTCAGGGGATGGATGAAGCCGAGAGCCCCGTTTGGAGTGAGGCTGCAAAGGGCATGCCAGGGGAAGTGTTCTGCTGTGCCAAGATTCATGCTGCGCACGCTTTGTGGTTGGAGTGAGAAACAGGTTCCTTGGTGTTTTCTGCGAAACGCTTTAGCAGCCCGTTGGTGCTAGTATGGAGTCAGGGGATGGATGAAGCGGAGAGCCCCGTTTGGAGTGAGGCTGCAAAGGGCATGCCAAGGGAAGTGTTCTGCTGTGCCAAGACTCGTGCTGCGCACGCTTTGTGGTTGGAGTGAGAAACAGGTTCCTTGGTGTTTTCTGCGAAACGCTTTAGCAGCCCGTTGGTGCTAGTATGGAGTCAGGGGATGGATGAAGCGGAGAGCCCCGTTTGGAGTGAGGCTGCAAAGGGCATGCCAAGGGAAGTGTTCTGCTGTGCCAAGACTCGTGCTGCGCACGCTTTGTGGTTGGAGTGAGAAACAGCTTTGTTGGTGTTTTCTGCGAAACGCTTTAGCAGCCCGTTGGTGCTAGTATGGAGTCAGGGGATGGATGAAGCGGAGAGCCCCGTTTGGAGTGAGGCTGCAAAGGGCATGCCAATGGAAGTGTTCTGCTGTGCCAAGACTCGTGCTGCGCACGCTTTGTGGTTGGAGTGAGAAACAGCTTTGTTGGTGTTTTCTGCGAAACGCTTTAGCAGCCCGTTGGTGCTAGTATGGAGTCAGGGGATGGATGATGCGGAGAACCCCGTTTGGAGTGAGGCTGCAAAGGGCATGCCAAGGGAAGTGTTCTGCTGTGCCAAGATTCATGCTGCGCACGCTTTGTGGTTGGAGTGAGAAACAGGTTCGTTGGTGTTTTCTGCGAAACGCTTTAGCAGCCCGTTGGTGCTAGTATGGAGTCAGGGGATGGATGAAGCGGAGAGCCCCGTTTGGAGTGAGGCTGCAAAGGGCATGCCAAGGGAAGTGTTCTGCTGTGCCAAGACTCGTGCTGCGCATGCTTTGTGGTTGGAGTGAGAAACAGGTTCCTTGGTGTTTTCTGCGAAACGCTTTAGCAGCCCGTTGGTGCTAGTATGGAGTCAGGGGATGGATGAAGCGGAGAGCCCCGTTTGGAGTGAGGCTGCAAAGGGCATGCCAAGGGAAGTGTTCTGCTGTGCCAAGACTCGTGCTGCGCATGCTTTGTGGTTGGAGTGAGAAACAGGTTCCTTGGTGTTTTCTGCGAAACGCTTTAGCAGCCCGTTGGTGCTAGTATGGAGTCAGGGGATGGATGAAGCCGAGAGCCCCGTTTGGAGTGAGGCTGCAAAGGGCATGCCAGGGGAAGTGTTCTGCTGTGCCAAGATTCATGCTGCGCACGCTTTGTGGTTGGAGTGAGAAACAGGTTCCTTGGTGTTTTCTGCGAAACGCTTTAGCAGCCCGTTGGTGCTAGTATGGAGTCAGGGGATGGATGAAGCGGAGAGCCCCGTTTGGAGTGAGGCTGCAAAGGGCATGCCAAGGGAACTGTTCTGCTGTGCCAAGATTCATGCTGCGCACGTTTTGTGGTTGGAGTGAGAAACAGGTTCCTTGGTGTTTTCTGCGAAACGCTTTAGCAGCCCGTTGGTGCTAGTATGGAGTCAGGGGATGGATGAAGCGGAGAGCCCCGTTTGGAGTGAGGCTGCAAAGGGCATGCCAAGGGAAGTGTTCTGCTGTGCCAAGACTCGTGCTGCGCACGCTTTGTGGTTGGAGTGGGAAACAGGTTCCTTGGTGTTTTCTGCGAAACGCTTTAGCAGCCCGTTGGTGCTAGTATGGAGTCAGGGGATGGATGAAGCGGAGAGCCCCGTTTGGAGTGAGGCTGCAAAGGGCATGCCAAGGGAAGTGTTCTGCTGTGCCAAGACTCGTGCTGCGCACGCTTTGTGGTTGGAGTGAGAAACAGCTTTGTTGGTGTTTTCTGCGAAACGCTTTAGCAGCCCGTTGGTGCTAGTATGGAGTCAGGGGATGGATGAAGCGGAGAGCCCCGTTTGGAGTGAGGCTGCAAAGGGCATGCCAATGGAAGTGTTCTGCTGTGCCAAGACTCGTGCTGCGCACGCTTTGTGGTTGGAGTGAGAAACAGCTTTGTTGGTGTTTTCTGCGAAACGCTTTAGCAGCCCGTTGGTGCTAGTATGGAGTCAGGGGATGGATGATGCGGAGAACCCCGTTTGGAGTGAGGCTGCAAAGGGCATGCCAAGGGAAGTGTTCTGCTGTGCCAAGATTCATGCTGCGCACGCTTTGTGGTTGGAGTGAGAAACAGGTTCCTTGGTGTTTTCTGCGAAACGCTTTAGCAGCCCGTTGGTGCTAGTATGGAGTCAGGGGATGGATGAAGCGGAGAGCCCCGTTTGGAGTGAGGCTGCAAAGGGCATGCCAAGGGAAGTGTTCTGCTGTGCCAAGACTCGTGCTGCGCATGCTTTGTGGTTGGAGTGAGAAACAGGTTCCTTGGTGTTTTCTGCGAAACGCTTTAGCAGCCCGTTGGTGCTAGTATGGAGTCAGGGGATGGATGAAGCCGAGAGCCCCGTTTGGAGTGAGGCTGCAAAGGGCATGCCAGGGGAAGTGTTCTGCTGTGCCAAGATTCATGCTGCGCACGCTTTGTGGTTGGAGTGAGAAACAGGTTCCTTGGTGTTTTCTGCGAAACGCTTTAGCAGCCCGTTGGTGCTAGTATGGAGTCAGGGGATGGATGAAGCGGAGAGCCCCGTTTGGAGTGAGGCTGCAAAGGGCATGCCAAGGGAAGTGTTCTGCTGTGCCAAGACTCGTGCTGCGCACGCTTTGTGGTTGGAGTGAGAAACAGGTTCCTTGGTGTTTTCTGCGAAACGCTTTAGCAGCCCACTGGTGCTAGTATGGAGTCAGGGGATGGATGAAGCGGAGAGCCCCGTTTGGAGTGAGGCTGCAAAGGGCATGCCAAGGGAAGTGTTCTGCTGTGCCAAGATTCATGCTGCGCACGTTTTGTGGTTGGAGTGAGAAACAGGTTCCTTGGTGTTTTCTGCGAAACGCTTTAGCAGCCCGTTGGTGCTAGTATGGAGTCAGGGGATGGATGAAGCGGAGAGCCCCGTTTGGAGTGAGGCTGCAAAGGGCATGCCAAGGGAAGTGTTCTGCTGTGCCAAGACTCGTGCTGCGCACGCTTTGTGGTTGGAGTGAGAAACAGGTTCCTTGGTGTTTTCTGCGAAACGCTTTAGCAGCCCGTTGGTGCTAGTATGGAGTCAGGGGATGGATGAAGCCGAGAGCCCCGTTTGGAGTGAGGCTGCAAAGGGCATTCCAGGGGAAGTGTTCTGCTGTGCCAAGATTCATGCTGCGCACGCTTTGTGGTTGGAGTGAGAAACAGGTTCCTTGGTGTTTTCTGCGAAACGCTTTAGCAGCCCGTTGGTGCTAGTATGGAGTCAGGGGATGGATGAAGCGGAGAGCCCCGTTTGGAGTGAGGCTGCAAAGGGCATGCCAAGGGAACTGTTCTGCTGTGCCAAGATTCATGCTGCGCACGTTTTGTGGTTGGAGTGAGAAACAGGTTCCTTGGTGTTTTCTGCGAAACGCTTTAGCAGCCCGTTGGTGCTAGTATGGAGTCAGGGGATGGATGAAGCGGAGAGCCCCGTTTGGAGTGAGGCTGCAAAGGGCATGCCAAGGGAAGTGTTCTGCTGTGCCAAGACTCGTGCTGCGCACGCTTTGTGGTTGGAGTGGGAAACAGCTTTGTTGGTGTTTTCTGCGAAACGCTTTAGCAGCCCGTTGGTGCTAGTATGGAGTCAGGGGATGGATGAAGCGGAGAGCCCCGTTTGGAGTGAGGCTGCAAAGGGCCTGCCAATGGAAGTGTTCTGCTGTGCCAAGACTCGTGCTGCGCACGCTTTGTGGTTGGAGTGAGAAACAGCTTTGTTGGTGTTTTCTGCGAAACGCTTTAGCAGCCCGTTGGTGCTAGTATGGAGTCAGGGGATGGATGATGCGGAGAACCCCGTTTGGAGTGAGGCTGCAAAGGGCATGCCAAGGGAAGTGTTCTGCTGTGCCAAGATTCATGCTGCGCACGCTTTGTGGTTGGAGTGAGAAACAGGTTCGTTGGTGTTTTCTGCGAAACGCTTTAGCAGCCCGTTGGTGCTAGTATGGAGTCAGGGGATGGATGAAGCGGAGAGCCCCGTTTGGAGTGAGGCTGCAAAGGGCATGCCAAGGGAAGTGTTCTGCTGTGCCAAGACTCGTGCTGCGCATGCTTTGTGGTTGGAGTGAGAAACAGGTTCCTTGGTGTTTTCTGCGAAACGCTTTAGCAGCCCGTTGGTGCTAGTATGGAGTCAGGGGATGGATGAAGCGGAGAGCCCCGTTTGGAGTGAGGCTGCAAAGGGCATGCCAAGGGAAGTGTTCTGCTGTGCCAAGACTCGTGCTGCGCACGCTTTGTGGTTGGAGTGAGAAACAGGTTCCTTGGTGTTTTCTGCGAAACGCTTTAGCAGCCCGTTGGTGCTAGTATGGAGTCAGGGGATGGATGAAGCGGAGAGCCCCGTTTGGAGTGAGGCTGCAAAGGGCATGCCAAGGGAACTGTTCTGCTGTGCCAAGATTCATGCTGCGCACGTTTTGTGGTTGGAGTGAGAAACAGGTTCCTTGGTGTTTTCTGCGAAACGCTTTAGCAGCCCGTTGGTGCTAGTATGGAGTCAGGGGATGGATGAAGCGGAGAGCCCCGTTTGGAGTGAGGCTGCAAAGGGCATGCCAAGGGAAGTGTTCTGCTGTGCCAAGACTCGTGCTGCGCACGCTTTGTGGTTGGAGTGGGAAACAGGTTCCTTGGTGTTTTCTGCGAAACGCTTTAGCAGCCCGTTGGTGCTAGTATGGAGTCAGGGGATGGATGAAGCGGAGAGCCCCGTTTGGAGTGAGGCTGCAAAGGGCATGCCAATGGAAGTGTTCTGCTGTGCCAAGACTCGTGCTGCGCACGCTTTGTGGTTGGAGTGAGAAACAGGTTTGTTGGTGTTTTCTGCGAAACGCTTTAGCAGCCCGTTGGTGCTAGTATGGAGTCAGGGGATGGATGAAGCGGAGAGCCCCGTTTGGAGTGAGGCTGCAAAGGGCATGCCAAGGGAAGTGTTCTGCTGTGCCAAGATTCATGCTGCGCACGCTTTGTGGTTGGAGTGAGAAACAGGTTCCTTGGTGTTTTCTGTGAAACGCTTTAGCAGCCCGTTGGTGCTAGTATGGAGTCAGGGGATGGATGAAGCGGAGAGCCCCGTTTGGAGTGAGGCTGCAAAGGGCATGCCATGGGAAGTGTTCTGCTGTGCCAAGATTCATGCTGCGCACGCTTTGTGGTTGGAGTGAGAAACAGGTTCCTTGGTGTTTTCTGCGAAACGCTTTAGCAGCCCGTTGGTGCTAGTATGGAGTCAGGGGATGGATGAAGCGGAGAGCCCCGTTTGGAGTGAGGCTGCAAAGGGCATGCCAAGGGAAGTGTTCTGCTGTGCCAAGACTCGTGCTGCGCACGCTTTGTGGTTGGAGTGAGAAACAGCTTTGTTGGTGTTTTCAGCGAAACGCTTTAGCAGCCCGTTGGTGCTAGTATGGAGTCAGGGGATGGATGAAGCGGAGAGCCCCGTTTGGAGTGAGGCTGCAAAGGGCATGCCAAGGGAAGTGTTCTGCTGTGCCAAGATTCATGCTGCGCACGCTTTGTGGTTGGAGTGAGAAACTGGTTCGTTGGTGTTTTCTGCGAAACGCTTTAGCAGCCCGTTGGTGCTAGTATGGAGTCAGGGGATGGATGAAGCGGAGAGCCCCGTTTGGAGTGAGGCTGCAAAGGGCATGCCAAGGGAAGTGTTCTGCTGTGCCAAGACTCGTGCTGCGCATGCTTTGTGGTTGGAGTGAGAAACAGGTTCCTTGGTGTTTTCTGCAAAACGCTTTAGCAGCCCGTTGGTGCTAGTATGGAGTCAGGGGATGGATGAAGCGGAGAGCCCCGTTTGGAGTGGGGCTGCAAAGGGCATGCCAAGGGAAGTGTTCCGCTGTGCCAAGACTCGTGCTGCGCATGCTTTGTGGTTGGAGTGGGAAACAGGTTCCTTGGTGTTTTGTGCGAAACGCTTTAGCAGCCCGTTGGTGCTAGTATGGAGTCAGGGGATGGATGAAGCGGAGAGCCCCGTTTGGAGTGAGGCTGCAAAGGGCATGCCAATGGAAGTGTTCTGCTGTGCCAAGACTCGTGCTGCGCACGCTTTGTGGTTGGAGTGAGAAACAGCTTTGTTGGTGTTTTCTGCGAAATGCTTTAGCAGGCCGTTGGTGCTAGTATGGAGTCAGGGGATGGATGAAGCGGAGAGCCCCATTTGGAGTGAGGCTGCAAAGGGCATGCCAATGGAAGTGTTCTGCTGTGCCAAGACTCGTGCTGCGCACGCTTTGTGGTTGGAGTGAGAAACAGCTTTGTTGGTGTTTTCTGCGAAACGCTTTAGCAGCCCGTTGGTGCTAGTATGGAGTCAGGGGATGGATGATGCGGAGAACCCCGTTTGGAGTGAGGCTGCAAAGGGCATGCCAAGGGAAGTGTTCTGCTGTGCCAAGATTCATGCTGCGCACGCTTTGTGGTTGGAGTGAGAAACAGGTTCGTTGGTGTTTTCTGCGAAACGCTTTAGCAGCCCGTTGGTGCTAGTATGGAGTCAGGGGATGGATGAAGCGGAGAGCCCCGTTTGGAGTGAGGCTGCAAAGGGCATGCCAAGGGAAGTGTTCTGCTGTGCCAAGACTCGTGCTGCGCATGCTTTGTGGTTGGAGTGAGAAACAGGTTCCTTGGTGTTTTCTGCGAAACGCTTTAGCAGCCCGTTGGTGCTAGTATGGAGTCAGGGGATGGATGAAGCCGAGAGCCCCGTTTGGAGTGAGGCTGCAAAGGGCATGCCAGGGGAAGTGTTCTGCTGTGCCAAGATTCATGCTGCGCACGCTTTGTGGTTGGAGTGAGAAACAGGTTCCTTGGTGTTTTCTGCGAAACGCTTTAGCAGCCCGTTGGTGCTAGTATGGAGTCAGGGGATGGATGAAGCGGAGAGCCCCGTTTGGAGTGAGGCTGCAAAGGGCATGCCAAGGGAAGTGTTCTGCTGTGCCAAGACTCGTGCTGCGCACGCTTTGTGGTTGGAGTGAGAAACAGGTTCCTTGGTGTTTTCTGCGAAACGCTTTAGCAGCCCGTTGGTGCTAGTATGGAGTCAGGGGATGGATGAAGCGGAGAGCCCCGTTTGGAGTGAGGCTGCAAAGGGCATGCCAAGGGAACTGTTCTGCTGTGCCAAGATTCATGCTGCGCACGTTTTGTGGTTGGAGTGAGAAACAGGTTCCTTGGTGTTTTCTGCGAAACGCTTTAGCAGCCCGTTGGTGCTAGTATGGAGTCAGGGGATGGATGAAGCGGAGAGCCCCGTTTGGAGTGAGGCTGCAAAGGGCATGCCAAGGGAAGTGTTCTGCTGTGCCAAGACTCGTGCTGCGCACGCTTTGTGGTTGGAGTGGGAAACAGGTTCCTTGGTGTTTTCTGCGAAACGCTTTAGCAGCCCGTTGGTGCTAGTATGGAGTCAGGGGATGGATGAAGCGGAGAGCCCCGTTTGGAGTGAGGCTGCAAAGGGCATGCCAATGGAAGTGTTCTGCTGTGCCAAGACTCGTGCTGCGCACGCTTTGTGGTTGGAGTGAGAAACAGCTTTGTTGGTGTTTTCTGCGAAACGCTTTAGCAGCCCGTTGGTGCTAGTATGGAGTCAGGGGATGGATGAAGCGGAGAGCCCCGTTTGGAGTGAGGCTGCAAAGGGCATGCCAATGGAAGTGTTCTGCTGTGCCAAGACTCGTGCTGCGCACGCTTTGTGGTTGGAGTGAGAAACAGCTTTGTTGGTGTTTTCTGCGAAACGCTTTAGCAGCCCGTTGGTGCTAGTATGGAGTCAGGGGATGGATGAAGCGGAGAGCCCCGTTTGGAGTGAGGCTGCAAAGGGCATGCCAAGGGAAGTGTTCTGCTGTGCCAAGATTCATGCTGCGCACGCTTTGTGGTTGGAGTGAGAAACAGGTTCCTTGGTGTTTTCTGTGAAACGCTTTAGCAGCCCGTTGGTGCTAGTATGGAGTCAGGGGATGGATGAAGCGGAGAGCCCCGTTTGGAGTGAGGCTGCAAAGGGCATGCCATGGGAAGTGTTCTGCTGTGCCAAGATTCATGCTGCGCACGCTTTGTGGTTGGAGTGAGAAACAGGTTCCTTGGTGTTTTCTGCGAAACGCTTTAGCAGCCCGTTGGTGCTAGTATGGAGTCAGGGGATGGATGAAGCGGAGAGCCCCGTTTGGAGTGAGGCTGCAAAGGGCATGCCAAGGGAAGTGTTCTGCTGTGCCAAGACTCGTGCTGCGCACGCTTTGTGGTTGGAGTGAGAAACAGGTTCCTTGGTGTTTTCTGCGAAACGCTTTAGCAGCCCGTTGGTGCTAGTATGGAGTCAGGGGATGGATGAAGCGGAGAGCCCCGTTTGGAGTGAGGCTGCAAAGGGCATGCCAAGGGAAGTGTTCTGCTGTGCCAAGATTCATGCTGCGCACGCTTTGTGGTTGGAGTGAGAAACTGGTTCGTTGGTGTTTTCTGCGAAACGCTTTAGCAGCCCGTTGGTGCTAGTATGGAGTCAGGGGATGGATGAAGCGGAGAGCCCCGTTTGGAGTGAGGCTGCAAAGGGCATGCCAAGGGAAGTGTTCTGCTGTGCCAAGACTCGTGCTGCGCACGCTTTGTGGGTGGAGTGGGAAACAGGTTCCTTGGTGTTTTCTGCAAAACGCTTTAGCAGCCCGTTGGTGCTAGTATGGAGTCAGGGGATGGATGAAGCGGAGAGCCCCGTTTGGAGTGGGGCTGCAAAGGGCATGCCAAGGGAAGTGTTCTGCTGTGCCAAGACTCGTGCTGCGCATGCTTTGTGGTTGGAGTGGGAAACAGGTTCCTTGGTGTTTTCTGCGAAACGCTTTAGCAGCCCGTTGGTGCTAGTATGGAGTCAGGGGATGGATGAAGCGGAGAGCCCCGTTTGGTGTGAGGCTGCAAAGGGCATGCCAAGGGAAGTGTTCTGCTGTGCCAAGATTCATGCTGCGCACGCTTTGTGGTTGGAGTGAGAAACAGGTTCCTTGGTGTTTTCTGCGAAACGCTTTAGCAGCCCGTTGGTGCTAGTATGGAGTCAGGGGATGGATGAAGCGGAGAGCCCCGTTTGGAGTGAGGCTGCAAAGGGCATGCCAAGGGAACTGTTCTGCTGTGCCAAGATTCATCCTTCGCACGTTTTGTGGTTGGAGTGAGAAACAGGTTCCTTGGTGTTTTCTGCGAAACGCTTTAGCAGCCCGTTGGTGCTAGTATGGAGTCAGGGGATGGATGAAGCGGAGAGCCCCATTTGGAGTGAGGCTGCAAAGGGCATGCCAGGGGAAGTGTTCTGCTGTGCCAAGATTCATCCTGCGCACGCTTTGTGGGTGGAGTGAGAAACAGGTTCCTTGGTGTTTTCTGAGAAACGCTTTAGCAGCCCGTTGGTGCTAGTATGGAGTCAGGGGATGGATGAAGCGGAGAGCCCCGTATGGATTGAGGCTGCAAAGGGCATGCCAATGGAAGTGTTCTGCTGTGCCAAGACTCGTGCTGCGCACGCTTTGTGGTTGGAGTGGGAAACAGGTTCCTTGGTGTTTTCTGCGAAACGCTTTAGCAGCCCGTTGGTGCTAGTATGGAGTCAGGGGCTGGATGAAGCGGAGAGCCCCGTTTGGAGTGAGGCTGCAAAGGGCATGCCAAGGGAAGTGTTCTGCTGTGCCAAGACTCGTGCTGCGCACGCTTTGTGGTTGGAGTGAGAAACAGGTTCCTTGGTGTTTTCTGCGAAACGCTTTAGCAGCCCGTTGGTGCTAGTATGGAGTCAGGGGATGGATGAAGCGGAGAGCCCCGTTTGGAGTGAGGCTGCAAAGGGCATGCCAAGGGAAGTGTTCTGCTGCGCCAAGATTCGTGCTGCGCACGCTTTGTGGTTGGAGTGAGAAACAGGTTCCTTGGTGTTTTCTGCGAAACGCTTTAGCAGCCCGTTGGTGCTAGTATGGAGTCAGGGGATGGATGAAGCGGAGAGCCCCGTTTGGAGTGAGGCTGCAAAGGGCATGCCAAGGGAAGTGTTCTGCTGTGCCAAGACTCGTGCTGCGCACGCTTTGTGGTTGGAGTGAGAAACAGGTTCCTTGGTGTTTTCTGCGAAACGCTTTAGCAGCCCGTTGGTGCTAGTATGGAGTCAGGGGATGGATGAAGCGGAGAGCCCCGTTTGGAGTGAGGCTGCAAAGGGCATGCCAAGGGAAGTGTTCTGCTGTGCCAACTTTCATGCTGCGCACGCTTTGTGGTTGGAGTGAGAAACAGGTTCGTTGGTGTTTTCTGCGAAACGCTTTAGCAGCCCGTTGGTGCTAGTATGGAGTCAGGGGATGGATGAAGCGGAGAGCCCCGTTTGGAGTGAGGCTGCAAAGGGCATGCCAAGGGAAGTGTTCTGCTGTGCCAAGACTCGTGCTGCGCACGCTTTGTGGTTGGAGTGGGAAACAGGTTCCTTGGTGTTTTCTGCGAAACGCTTTAGCAGCCCGTTGGTGCTAGTATGGAGTCAGGGGATGGATGAAGCGGAGAGCCCCGTTTGGAGTGAGGCTGCAAAGGGCATGCCAATGGAAGTGTTCTGCTGTGCCAAGACTCGTGCTGCGCACGCTTTGTGGTTGGAGTGAGAAACAGGTTCCTTGGTGTTTTCTGCGAAACGCTTTAGCAGCCCGTTGGTGCTAGTATGGAGTCAGGGGCTGGATGAAGCGGAGAGCCCCGTTTGGAGTGAGGCTGCAAAGGGCATGCCAAGGGAAGTGTTCTGCTGTGCCAAGATTCATGCTGCGCACGCTTTGTGGTTGGAGTGAGAAACAGGTTCCTTGGTGTTTTCTGCGAAACGCTTTAGCAGCCCGTTGGTGCTAGTATGGAGTCAGGGGATGGATGAAGCGGAGAGCCCCGTTTGGAGTGAGGCTGCAAAGGGCATGCCAAGGGAAGTGTTCTGCTGTGCCAAGACTCGTGCTGCGCACGCTTTGTGGTTGGAGTGAGAAACAGGTTCCTTGGTGTTTTCTGCAAAACGCTTTAGCAGCCCGTTGGTGCTAGTATGGAGTCAGGGGATGGATGAAGCGGAGAGCCCCGTTTGGAGTGGGGCTGCAAAGGGCATGCCAAGGGAAGTGTTCTGCTGTGCCAAGACTCGTGCTGCGCATGCTTTGTGGTTGGAGTGAGAAACAGGTTCCTTGGTGTTTTCTGCGAAACGCTTTAGCAGCCCGTTGGTGCTAGTATGGAGTCAGGGGATGGATGAAGCGGAGAGCCCCGTTTGGAGTGAGGCTGCAAAGGGCATGCCAAAGGAAGTGTTCTGCTGTGCCAAGATTCATGCTGCACACGTTTTGTGTTTGGAGTGAGAAACAGGTTCCTTGGTGTTTTCTGCGAAACGCTTTAGCAGCCCGTTGGTGCTAGTATGGAGTCAGGGGATGGATGAAGCGGAGAGCCCCGTTTGGAGTGAGGCTGCAAAGGGCATGCCAAGGGAAGTGTTCTGCTGTGCCAAGACTCGTGCTGCGCACGCTTTGTGGTTGGAGTGAGAAACAGGTTCCTTGGTGTTTTCTGCGAAACGCTTTAGCAGCCCGTTGATGCTAGTATGGAGTCAGGGGATGGATGAAGCGGAGAGCCCCGTTTGGAGTGAGGCTGCAAAGGGCATGCCAATGGAAGTGTTCTGCTGTACCAAGACTCGTGCTGCGCACGCTTTGTGGTTGGAGTGAGAAACAGCTTTGTTGGTGTTTTCTGCGAAACGCTTTAGCAGCCCGTTGGTGCTAGTATGGAGTCAGGGGATGGATGAAGCGGAGAGCCCCGTTTGGAGTGAGGCTGCAAAGGGCATGCCAGGGGAAGTGTTCTGCTGTGCCAAGATTCATGCTGCGCACGCTTTGTGGTTGGAGTGAGAAACAGGTTCCTTGGTGTTTTCTGCGAAACGCTTTAGCAGCCCGTTGGTGCTAGTATGGAGTCAGGGGATGGATGAAGCGGATAGCCCCGTTTGGAGTGAGGCTGCAAAGGGCATGCCATGGGAAGTGTTCTGCTGTGCCAAGATTCATGCTGCGCACGCTTTGTGGTTGCAGTGAGAAACAGGTTCCTTGGTGTTTTCTGCGAAACGCTTTAGCAGCCCGTTGGTGCTAGTATGGAGTCAGGGGATGGATGAAGCGGAGAGCCCCGTTTGGAGTGAGGCTGCAAAGGGCATGCCAAGGGAAGTGTTCTGCTGTGCCAAGACTCGTGCTGCGCACGCTTTGTGGTTGGAGTGAGAAACAGCTTTGTTGGTGTTTTCTGCGAAACGCTTTAGCAGCCCGTTGGTGCTAGTATGGAGTCAGGGGATGGATGAAGCGGAGAGCCCCGTTTGGAGTGAGGCTGCAAAGGGCATGCCAAGGGAAGTGTTCTGCTGTGCCAAGACTCGTGCTGCGCACGCTTTGTGGTTGAAGTGAGAAACAGGTTCCTTGGTGTTTTCTGCGAAACGCTTTAGCAGCCCGTTGGTGCTAGTATGGAGTCAGGGGATGGATGAAGCGGAGAGCCCCGTTTGGAGTGAGGCTGCAAAGGGCATGCCAAAGGAAGTGTTCTGCTATGCCAAGATTTATGCTGAGCACGCTTTGTGGTTGGAGTGAGAAACAGGTTCCTTGGTGTTTTCTGCGAAACGCTTTAGCAGCCCGTTGGTGCTAGTATGGAGTCAGGGGATGGATGAAGCGGAGAGCCCCGTTTGGAGTGAGGCTGCAAAGGGCATGCCAAGGGAAGTGTTCTGCTGTGCCAAGATTCATGCTGCACACGTTTTGTGGTTGGAGTGAGAAACAGGTTCCTTGGTGTTTTCTGCGAAACGCTTTAGCAGCCCGTTGGTGCTAGTATGGAGTCAGGGGATGGATGAAGCGGAGAGCCCCGTTTGGAGTGAGGCTGCAAAGGGCATGCCAAGGGAAGTGTTCTGCTGTGCCAAGATTCATGCTGCGCACGTTTTGTGGTTGGAGTGAGAAACAGGTTCCTTGGTGTTTTCTGCAAAACGCTTTAGCAGCCCGTTGGTGCTAGTATGGAGTCAGGGGATGGATGAAGCGGAGAGCCCCGTTTGGAGTGAGGCTGCAAAGGGCATGCCAGGGGAAGTGTTCTGCTGTGCCAAGATTCATGCTGCGCACGCTTTGTGTTTGGAGTGAGAAACAGGTTCCTTGGTGTTTTCTGTGAAACGCTTTAGCAGCCCGTTGGTGCTAGTATGGAGTCAGGGAATGGATGAAGCGGAGAGCCCCGTTTGGAGTGAGGCTGCAAAGGGCATGCCAAGGGAAGTGTTCTGCTGTGCCAAGACTCGTGCTGCGCACGCTTTGTGGTTGGAGTGAGAAACAGGTTCCTTGGTGTTTTCTGCGAAACGCTTTAGCAGCCCGTTGGTGCTAGTATGGAGTCAGGGGATGGATGAAGCGGAGAGCCCCGTTTGGAGTGAGGCTGCAAAGGGCATGCCAAGGGAAGTGTTCTGCTGTGCCAAGATTCATGCTGCGCACGCTTTGTGGTTGGAGTGAGAAACAGGTTCCTTGGTGTTTTCTGCGAAACGCTTTAGCAGCCCGTTGGTGCTAGTATGGAGTCAGGGGATGGATGAAGCGGAGAGCCCCGTTTGGAGTGAGGCTGCAAAGGGCATGCCAAGGGAAGTGTTGTGCTGTGCCAAGATTCATGCTGCGCACGCTTTGTGGTTGGAGTGAGAAACAGGTTCCTTGGTGTTTTCTGCGAAACGCTTTAGCAGCCCGTTGGTGCTAGTATGGAGTCAGGGGATGGATGAAGCGGAGAGCCCCGTTTGGAGTGAGGCTGCAAAGGGCATGCCAAGGGAAGTGTTCTGCTGTGCCAAGACTCGTGCTGCGCACGCTTTGTGGTTGGAGTGAGAAACAGGTTCCTTGGTGTTTTCTGCGAAACGCTTTAGCAGCCCGTTGGTGCTAGTATGGAGTCAGGGGATGGATGAAGCGGAGAGCCCCGTTTGGAGTGAGGCTGCAAAGGGCATGCCAAGGGAAGTGTTCTGCTGTGCCAAGACTCGTGCTGCGCACGCTTTGTGGTTGGAGTGGGAAACAGGTTCCTTGGTGTTTTCTGCGAAACGCTTTAGCAGCCCGTTGGTGCTAGTATGGAGTCAGGGGATGGATGAAGCGGAGAGCCCCGTTTGGAGTGAGGCTGCAAAGGGCATGCCAAGGGAAGTGTTCTGCTGTGCCAAGACTCGTGCTGCGCACGCTTTGTGGTTGGAGTGAGAAACAGGTTCCTTGGTGTTTTCTGCGAAACGCTTTAGCAGCCTGTTGGTGCTAGTATGGAGTCAGGGGATGGATGAAGCGGAGAGCCCCGTTTGGAGTGAGGCTGCAAAGGGCATGCCAGGGGAAGTGTTCTGCTGTGCCAAGATTCATGCTGCGCACGCTTTGTGGTTGGAGTGAGAAACAGGTTCCTTGGTGTTTTCTGCGAAACGCTTTAGCAGCCCGTTGGTGCTAGTATGGAGTCAGGGGATGGATGAAGCGGAGAGCCCCGTTTGGAGTGAGGCTGCAAAGGGCATGCCAAGGGAAGTGTTCTGCTGTGCCAAGACTCGTGCTGCGCACGCTTTGTGGTTGGAGTGAGAAACAGGTTCCTTGGTGTTTTCTGCGAAACGCTTTAGCAGCCCGTTGGTGCTAGTATGGAGTCAGGGGATGGATGAAGCGGAGAGCCCCGTTTGGAGTGAGGCTGCAAAGGGCATGCCAAGGGAAGTGTTCTGCTGTGCCAAGATTCATGCTGCGCACGCTTTGTGGTTGGAGTGAGAAACAGGTTCCTTGGTGTTTTCTGCGAAACGCTTTAGCAGCCCGTTGGTGCTAGTATGGAGTCAGGGGATGGATGAAGCGGAGAGCCCCGTTTGGAGTGAGGCTGCAAAGGGCATGCCAAGGGAAGTGTTCTGCTGTGCCAAGATTCATGCTGCGCACGCTTTGTGGTTGGAGTGAGAAACAGGTTCCTTGGTGTTTTCTGCGAAACGCTTTAGCAGCCCGTTGGTGCTAGTATGGAGTCAGGGGATGGATGAAGCGGAGAGCCCCGTTTGGAGTGAGGCTGCAAAGGGCATGCCAAGGGAAGTGTTCTGCTGTGCCAAGACTCGTGCTGCGCACGCTTTGTGGTTGGAGTGAGAAACAGGTTCCTTGGTGTTTTCTGCGAAACGCTTTAGCAGCCCGTTGGTGCTAGTATGGAGTCAGGGGATGGATGAAGCGGAGAGCCCCGTTTGGAGTGAGGCTGCAAAGGGCATGCCAAGGGAAGTGTTCTGCTGTGCCAAGACTCGTGCTGCGCACGCTTTGTGGTTGGAGTGAGAAACAGGTTCCTTGGTGTTTTCTGCGAAACGCTTTAGCAGCCCGTTGGTGCTAGTATGGAGTCAGGGGATGGATGAAGCGGAGAGCCCCGTTTGGAGTGAGGCTGCAAAGGGCATGCCAAGGGAAGTGTTCTGCTGTGCCAAGACTCGTGCTGCGCACGCTTTGTGGTTGGAGTGGGAAACAGGTTCCTTGGTGTTTTCTGCGAAACGCTTTAGCAGCCCGTTGGTGCTAGTATGGAGTCAGGGGATGGATGAAGCGGAGAGCCCCGTTTGGAGTGAGGCTGCAAAGGGCATGCCAAGGGAAGTGTTCTGCTGTGCCAAGACTCGTGCTGCGCACGCTTTGTGGTTGGAGTGAGAAACAGGTTCCTTGGTGTTTTCTGCGAAACGCTTTAGCAGCCTGTTGGTGCTAGTATGGAGTCAGGGGATGGATGAAGCGGAGAGCCCCGTTTGGAGTGAGGCTGCAAAGGGCATGCCAGGGGAAGTGTTCTGCTGTGCCAAGATTCATGCTGCGCACGCTTTGTGGTTGGAGTGAGAAACAGGTTCGTTGGTGTTTTCTGCGAAACGCTTTAGCAGCCCGTTGGTGCTAGTATGGAGTCAGGGGATGGATGAAGCGGAGAGCCCCGTTTGGAGTGAGGCTGCAAAGGGCATGCCAAGGGAAGTGTTCTGCTGTGCCAAGACTCGTGCTGCGCACGCTTTGTGGTTGGAGTGAGAAACAGGTTCCTTGGTGTTTTCTGCGAAACGCTTTAGCAGCCCGTTGGTGCTAGTATGGAGTCAGGGGATGGATGAAGCGGAGAGCCCCGTTTGGAGTGAGGCTGCAAAGGGCATGCCAAGGGAAGTGTTCTGCTGTGCCAAGATTCATGCTGCGCACGCTTTGTGGTTGGAGTGAGAAACAGGTTCCTTGGTGTTTTCTGCGAAACGCTTTAGCAGCCCGTTGGTGCTAGTATGGAGTCAGGGGATGGATGAAGCGGAGAGCCCCGTTTGGAGTGAGGCTGCAAAGGGCATGCCAAGGGAAGTGTTCTGCTGTGCCAAGACTCGTGCTGCGCACGCTTTGTGGTTGGAGTGAGAAACAGGTTCCTTGGTGTTTTCTGCGAAACGCTTTAGCAGCCCGTTGGTGCTAGTATGGAGTCAGGGGATGGATGAAGCGGAGAGCCCCGTTTGGAGTGAGGCTGCAAAGGGCATGCCAGGGGAAGTGTTCTGCTGTGCCAAGATTCATGCTGCGCACGCTTTGTGGTTGGAGTGAGAAACAGGTTCGTTGGTGTTTTCTGCGAAACGCTTTAGCAGCCCGTTGGTGCTAGTATGGAGTCAGGGAATGGATGAAGCGGAGAGCCCCATTTGGAGTGAGGCTGCAAAGGGCATGCCAAGGGAAGTGTTCTGCTGTGCCAAGACTCGTGCTGCGCACGCTTTGTGGTTGGAGTGAGAAACAGGTTCCTTGGTGTTTTCTGCGAAACGCTTTAGCAGCCCGTTGGTGCTAGTATGGAGTCAGGGGATGGATGAAGCGGAGAGCCCCGTTTGGAGTGAGGCTGCAAAGGGCATGCCAAGGGAAGTGTTCTGCTGTGCCAAGATTCATGCTGCGCACGTTTTGTGGTTGGAGTGAGAAACAGGTTCGTTGGTGTTTTCTGCGAAACGCTTTAGCAGCCCGTTGGTGCTAGTATGGAGTCAGGGGATGGATGAAGCGGAGAGCCCCGTTTGGAGTGAGGCTGCAAAGGGCATGCCAGGGGAAGTGTTCTGCTGTGCCAAGATTCATGCTGCGCACGCTTTGTGGTTGGAGTGAGAAACAGGTTCCTTGGTGTTTTCTGCGAAACGCTTTAGCAGCCCGTTGGTGCTAGTATGGAGTCAGGGGATGGATGAAGCGGAGAGCCCCGTTTGGAGTGAGGCTGCAAAGGGCATGCCATGGGAAGTGTTCTGCTGTGCCAAGATTCATGCTGCGCACGCTTTGTGGTTGGAGTGAGAAACAGGTTCGTTGGTGTTTTCTGCGAAACGCTTTAGCAGCCCGTTGGTGCTAGTATGGAGTCAGGGAATGGATGAAGCGGAGAGCCCCGTTTGGAGTGAGGCTGCAAAGGGCATGCCATGGGAAGTGTTCTGCTGTGCCAAGATTCATGCTGCGCACGCTTTGTGGTTGGAGTGAGAAACAGGTTCCTTGGTGTTTTCTGCGAAACGCTTTAGCAGCCCACTGGTGCTAGTATGGAGTCAGGGGATGGATGAAGCGGAGAGCCCCGTTTGGAGTGAGGCTGCAAAGGGCATGCCAGGGGAAGTGTTCTGCTGTGCCAAGATTCATGCTGCGCACGCTTTGTGGTTGAAGTGAGAAACAGGTCGTTGGTGTTTTCTGCGAAACGCTTTAGCAGCCCGTTGGTGCTAGTATGGAGTCAGGGGATGGATGAAGCGGAGAGCCCCGTTTGGAGTGAGGCTGCAAAGGGCATGCCAGGGGAAGTGTTCTGCTGTGCCAAGATTCATGCTGCGCACGCTTTGTGGTTGAAGTGAGAAACAGGTCGTTGGTGTTTTCTGCGAAACGCTTTAGCAGCCCGTTGGTGCTAGTATGGAGTCAGGGGATGGATGAAGCGGAGAGCCCCGTTTGGAGTGAGGCTGCAAAGGGCATGCCAAGGGAAGTGTTCTGCTGTGCCAAGACTCGTGCTGCGCACGCTTTGTGGGTGGAGTGAGAAACAGGTTCCTTGGTGTTTTCTGCGAAACGCTTTAGCAGCCCGTTGGTGCTAGTATGGAGTCAGGGGATGGATGAAGCGGAGAGCGCCATTTGGAGTGAGGCTGCAAAGGGCATGCCAGGGGAAGTGTTCTGCTGTGCCAAGATTCATGCTGCACACGCTTTGTGGGTGGAGTGAGAAACAGGTTCCTTGGTGTTTTCTGCGAAACGCTTTAGCAGCCCGTTGGTGCTAGTATGGAGTCAGGGGATGGATGAAGCGGAGAGCCCCGTTTGGAGTGAGGCTGCAAAGGGCATGCCAAGGGAAGTGTTCTGCTGTGCCAAGATTCATGCTGCGCACGCTTTGTGGTTGGAGTGAGAAACAGGTTCGTTGGTGTTTTCTGCAAAACGCTTTAGCAGCCCGTTGGTGCTAGTATGGAGTCAGGGGATGGATGAAGCGGAGAGCCCCGTTTGGAGTGAGGCTGCAAAGGGCATGCCAAGGGAAGTGTTCTGCTGTGCCAAGATTCATGCTGCGCACGCTTTGTGGTTGGAGTGAGAAACAGGTTCCTTGGTGTTTTCTGCGAAACGCTTTAGCAGCCCGTTGGTGCTAGTATGGAGTCAGGGGATGGATGAAGCGGAGAGCCCCGTTTGGATTGAGGCTGCAAAGGGCATGCCAAGGGAAGTGTTCTGCTGTGCCAAGACTCGTGCTGCGCACGCTTTGTGGTTGGAGTGGGAAACAGGTTCCTTGGTGTTTTCTGCGAAACGCTTTAGCAGCCCGTTGGTGCTAGTATGGAGTCAGGGGATGGATGAAGCGGAGAGCCCCGTTTGGAGTGAGGCTGCAAAGGGCATGCCAAGGGAAGTGTTCTGCTGTGCCAAGACTCGTGCTGCGCACGCTTTGTGGTTGGAGTGAGAAACAGCTTTGTTGGTGTTTTCTGCGAAACGCTTTAGCAGCCCGTTGGTGCTAGTATGGAGTCAGGGGATGGATGAAGCGGAGAGCCCCGTTTGGAGTGAGGCTGCAAAGGGCATGCCAAGGGAAGTGTTCTGCTGTGCCAAGATTCATGCTGCGCACGCTTTGTGGTTGGAGTGAGAAACAGGTTCCTTGGTGTTTTCTGCGAAACGCTTTAGCAGCCCGTTGGTGCTAGTATGGAGTCAGGGAATGGATGAAGCGGAGAGCCCCGTTTGGAGTGAGGTTGCAAAGGGCATGCCAAGGGAAGTGTTCTGCTGTGCCAAGATTCATGCTGCGCACGCTTTGTGGTTGGAGTGAGAAACAGGTTCCTTGGTGTTTTCTGCGAAACGCTTTAGCAGCCCGTTGGTGCTAGTATGGAGTCAGGGGATGGATGAAGCGGAGAGCCCCGTTTGGAGTGAGGCTGCAAAGGGCATGCCAAGGGAAGTGTTCTGCTGTGCCAAGACTCGTGCTGCGCACGCTTTGTGGTTGGAGTGAGAAACAGGTTCCTTGGTGTTTTATGCGAAACGCTTTAGCAGCCCGTTGGTGCTAGTATGGAGTCAGGGGATGGATGAAGCGGAGAGCCCCGTTTGGAGTGAGGCTGCAAAGGGCATGCCAATGGAAGTGTTCTGCTGTGCCAAGACTCGTGCTGCGCACGCTTTGTGGTTGGAGTGAGAAACAGCTTTGTTGGTGTTTTCAGCGAAACGCTTTAGCACCCCTTTGGTGCTAGTATGGAGTCAGGGGATGGATGAAGCGGAGAGCCCCGTTTGGAGTGAGGCTGCAAAGGGCATGCCATGGGAAGTGTTCTGCTGTGCCAAGACTCGTGCTGCGCACGCTTTGTGGTTGGAGTGAGAAACAGCTTTGTTGGTGTTTTCAGCGAAACGCTTTAGCAGCCCGTTGGTGCTAGTATGGAGTCAGGGGCTGGATGAAGCGGAGAGCCCCGTTTGGAGTGAGGCTGCAAAGGGCATGCCAAGGGAAGTGTTCTGCTGTGCCAAGACTCGTGCTGCGCACGCTTTGTGTTTGGAGTGAGAAACAGGTTCCTTGGTGTTTTCTGCGAAACGCTTTAGCAGCCCGTTGGTGCTAGTATGGAGTCAGGGGATGGATGAAGCGGAGAGCCCCGTTTGGAGTGAGGCTGCAAAGGGCATGCCATGGGAAGTGTTCTGCTGTGCCAAGATTCATGCTGCACACGTTTTGTGGTTGGAGTGAGAAACAGGTTCGTTGGTGTTTTCTGCGAAACGCTTTAGCAGCCCGTTGGTGCTAGTATGGAGTCAGGGGATGGATGAAGCGGAGAGCCCCGTTTGGAGTGAGGCTGCAAAGGGCATGCCAGGGGAAGTGTTCTGCTGTGCCAAGATTCATGCTGCGCACGCTTTGTGGTTGAAGTGAGAAACAGGTCGTTGGTGTTTTCTGCGAAACGCTTTAGCAGCCCGTTGGTGCTAGTATGGAGTCAGGGGATGGATGAAGCGGAGAGCCCCGTTTGGAGTGAGGCTGCAAAGGGCATGCCAAGGGAAGTGTTCTGCTGTGCCAAGACTCGTGCTGCGCACGCTTTGTGGTTGGAGTGAGAAACAGGTTCCTTGGTGTTTTCTGCGAAACGCTTTAGCAGCCCGTTGGTGCTAGTATGGAGTCAGGGGATGGATGAAGCGGAGAGCCCCGTTTGGAGTGAGGCTGCAAAGGGCATGCCAAGGGAAGTGTTCTGCTGTGCCAAGATTCATGCTGCACACGCTTTGTGGGTGGAGTGAGAAACAGGTTCCTTGGTGTTTTCTGCGAAACGCTTTAGCAGCCCGTTGGTGCTAGTATGGAGTCAGGGGATGGATGAAGCGGAGAGCCCCGTTTGGAGTGAGGCTGCAAAGGGCATGCCAAGGGAAGTGTTCTGCTGTGCCAAGATTCATGCTGCGCACGCTTTGTGGTTGGAGTGAGAAACAGGTTCGTTGGTGTTTTCTGCAAAACGCTTTAGCAGCCCGTTGGTGCTAGTATGGAGTCAGGGGATGGATGAAGCGGAGAGCCCCGTTTGGAGTGAGGCTGCAAAGGGCATGCCAAGGGAAGTGTTGTGCTGTGCCAAGATTCATGCTGCGCACGCTTTGTGGTTGGAGTGAGAAACAGGTTCCTTGGTGTTTTCTGCGAAACGCTTTAGCAGCCCGTTGGTGCTAGTATGGAGTCAGGGGATGGATGAAACGGAGAGCCCCGTTTGGATTGAGGCTGCAAAGGGCATGCCAAGGGAAGTGTTCTGCTGTGCCAAGACTCGTGCTGCGCACGCTTTGTGGTTGGAGTGGGAAACAGGTTCCTTGGTGTTTTCTGCGAAACGCTTTAGCAGCCCGTTGGTGCTAGTATGGAGTCAGGGGATGGATGAAGCGGAGAGCCCCGTTTGGAGTGAGGCTGCAAAGGGCATGCCAAAGGAAGTGTTCTGCTGTGCCAAGACTCGTGCTGCGCACGCTTTGTGGTTGGAGTGAGAAACAGCTTTGTTGGTGTTTTCTGCGAAACGCTTTAGCAGCCCGTTGGTGCTAGTATGGAGTCAGGGGATGGATGAAGCGGAGAGCCCCGTTTGGAGTGAGGCTGCAAAGGGCATGCCAAGGGAAGTGTTCTGCTGTGCCAAGATTCATGCTGCGCATGCTTTGTGGGTGGAGTGAGAAACAGGTTCCTTGGTGTTTTCTGCGAAAAGCTTTAGCAGCCCGTTGGTGCTAGTATGGAGTCAGGGGATGGATGAAGTGGAGAGCCCCGTTTGGAGTGAGGCTGCAAAGGGCATGCCAAGGGAAGTGTTCTGCTGTGCCAAGATTCATGCTGCGCACGCTTTGTGGTTGGAGTGAGAAACAGGTTCCTTGGTGTTTTCTGCGAAACGCTTTAGCAGCCCGTTGGTGCTAGTATGGAGTCAGGGGATGGATGAAGCGGAGAGCCCCATTTGGAGTGAGGCTGCAAAGGGCATGCCATGGGAAGTGTTCTGCTGTGCCAAGATTCATGCTGCGCACGCTTTGTGGTTGGAGTGAGAAACAGGTTCCTTGGTGTTTTCTGCGAAACGCTTTAGCAGCCCGTTGGTGCTAGTATGGAGTCAGGGGATGGATGAAGCGGAGAGCGCCATTTGGAGTGAGGCTGCAAAGGGCATGCCAGGGGAAGTGTTCTGCTGTGCCAAGATTCATGCTGCACACGCTTTGTGGGTGGAGTGAGAAACAGGTTCCTTGGTGTTTTCTGCGAAACGCTTTAGCAGCCCGTTGGTGCTAGTATGGAGTCAGGGGATGGATGAAGCGGAGAGCCCCGTTTGGAGTGAGGCTGCAAAGGGCATGCCAAGGGAAGTGTTCTGCTGTGCCAAGATTCATGCTGCGCACGCTTTGTGGTTGGAGTGAGAAACAGGTTCGTTGGTGTTTTCTGCAAAACGCTTTAGCAGCCCCCTGGTGCTAGTATGGAGTCAGGGGATGGATGAAGCGGAGAGCCCCGTTTGGAGTGAGGCTGCAAAGGGCATGCCAAGGGAAGTGTTCTGCTGTGCCAAGATTCATGCTGCGCACGCTTTGTGGTTGGAGTGAGAAACAGGTTCCTTGGTGTTTTCTGCGAAACGCTTTAGCAGCCCGTTGGTGCTAGTATGGAGTCAGGGGATGGATGAAGCGGAGAGCCCCGTTTGGATTGAGGCTGCAAAGGGCATGCCAAGGGAAGTGTTCTGCTGTGCCAAGACTCGTGCTGCGCACGCTTTGTGGTTGGAGTGGGAAACAGGTTCCTTGGTGTTTTCTGCGAAACGCTTTAGCAGCCCGTTGGTGCTAGTATGGAGTCAGGGGATGGATGAAGCGGAGAGCCCCGTTTGGAGTGAGGCTGCAAAGGGCATGCCAAGGGAAGTGTTCTGCTGTGCCAAGACTCGTGCTGCGCACGCTTTGTGGTTGGAGTGAGAAACAGCTTTGTTGGTGTTTTCTGCGAAACGCTTTAGCAGCCCGTTGGTGCTAGTATGGAGTCAGGGGATGGATGAAGCGGAGAGCCCCGTTTGGAGTGAGGCTGCAAAGGGCATGCCAAGGGAAGTGTTCTGCTGTGCCAAGATTCATGCTGCGCACGCTTTGTGGTTGGAGTGAGAAACAGGTTCCTTGGTGTTTTCTGCGAAACGCTTTAGCAGCCCGTTGGTGCTAGTATGGAGTCAGGGAATGGATGAAGCGGAGAGCCCCGTTTGGAGTGAGGTTGCAAAGGGCATGCCAAGGGAAGTGTTCTGCTGTGCCAAGATTCATGCTGCGCACGCTTTGTGGTTGGAGTGAGAAACAGGTTCCTTGGTGTTTTCTGCGAAACGCTTTAGCAGCCCGTTGGTGCTAGTATGGAGTCAGGGGATGGATGAAGCGGAGAGCCCCGTTTGGAGTGAGGCTGCAAAGGGCATGCCATGGGAAGTGTTCTGCTGTGCCAAGACTCGTGCTGCGCACGCTTTGTGGTTGGAGTGAGAAACAGCTTTGTTGGTGTTTTCAGCGAAACGCTTTAGCAGCCCGTTGGTGCTAGTATGGAGTCAGGGGCTGGATGAAGCGGAGAGCCCCGTTTGGAGTGAGGCTGCAAAGGGCATGCCAAGGGAAGTGTTCTGCTGTGCCAAGACTCGTGCTGCGCACGCTTTGTGTTTGGAGTGAGAAACAGGTTCCTTGGTGTTTTCTGCGAAACGCTTTAGCAGCCCGTTGGTGCTAGTATGGAGTCAGGGGATGGATGAAGCGGAGAGCCCCGTTTGGAGTGAGGCTGCAAAGGGCATGCCATGGGAAGTGTTCTGCTGTGCCAAGATTCATGCTGCACACGCTTTGTGGTTGGAGTGAGAAACAGGTTCGTTGGTGTTTTCTGCGAAACGCTTTAGCAGCCCGTTGGTGCTAGTATGGAGTCAGGGGATGGATGAAGCGGAGAGCCCCGTTTGGAGTGAGGCTGCAAAGGGCATGCCAGGGGAAGTGTTCTGCTGTGCCAAGATTCATGCTGCGCACGCTTTGTGGTTGAAGTGAGAAACAGGTCGTTGGTGTTTTCTGCGAAACGCTTTAGCAGCCCGTTGGTGCTAGTATGGAGTCAGGGGATGGATGAAGCGGAGAGCCCCGTTTGGAGTGAGGCTGCAAAGGGCATGCCAAGGGAAGTGTTCTGCTGTGCCAAGACTCGTGCTGCGCACGCTTTGTGGTTGGAGTGAGAAACAGGTTCCTTGGTGTTTTCTGCGAAACGCTTTAGCAGCCCGTTGGTGCTAGTATGGAGTCAGGGGATGGATGAAGCGGAGAGCCCCGTTTGGAGTGAGGCTGCAAAGGGCATGCCAGGGGAAGTGTTCTGCTGTGCCAAGATTCATGCTGCACACGCTTTGTGGGTGGAGTGAGAAACAGGTTCCTTGGTGTTTTCTGCGAAACGCTTTAGCAGCCCGTTGGTGCTAGTATGGAGTCAGGGGATGGATGAAGCGGAGAGCCCCGTTTGGAGTGAGGCTGCAAAGGGCATGCCAAGGGAAGTGTTCTGCTGTGCCAAGATTCATGCTGCGCACGCTTTGTGGTTGGAGTGAGAAACAGGTTCGTTGGTGTTTTCTGCAAAACGCTTTAGCAGCCCGTTGGTGCTAGTATGGAGTCAGGGGATGGATGAAGCGGAGAGCCCCGTTTGGAGTGAGGCTGCAAAGGGCATGCCAAGGGAAGTGTTGTGCTGTGCCAAGATTCATGCTGCGCACGCTTTGTGGTTGGAGTGAGAAACAGGTTCCTTGGTGTTTTCTGCGAAACGCTTTAGCAGCCCGTTGGTGCTAGTATGGAGTCAGGGGATGGATGAAGCGGAGAGCCCCGTTTGGAGTGAGGCTGCAAAGGGCATGCCATGGGAAGTGTTCTGCTGTGCCAAGACTCGTGCTGCGCACGCTTTGTGGTTGGAGTGAGAAACAGCTTTGTTGGTGTTTTCAGCGAAACGCTTTAGCAGCCCGTTGGTGCTAGTATGGAGTCAGGGGCTGGATGAAGCGGAGAGCCCCGTTTGGAGTGAGGCTGCAAAGGGCATGCCAAGGGAAGTGTTCTGCTGTGCCAAGACTCGTGCTGCGCACGCTTTGTGTTTGGAGTGAGAAACAGGTTCCTTGGTGTTTTCTGCGAAACGCTTTAGCAGCCCGTTGGTGCTAGTATGGAGTCAGGGGATGGATGAAGCGGAGAGCCCCGTTTGGAGTGAGGCTGCAAAGGGCATGCCATGGGAAGTGTTCTGCTGTGCCAAGATTCATGCTGCACACGCTTTGTGGTTGGAGTGAGAAACAGGTTCGTTGGTGTTTTCTGCGAAACGCTTTAGCAGCCCGTTGGTGCTAGTATGGAGTCAGGGGATGGATGAAGCGGAGAGCCCCGTTTGGAGTGAGGCTGCAAAGGGCATGCCAGGGGAAGTGTTCTGCTGTGCCAAGATTCATGCTGCGCACGCTTTGTGGTTGGAGTGAGAAACAGGTTCGTTGGTGTTTTCTGCAAAACGCTTTAGCAGCCCGTTGGTGCTAGTATGGAGTCAGGGGATGGATGAAGCGGAGAGCCCCGTTTGGAGTGAGGCTGCAAAGGGCATGCCAAGGGAAGTGTTGTGCTGTGCCAAGATTCATGCTGCGCACGCTTTGTGGTTGGAGTGAGAAACAGGTTCCTTGGTGTTTTCTGCGAAACGCTTTAGCAGCCCGTTGGTGCTAGTATGGAGTCAGGGGATGGATGAAGCGGAGAGCCCCGTTTGGAGTGAGGCTGCAAAGGGCATGCCATGGGAAGTGTTCTGCTGTGCCAAGACTCGTGCTGCGCACGCTTTGTGGTTGGAGTGAGAAACAGCTTTGTTGGTGTTTTCAGCGAAACGCTTTAGCAGCCCGTTGGTGCTAGTATGGAGTCAGGGGCTGGATGAAGCGGAGAGCCCCGTTTGGAGTGAGGCTGCAAAGGGCATGCCAAGGGAAGTGTTCTGCTGTGCCAAGACTCGTGCTGCGCACGCTTTGTGTTTGGAGTGAGAAACAGGTTCCTTGGTGTTTTCTGCGAAACGCTTTAGCAGCCCGTTGGTGCTAGTATGGAGTCAGGGGATGGATGAAGCGGAGAGCCCCGTTTGGAGTGAGGCTGCAAAGGGCATGCCATGGGAAGTGTTCTGCTGTGCCAAGATTCATGCTGCACACGCTTTGTGGTTGGAGTGAGAAACAGGTTCGTTGGTGTTTTCTGCGAAACGCTTTAGCAGCCCGTTGGTGCTAGTATGGAGTCAGGGGATGGATGAAGCGGAGAGCCCCGTTTGGAGTGAGGCTGCAAAGGGCATGCCAGGGGAAGTGTTCTGCTGTGCCAAGATTCATGCTGCGCACGCTTTGTGGTTGAAGTGAGAAACAGGTCGTTGGTGTTTTCTGCGAAACGCTTTAGCAGCCCGTTGGTGCTAGTATGGAGTCAGGGGATGGATGAAGCGGAGAGCCCCGTTTGGAGTGAGGCTGCAAAGGGCATGCCAAGGGAAGTGTTCTGCTGTGCCAAGACTCGTGCTGCGCACGCTTTGTGGTTGGAGTGAGAAACAGGTTCCTTGGTGTTTTCTGCGAAACGCTTTAGCAGCCCGTTGGTGCTAGTATGGAGTCAGGGGATGGATGAAGCGGAGAGCCCCGTTTGGAGTGAGGCTGCAAAGGGCATGCCAGGGGAAGTGTTCTGCTGTGCCAAGATTCATGCTGCACACGCTTTGTGGGTGGAGTGAGAAACAGGTTCCTTGGTGTTTTCTGCGAAACGCTTTAGCAGCCCGTTGGTGCTAGTATGGAGTCAGGGGATGGATGAAGCGGAGAGCCCCGTTTGGAGTGAGGCTGCAAAGGGCATGCCAAGGGAAGTGTTCTGCTGTGCCAAGATTCATGCTGCGCACGCTTTGTGGTTGGAGTGAGAAACAGGTTCGTTGGTGTTTTCTGCAAAACGCTTTAGCAGCCCGTTGGTGCTAGTATGGAGTCAGGGGATGGATGAAGCGGAGAGCCCCGTTTGGAGTGAGGCTGCAAAGGGCATGCCAAGGGAAGTGTTGTGCTGTGCCAAGATTCATGCTGCGCACGCTTTGTGGTTGGAGTGAGAAACAGGTTCCTTGGTGTTTTCTGCGAAACGCTTTAGCAGCCCGTTGGTGCTAGTATGGAGTCAGGGGATGGATGAAACGGAGAGCCCCGTTTGGATTGAGGCTGCAAAGGGCATGCCAAGGGAAGTGTTCTGCTGTGCCAAGACTCGTGCTGCGCACGCTTTGTGGTTGGAGTGGGAAACAGGTTCCTTGGTGTTTTCTGCGAAACGCTTTAGCAGCCCGTTGGTGCTAGTATGGAGTCAGGGGATGGATGAAGCGGAGAGCCCCGTTTGGAGTGAGGCTGCAAAGGGCATGCCAAAGGAAGTGTTCTGCTGTGCCAAGACTCGTGCTGCGCACGCTTTGTGGTTGGAGTGAGAAACAGCTTTGTTGGTGTTTTCTGCGAAACGCTTTAGCAGCCCGTTGGTGCTAGTATGGAGTCAGGGGATGGATGAAGCGGAGAGCCCCGTTTGGAGTGAGGCTGCAAAGGGCATGCCAAGGGAAGTGTTCTGCTGTGCCAAGATTCATGCTGCGCATGCTTTGTGGGTGGAGTGAGAAACAGGTTCCTTGGTGTTTTCTGCGAAAAGCTTTAGCAGCCCGTTGGTGCTAGTATGGAGTCAGGGGATGGATGAAGTGGAGAGCCCCGTTTGGAGTGAGGCTGCAAAGGGCATGCCAAGGGAAGTGTTCTGCTGTGCCAAGATTCATGCTGCGCACGCTTTGTGGTTGGAGTGAGAAACAGGTTCCTTGGTGTTTTCTGCGAAACGCTTTAGCAGCCCGTTGGTGCTAGTATGGAGTCAGGGGATGGATGAAGCGGAGAGCCCCGTTTGGAGTGAGGCTGCAAAGGGCATGCCATGGGAAGTGTTCTGCTGTGCCAAGATTCATGCTGCGCACGCTTTGTGGTTGGAGTGAGAAACAGGTTCCTTGGTGTTTTCTGCGAAACGCTTTAGCAGCCCGTTGGTGCTAGTATGGAGTCAGGGGATGGATGAAGCGGAGAGCCCCGTTTGGAGTGAGGCTGCAAAGGGCATGCCAAGGGAAGTGTTCTGCTGTGCCAAGATTCATGCTGCGCACGCTTTGTGGTTGGAGTGAGAAACAGGTTCGTTGGTGTTTTCTGCAAAACGCTTTAGCAGCCCGTTGGTGCTAGTATGGAGTCAGGGGATGGATGAAGCGGAGAGCCCCGTTTGGAGTGAGGCTGCAAAGGGCATGCCAAGGGAAGTGTTGTGCTGTGCCAAGATTCATGCTGCGCACGCTTTGTGGTTGGAGTGAGAAACAGGTTCCTTGGTGTTTTCTGCGAAACGCTTTAGCAGCCCGTTGGTGCTAGTATGGAGTCAGGGGATGGATGAAGCGGAGAGCCCCGTTTGGATTGAGGCTGCAAAGGGCATGCCAAGGGAAGTGTTCTGCTGTGCCAAGACTCGTGCTGCGCACGCTTTGTGGTTGGAGTGGGAAACAGGTTCCTTGGTGTTTTCTGCGAAACGCTTTAGCAGCCCGTTGGTGCTAGTATGGAGTCAGGGGATGGATGAAGCGGAGAGCCCCGTTTGGAGTGAGGCTGCAAAGGGCATGCCAAAGGAAGTGTTCTGCTGTGCCAAGACTCGTGCTGCGCACGCTTTGTGGTTGGAGTGAGAAACAGCTTTGTTGGTGTTTTCTGCGAAACGCTTTAGCAGCCCGTTGGTGCTAGTATGGAGTCAGGGGATGGATGAAGCGGAGAGCCCCGTTTGGAGTGAGGCTGCAAAGGGCATGCCAAGGGAAGTGTTCTGCTGTGCCAAGATTCATGCTGCACATGCTTTGTGGGTGGAGTGAGAAACAGGTTCCTTGGTGTTTTCTGCGAAAAGCTTTAGCAGCCCGTTGGTGCTAGTATGGAGTCAGGGGATGGATGAAGTGGAGAGCCCCGTTTGGAGTGAGGCTGCAAAGGGCATGCCAAGGGAAGTGTTCTGCTGTGCCAAGATTCATGCTGCGCACGCTTTGTGGTTGGAGTGAGAAACAGGTTCCTTGGTGTTTTCTGCGAAACGCTTTAGCAGCCCGTTGGTGCTAGTATGGAGTCAGGGGATGGATGAAGCGGAGAGCCCCGTTTGGAGTGAGGCTGCAAAGGGCATGCCATGGGAAGTGTTCTGCTGTGCCAAGATTCATGCTGCGCACGCTTTGTGGTTGGAGTGAGAAACAGGTTCCTTGGTGTTTTCTGCGAAACGCTTTAGCAGCCCGTTGGTGCTAGGATGGAGTCAGGGAATGGATGAAGCGGAGAGCCCCGTTTGGAGTGAGGCTGCAAAGGGCATGCCAAGGGAAGTGTTCTGCTGTGCCAAGATTCATGCTGCGCACGCTTTGTGGTTGAAGTGAGAAACAGGTTCCTTGGTGTTTTCTGGGAAACGCTTTAGCAGCCCGTTGGTGCTAGTATGGAGTCAGGGGATGGATGAAGCGGAGAGCCCCGTTTGGAGTGAGGCTGCAAAGGGCATGCCAAGGGAAGTGTTCTGCTGTGCCAAGACTCGTGCTGCGCACGCTTTGTGGTTGGAGTGAGAAACAGGTTCCTTGGTGTTTTATGCGAAACGCTTTAGCAGCCCGTTGGTGCTAGTATGGAGTCAGGGGATGGATGAAGCGGAGAGCCCCGTTTGGATTGAGGCTGCAAAGGGCATGCCAAGGGAAGTGTTCTGCTGTGCCAAGACTCGTGCTGCGCACGCTTTGTGGTTGGAGTGGGAAACAGGTTCCTTGGTGTTTTCTGCGAAACGCTTTAGCAGCCCGTTGGTGCTAGTATGGAGTCAGGGGATGGATGAAGCGGAGAGCCCCGTTTGGAGTGAGGCTGCAAAGGGCATGCCAAAGGAAGTGTTCTGCTGTGCCAAGACTCGTGCTGCGCACGCTTTGTGGTTGGAGTGAGAAACAGCTTTGTTGGTGTTTTCTGCGAAACGCTTTAGCAGCCCGTTGGTGCTAGTATGGAGTCAGGGGATGGATGAAGCGGAGAGCCCCGTTTGGAGTGAGGCTGCAAAGGGCATGCCAAGGGAAGTGTTCTGCTGTGCCAAGATTCATGCTGCACATGCTTTGTGGGTGGAGTGAGAAACAGGTTCCTTGGTGTTTTCTGCGAAAAGCTTTAGCAGCCCGTTGGTGCTAGTATGGAGTCAGGGGATGGATGAAGTGGAGAGCCCCGTTTGGAGTGAGGCTGCAAAGGGCATGCCAAGGGAAGTGTTCTGCTGTGCCAAGATTCATGCTGCGCACGCTTTGTGGTTGGAGTGAGAAACAGGTTCCTTGGTGTTTTCTGCGAAACGCTTTAGCAGCCCGTTGGTGCTAGTATGGAGTCAGGGGATGGATGAAGCGGAGAGCCCCGTTTGGAGTGAGGCTGCAAAGGGCATGCCATGGGAAGTGTTCTGCTGTGCCAAGATTCATGCTGCGCACGCTTTGTGGTTGGAGTGAGAAACAGGTTCCTTGGTGTTTTCTGCGAAACGCTTTAGCAGCCCGTTGGTGCTAGTATGGAGTCAGGGGATGGATGAAGCGGAGAGCCCCGTTTGGAGTGAGGTTGCAAAGGGCATGCCATGGGAAGTGTTCTGCTGTGCCAAGATTCATGCTGCGCACGCTTTGTGGTTGGAGTGAGAAACAGGTTCCTTGGTGTTTTCTGCGAAACGCTTTAGCAGCCCGTTGGTGCTAGTATGGAGTCAGGGGATGGATGAAGCGGAGAGCCCCGTTTGGAGTGAGGCTGCAAAGGGCATGCCAAGGGAAGTGTTCTGCTGTGCCAAGACTCGTGCTGCGCACGCTTTGTGGTTGGAGTGAGAAACAGGTTCCTTGGTGTTTTCTGCGAAACGCTTTAGCAGCCCGTTGGTGCTAGTATGGAGTCAGGGGATGGATGAAGCGGAGAGCCCCGTTTGGAGTGAGGCTGCAAAGGGCATGCCAAGGGAAGTGTTCTGCTGTGCCAAGATTTATGTTGAGCACGCTTTGTGGTTGGAGTGAGAAACAGGTTCCTTGGTGTTTTCTGCGAAACGCTTTAGCAGCCTGTTGGTGCTAGTATGGAGTCAGGGGCTGGATGAAGCGGAGAGCCCCGTTTGGAGTGAGGCTGCAAAGGGCATGCCAAGGGAAGTGTTCTGCTGTGCCAAGATTTATGTTGAGCACGCTTTGTGGTTGGAGTGAGAAACAGGTTCGTTGGTGTTTTCTGCGAAACGCTTTAGCAGGCCGTTGGTGCTAGTATGGAGTCAGGGGATGGATGAAGCGGAGAGCCCCGTTTGGAGTGAGGCTGCAAAGGGCATGCCAGGGGAAGTGTTCTGCTGTGCCAAGATTCATGCTGCGCACGTTTTGTGGTTGGAGTGAGAAACAGGTTCCTTGGTGTTTTCTGCGAAACGCTTTAGCAGCCCGTTGGTGCTAGTATGGAGTCAGGGGATGGATGAAGCGGAGAGCCCCGTTTGGAGTGAGGCTGCAAAGGGCATGCCAAGGGAAGTGTTCTGCTGTGCCAAGATTCATGCTGCTCACGCTTTGTGGTTGGAGTGAGAAACAGGTTCCTTGGTGTTTTCTGCGAAACGCTTTAGCAGCCCGTTGGTGCTAGTATGGAGTCAGGGAATGGATGAAGCGGAGAGCCCCGTTTGGAGTGAGGCTGCAAAGGGCATGCCATGGGAAGTGTTCTGCTGTGCCAAGATTCATGCTGCGCACGCTTTGTGGTTGGAGTGAGAAACAGGTTCCTTGGTGTTTTCTGCGAAACGCTTTAGCAGCCCGTTGGTGCTAGTATGGAGTCAGGGAATGGATGAAGCGGAGAGCCCCGTTTGGAGTGAGGTTGCAAAGGGCATGCCAAGGGAAGTGTTCTGCTGTGCCAAGATTCATGCTGCGCACGCTTTGTGGTTGAAGTGAGAAACAGGTTCCTTGGTGTTTTCTGGGAAACGCTTTAGCAGCCCGTTGGTGCTAGTATGGAGTCAGGGGATGGATGAAGCGGAGAGCCCCGTTTGGAGTGAGGCTGCAAAGGGCATGCCAAGGGAAGTGTTCTGCTGTGCCAAGACTCGTGCTGCGCACGCTTTGTGGTTGGAGTGAGAAACAGGTTCCTTGGTGTTTTATGCGAAACGCTTTAGCAGCCCGTTGGTGCTAGTATGGAGTCAGGGGATGGATGAAGCGGAGAGCCCCGTTTGGAGTGAGGCTGCAAAGGGCATGCCAATGGAAGTGTTCTGCTGTGCCAAGACTCGTGCTGCGCACGCTTTGTGGTTGGAGTGAGAAACAGCTTTGTTGGTGTTTTCAGCGAAACGCTTTAGCAGCCCGTTGGTGCTAGTATGGAGTCAGGGGATGGATGAAGCGGAGAGCCCCGTTTGGAGTGAGGCTGCAAAGGGCATGCCATGGGAAGTGTTCTGCTGTGCCAAGACTCGTGCTGCGCACGCTTTGTGGTTGGAGTGAGAAACAGCTTTGTTGGTGTTTTCAGCGAAACGCTTTAGCAGCCCGTTGGTGCTAGTATGGAGTCAGGGGATGGATGAAGCGGAGAGCCCCGTTTGGAGTGAGGCTGCAAAGGGCATGCCAAGGGAAGTGTTCTGCTGTGCCAAGACTCGTGCTGCGCACGCTTTGTGGTTGGAGTGAGAAACAGGTTCCTTGGTGTTTTCTGCGAAACGCTTTAGCAGCCCGTTGGTGCTAGTATGGAGTCAGGGGATGGATGAAGCGGAGAGCCCCGTTTGGAGTGAGGCTGCAAAGGGCATGCCAAGGGAAGTGTTCTGCTGTGCCAAGACTCATGCTGCGCACGCTTTGTGGTTGGAGTGAGAAACAGGTTCCTTGGTGTTTTCTGCGAAACGCTTTGGCAGCCTGTTGGTGCTAGTATGGAGTCAGGGGATGGATGAAGCGGAGAGCCCCGTTTGGAGTGAGGCTGCAAAGGGCATGCCATGGGAAGTGTTCTGCTGTGCCAAGATTCATGCTGCACACGTTTTGTGGTTGGAGTGAGAAACAGGTTCGTTGGTGTTTTCTGCGAAACGCTTTAGCAGCCCGTTGGTGCTAGTATGGAGTCAGGGGATGGATGAAGCGGAGAGCCCCGTTTGGAGTGAGGCTGCAAAGGGCATGCCAAGGGAAGTGTTCTGCTGTGCCAAGATTCATGCTGCGCACGCTTTGTGGTTGGAGTGAGAAACAGGTTCCTTGGTGTTTTCTGCGAAACGCTTTAGCAGCCCGTTGGTGCTAGTATGGAGTCAGGGGATGGATGAAGCGGAGAGCCCCGTTTGGAGTGAGGCTGCAAAGGGCATGCCAAGGGAAGTGTTCTGCTGTGCCAAGACTCGTGCTGCGCACGCTTTGTGGTTGGAGTGAGAAACAGGTTCGTTGGTGTTTTCTGCGAAACGCTTTAGCAGCCCGTTGGTGCTAGTATGGAGTCAGGGGATGGATGAAGCGGAGAGCCCCGTTTGGAGTGAGGCTGCAAAGGGCATGCCAAGGGAAGTGTTCTGCTGTGCCAAGACTCGTGCTGCGCACGCTTTGTGGTTGGAGTGAGAAACAGGTTCCTTGGTGTTTTCTGCGAAACGCTTTAGCAGCCCGTTGGTGCTAGTATGGAGTCAGGGGATGGATGAAGCGGAGAGCCCCGTTTGGAGTGAGGCTGCAAAGGGCATGCCAAGGGAAGTGTTCTGCTGTGCCAAGACTCGTGCTGCGCACGCTTTGTGATTGGAGTGAGAAACAGGTTCCTTGGTGTTTTCTGCGAAACGCTTTAGCAGCCCGTTGGTGCTAGTATGGAGTCAGGGGATGGATGAAGCGGAGAGCCCCGTTTGGAGTGAGGCTGCAAAGGGCATGCCAAGGGAAGTGTTCTGCTGTGCCAAGACTCGTGCTGCGCACGCTTTGTGGTTGGAGTGAGAAACAGGTTCCTTGGTGTTTTCTGCGAAACGCTTTAGCAGGCCGTTGGTGCTAGTATGGAGTCAGGGGATGGATGAAGCGGAGAGCCCCGTTTGGAGTGAGGCTGCAAAGGGCATGCCAAGGGAAGTGTTCTGCTGTGCCAAGACTCGTGCTGCGCACGCTTTGTGGTTGGAGTGAGAAACAGGTTCGTTGGTGTTTTCTGCGAAACGCTTTAGCAGCCCGTTGGTGCTAGTATGGAGTCAGGGGATGGATGAAGCGGAGAGCCCCGTTTGGAGTGAGGCTGCAAAGGGCATGCCAAGGGAAGTGTTCTGCTGTGCCAAGATTCATGCTGCGCACGCTTTGTGGTTGGAGTGGGAAACAGGTTCCTTGGTGTTTTCTGCGAAACGCTTTAGCAGCCCGTTGGTGCTAGTATGGAGTCAGGGGATGGATGAAGCGGAGAGCCCCGTTTGGAGTGAGGCTGCAAAGGGCATGCCAATGGAAGTGTTCTGCTGTGCCAAGACTCGTGCTGCGCACGCTTTGTGGTTGGAGTGAGAAACAGGTTCCTTGGTGTTTTCTGCGAAACGCTTTAGCAGCCCGTTGGTGCTAGTATGGAGTCAGGGGATGGATGAAGCGGAGAACCCCGTTTGGAGTGAGGCTGCAAAGGGCATGCCAAGGGAAGTGTTCTGCTGTGCCAAGATTCATGCTGCGCATGCTTTGTGGTTGGAGTGAGAAACAGGTTCCTTGGTGTTTTCTGCGAAACGCTTTAGCAGCCCGTTGGTGCTAGTATGGAGTCAGGGGATGGATGAAGCGGAGAGCCCCGTTTGGAGTGAGGCTGCAAAGGGCATGCCAAGGGAAGTGTTCTGCTGTGCCAAGACTCGTGCTGCGCACGCTTTGTGGTTGGAGTGAGAAACAGGTTCCTTGGTGTTTTATGCGAAACGCTTTAGCAGCCCGTTGGTGCTAGTATGGAGTCAGGGGATGGATGAAGCGGAGAGCCCCGTTTGGAGTGAGGCTGCAAAGGGCATGCCAATGGAAGTGTTCTGCTGTGCCAAGACTCGTGCTGCGCACGCTTTGTGGTTGGAGTGAGAAACAGCTTTGTTGGTGTTTTCAGCGAAACGCTTTAGCAGCCCGTTGGTGCTAGTATGGAGTCAGGGGATGGATGAAGCGGAGAGCCCCGTTTGGAGTGAGGCTGCAAAGGGCATGCCATGGGAAGTGTTCTGCTGTGCCAAGACTCGTGCTGCGCACGCTTTGTGGTTGGAGTGAGAAACAGCTTTGTTGGTGTTTTCAGCGAAACGCTTTAGCAGCCCGTTGGTGCTAGTATGGAGTCAGGGGATGGATGAAGCGGAGAGCCCCGTTTGGAGTGAGGCTGCAAAGGGCATGCCAAGGGAAGTGTTCTGCTGTGCCAAGACTCGTGCTGCGCACGCTTTGTGGTTGGAGTGAGAAACAGGTTCCTTGGTGTTTTCTGCGAAACGCTTTAGCAGCCCGTTGGTGCTAGTATGGAGTCAGGGGATGGATGAAGCGGAGAGCCCCGTTTGGAGTGAGGCTGCAAAGGGCATGCCAAGGGAAGTGTTCTGCTGTGCCAAGACTCATGCTGCGAACGCTTTGTGGTTGGAGTGAGAAACAGGTTCCTTGGTGTTTTCTGCGAAACGCTTTGGCAGCCTGTTGGTGCTAGTATGGAGTCAGGGGATGGATGAAGCGGAGAGCCCCGTTTGGAGTGAGGCTGCAAAGGGCATGCCATGGGAAGTGTTCTGCTGTGCCAAGATTCATGCTGCACACGTTTTGTGGTTGGAGTGAGAAACAGGTTCGTTGGTGTTTTCTGCGAAACGCTTTAGCAGCCCGTTGGTGCTAGTATGGAGTCAGGGGATGGATGAAGCGGAGAGCCCCGTTTGGAGTGAGGCTGCAAAGGGCATGCCAAGGGAAGTGTTCTGCTGTGCCAAGATTCATGCTGCGCACGCTTTGTGGTTGGAGTGAGAAACAGGTTCCTTGGTGTTTTCTGCGAAACGCTTTAGCAGGCCGTTGGTGCTAGTATGGAGTCAGGGGATGGATGAAGCGGAGAGCCCCGTTTGGAGTGAGGCTGCAAAGGGCATGCCAAGGGAAGTGTTCTGCTGTGCCAAGACTCGTGCTGCGCACGCTTTGTGGTTGGAGTGAGAAACAGGTTCGTTGGTGTTTTCTGCGAAACGCTTTAGCAGCCCGTTGGTGCTAGTATGGAGTCAGGGGATGGATGAAGCGGAGAGCCCCGTTTGGAGTGAGGCTGCAAAGGGCATGCCAAGGGAAGTGTTCTGCTGTGCCAAGACTTGTGCTGCGCACGCTTTGTGGTTGGAGTGAGAAACAGGTTCCTTGGTGTTTTCTGCGAAACGCTTTAGCAGCCCGTTGGTGCTAGTATGGAGTCAGGGGATGGATGAAGCGGAGAGCCCCGTTTGGAGTGAGGCTGCAAAGGGCATGCCAAGGGAAGTGTTCTGCTGTGCCAAGACTCGTGCTGCGCACGCTTTGTGGTTGGAGTGAGAAACAGGTTCCTTGGTGTTTTCTGCGAAACGCTTTAGCAGCCCGTTGGTGCTAGTATGGAGTCAGGGGATGGATGAAGCGGAGAGCCCCGTTTGGAGTGAGGCTGCAAAGGGCATGCCAAGGGAAGTGTTCTGCTGTGCCAAGACTCGTGCTGCGCACGCTTTGTGATTGGAGTGAGAAACAGGTTCCTTGGTGTTTTCTGCGAAACGCTTTAGCAGCCCGTTGGTGCTAGTATGGAGTCAGGGGATGGATGAAGCGGAGAGCCCCGTTTGGAGTGAGGCTGCAAAGGGCATGCCAAGGGAAGTGTTCTGCTGTGCCAAGACTCGTGCTGCGCACGCTTTGTGGTTGGAGTGAGAAACAGGTTCCTTGGTGTTTTCTGCGAAACGCTTTAGCAGGCCGTTGGTGCTAGTATGGAGTCAGGGGATGGATGAAGCGGAGAGCCCCGTTTGGAGTGAGGCTGCAAAGGGCATGCCAAGGGAAGTGTTCTGCTGTGCCAAGATTCATGCTGCGCACGCTTTGTGGTTGGAGTGAGAAACAGGTTCGTTGGTGTTTTCTGCAAAACGCTTTAGCAGCCCGTTGGTGCTAGTATGGAGTCAGGGGATGGATGAAGCGGAGAGCCCCGTTTGGAGTGAGGCTGCAAAGGGCATGCCAAGGGAAGTGTTGTGCTGTGCCAAGATTCATGCTGCGCACGCTTTGTGGTTGGAGTGAGAAACAGGTTCCTTGGTGTTTTCTGCGAAACGCTTTAGCAGCCCGTTGGTGCTAGTATGGAGTCAGGGGATGGATGAAGCGGAGAGCCCCGTTTGGATTGAGGCTGCAAAGGGCATGCCAAGGGAAGTGTTCTGCTGTGCCAAGACTCGTGCTGCGCACGCTTTGTGGTTGGAGTGGGAAACAGGTTCCTTGGTGTTTTCTGCGAAACGCTTTAGCAGCCCGTTGGTGCTAGTATGGAGTCAGGGGATGGATGAAGCGGAGAGCCCCGTTTGGAGTGAGGCTGCAAAGGGCATGCCAAAGGAAGTGTTCTGCTGTGCCAAGACTCGTGCTGCGCACGCTTTGTGGTTGGAGTGAGAAACAGCTTTGTTGGTGTTTTCTGCGAAACGCTTTAGCAGCCCGTTGGTGCTAGTATGGAGTCAGGGGATGGATGAAGCGGAGAGCCCCGTTTGGAGTGAGGCTGCAAAGGGCATGCCAAGGGAAGTGTTCTGCTGTGCCAAGATTCATGCTGCACATGCTTTGTGGGTGGAGTGAGAAACAGGTTCCTTGGTGTTTTCTGCGAAAAGCTTTAGCAGCCCGTTGGTGCTAGTATGGAGTCAGGGGATGGATGAAGTGGAGAGCCCCGTTTGGAGTGAGGCTGCAAAGGGCATGCCAAGGGAAGTGTTCTGCTGTGCCAAGATTCATGCTGCGCACGCTTTGTGGTTGGAGTGAGAAACAGGTTCCTTGGTGTTTTCTGCGAAACGCTTTAGCAGCCCGTTGGTGCTAGTATGGAGTCAGGGGATGGATGAAGCGGAGAGCCCCGTTTGGAGTGAGGCTGCAAAGGGCATGCCATGGGAAGTGTTCTGCTGTGCCAAGATTCATGCTGCGCACGCTTTGTGGTTGGAGTGAGAAACAGGTTCCTTGGTGTTTTCTGCGAAACGCTTTAGCAGCCCGTTGGTGCTAGGATGGAGTCAGGGAATGGATGAAGCGGAGAGCCCCGTTTGGAGTGAGGCTGCAAAGGGCATGCCAAGGGAAGTGTTCTGCTGTGCCAAGATTCATGCTGCGCACGCTTTGTGGTTGAAGTGAGAAACAGGTTCCTTGGTGTTTTCTGGGAAACGCTTTAGCAGCCCGTTGGTGCTAGTATGGAGTCAGGGGATGGATGAAGCGGAGAGCCCCGTTTGGAGTGAGGCTGCAAAGGGCATGCCAAGGGAAGTGTTCTGCTGTGCCAAGACTCGTGCTGCGCACGCTTTGTGGTTGGAGTGAGAAACAGGTTCCTTGGTGTTTTATGCGAAACGCTTTAGCAGCCCGTTGGTGCTAGTATGGAGTCAGGGGATGGATGAAGCGGAGAGCCCCGTTTGGATTGAGGCTGCAAAGGGCATGCCAAGGGAAGTGTTCTGCTGTGCCAAGACTCGTGCTGCGCACGCTTTGTGGTTGGAGTGGGAAACAGGTTCCTTGGTGTTTTCTGCGAAACGCTTTAGCAGCCCGTTGGTGCTAGTATGGAGTCAGGGGATGGATGAAGCGGAGAGCCCCGTTTGGAGTGAGGCTGCAAAGGGCATGCCAAAGGAAGTGTTCTGCTGTGCCAAGACTCGTGCTGCGCACGCTTTGTGGTTGGAGTGAGAAACAGCTTTGTTGGTGTTTTCTGCGAAACGCTTTAGCAGCCCGTTGGTGCTAGTATGGAGTCAGGGGATGGATGAAGCGGAGAGCCCCGTTTGGAGTGAGGCTGCAAAGGGCATGCCAAGGGAAGTGTTCTGCTGTGCCAAGATTCATGCTGCACATGCTTTGTGGGTGGAGTGAGAAACAGGTTCCTTGGTGTTTTCTGCGAAAAGCTTTAGCAGCCCGTTGGTGCTAGTATGGAGTCAGGGGATGGATGAAGTGGAGAGCCCCGTTTGGAGTGAGGCTGCAAAGGGCATGCCAAGGGAAGTGTTCTGCTGTGCCAAGATTCATGCTGCGCACGCTTTGTGGTTGGAGTGAGAAACAGGTTCCTTGGTGTTTTCTGCGAAACGCTTTAGCAGCCCGTTGGTGCTAGTATGGAGTCAGGGGATGGATGAAGCGGAGAGCCCCGTTTGGAGTGAGGCTGCAAAGGGCATGCCATGGGAAGTGTTCTGCTGTGCCAAGATTCATGCTGCGCACGCTTTGTGGTTGGAGTGAGAAACAGGTTCCTTGGTGTTTTCTGCGAAACGCTTTAGCAGCCCGTTGGTGCTAGTATGGAGTCAGGGGATGGATGAAGCGGAGAGCCCCGTTTGGAGTGAGGTTGCAAAGGGCATGCCATGGGAAGTGTTCTGCTGTGCCAAGATTCATGCTGCGCACGCTTTGTGGTTGGAGTGAGAAACAGGTTCCTTGGTGTTTTCTGCGAAACGCTTTAGCAGCCCGTTGGTGCTAGTATGGAGTCAGGGGATGGATGAAGCGGAGAGCCCCGTTTGGAGTGAGGCTGCAAAGGGCATGCCAAGGGAAGTGTTCTGCTGTGCCAAGACTCGTGCTGCGCACGCTTTGTGGTTGGAGTGAGAAACAGGTTCCTTGGTGTTTTCTGCGAAACGCTTTAGCAGCCCGTTGGTGCTAGTATGGAGTCAGGGGATGGATGAAGCGGAGAGCCCCGTTTGGAGTGAGGCTGCAAAGGGCATGCCAAGGGAAGTGTTCTGCTGTGCCAAGATTTATGTTGAGCACGCTTTGTGGTTGGAGTGAGAAACAGGTTCCTTGGTGTTTTCTGCGAAACGCTTTAGCAGCCTGTTGGTGCTAGTATGGAGTCAGGGGCTGGATGAAGCGGAGAGCCCCGTTTGGAGTGAGGCTGCAAAGGGCATGCCAAGGGAAGTGTTCTGCTGTGCCAAGATTTATGTTGAGCACGCTTTGTGGTTGGAGTGAGAAACAGGTTCGTTGGTGTTTTCTGCGAAACGCTTTAGCAGGCCGTTGGTGCTAGTATGGAGTCAGGGGATGGATGAAGCGGAGAGCCCCGTTTGGAGTGAGGCTGCAAAGGGCATGCCAGGGGAAGTGTTCTGCTGTGCCAAGATTCATGCTGCGCACGTTTTGTGGTTGGAGTGAGAAACAGGTTCCTTGGTGTTTTCTGCGAAACGCTTTAGCAGCCCGTTGGTGCTAGTATGGAGTCAGGGGATGGATGAAGCGGAGAGCCCCGTTTGGAGTGAGGCTGCAAAGGGCATGCCAAGGGAAGTGTTCTGCTGTGCCAAGATTCATGCTGCTCACGCTTTGTGGTTGGAGTGAGAAACAGGTTCCTTGGTGTTTTCTGCGAAACGCTTTAGCAGCCCGTTGGTGCTAGTATGGAGTCAGGGAATGGATGAAGCGGAGAGCCCCGTTTGGAGTGAGGCTGCAAAGGGCATGCCATGGGAAGTGTTCTGCTGTGCCAAGATTCATGCTGCGCACGCTTTGTGGTTGGAGTGAGAAACAGGTTCCTTGGTGTTTTCTGCGAAACGCTTTAGCAGCCCGTTGGTGCTAGTATGGAGTCAGGGAATGGATGAAGCGGAGAGCCCCGTTTGGAGTGAGGTTGCAAAGGGCATGCCAAGGGAAGTGTTCTGCTGTGCCAAGATTCATGCTGCGCACGCTTTGTGGTTGAAGTGAGAAACAGGTTCCTTGGTGTTTTCTGGGAAACGCTTTAGCAGCCCGTTGGTGCTAGTATGGAGTCAGGGGATGGATGAAGCGGAGAGCCCCGTTTGGAGTGAGGCTGCAAAGGGCATGCCAAGGGAAGTGTTCTGCTGTGCCAAGACTCGTGCTGCGCACGCTTTGTGGTTGGAGTGAGAAACAGGTTCCTTGGTGTTTTATGCGAAACGCTTTAGCAGCCCGTTGGTGCTAGTATGGAGTCAGGGGATGGATGAAGCGGAGAGCCCCGTTTGGAGTGAGGCTGCAAAGGGCATGCCAATGGAAGTGTTCTGCTGTGCCAAGACTCGTGCTGCGCACGCTTTGTGGTTGGAGTGAGAAACAGCTTTGTTGGTGTTTTCAGCGAAACGCTTTAGCAGCCCGTTGGTGCTAGTATGGAGTCAGGGGATGGATGAAGCGGAGAGCCCCGTTTGGAGTGAGGCTGCAAAGGGCATGCCATGGGAAGTGTTCTGCTGTGCCAAGACTCGTGCTGCGCACGCTTTGTGGTTGGAGTGAGAAACAGCTTTGTTGGTGTTTTCAGCGAAACGCTTTAGCAGCCCGTTGGTGCTAGTATGGAGTCAGGGGATGGATGAAGCGGAGAGCCCCGTTTGGAGTGAGGCTGCAAAGGGCATGCCAAGGGAAGTGTTCTGCTGTGCCAAGACTCGTGCTGCGCACGCTTTGTGGTTGGAGTGAGAAACAGGTTCCTTGGTGTTTTCTGCGAAACGCTTTAGCAGCCCGTTGGTGCTAGTATGGAGTCAGGGGATGGATGAAGCGGAGAGCCCCGTTTGGAGTGAGGCTGCAAAGGGCATGCCAAGGGAAGTGTTCTGCTGTGCCAAGACTCATGCTGCGCACGCTTTGTGGTTGGAGTGAGAAACAGGTTCCTTGGTGTTTTCTGCGAAACGCTTTGGCAGCCTGTTGGTGCTAGTATGGAGTCAGGGGATGGATGAAGCGGAGAGCCCCGTTTGGAGTGAGGCTGCAAAGGGCATGCCATGGGAAGTGTTCTGCTGTGCCAAGATTCATGCTGCACACGTTTTGTGGTTGGAGTGAGAAACAGGTTCGTTGGTGTTTTCTGCGAAACGCTTTAGCAGCCCGTTGGTGCTAGTATGGAGTCAGGGGATGGATGAAGCGGAGAGCCCCGTTTGGAGTGAGGCTGCAAAGGGCATGCCAAGGGAAGTGTTCTGCTGTGCCAAGATTCATGCTGCGCACGCTTTGTGGTTGGAGTGAGAAACAGGTTCCTTGGTGTTTTCTGCGAAACGCTTTAGCAGCCCGTTGGTGCTAGTATGGAGTCAGGGGATGGATGAAGCGGAGAGCCCCGTTTGGAGTGAGGCTGCAAAGGGCATGCCAAGGGAAGTGTTCTGCTGTGCCAAGACTCGTGCTGCGCACGCTTTGTGGTTGGAGTGAGAAACAGGTTCGTTGGTGTTTTCTGCGAAACGCTTTAGCAGCCCGTTGGTGCTAGTATGGAGTCAGGGGATGGATGAAGCGGAGAGCCCCGTTTGGAGTGAGGCTGCAAAGGGCATGCCAAGGGAAGTGTTCTGCTGTGCCAAGACTCGTGCTGCGCACGCTTTGTGGTTGGAGTGAGAAACAGGTTCCTTGGTGTTTTCTGCGAAACGCTTTAGCAGCCCGTTGGTGCTAGTATGGAGTCAGGGGATGGATGAAGCGGAGAGCCCCGTTTGGAGTGAGGCTGCAAAGGGCATGCCAAGGGAAGTGTTCTGCTGTGCCAAGACTCGTGCTGCGCACGCTTTGTGATTGGAGTGAGAAACAGGTTCCTTGGTGTTTTCTGCGAAACGCTTTAGCAGCCCGTTGGTGCTAGTATGGAGTCAGGGGATGGATGAAGCGGAGAGCCCCGTTTGGAGTGAGGCTGCAAAGGGCATGCCAAGGGAAGTGTTCTGCTGTGCCAAGACTCGTGCTGCGCACGCTTTGTGGTTGGAGTGAGAAACAGGTTCCTTGGTGTTTTCTGCGAAACGCTTTAGCAGGCCGTTGGTGCTAGTATGGAGTCAGGGGATGGATGAAGCGGAGAGCCCCGTTTGGAGTGAGGCTGCAAAGGGCATGCCAAGGGAAGTGTTCTGCTGTGCCAAGACTCGTGCTGCGCACGCTTTGTGGTTGGAGTGAGAAACAGGTTCGTTGGTGTTTTCTGCGAAACGCTTTAGCAGCCCGTTGGTGCTAGTATGGAGTCAGGGGATGGATGAAGCGGAGAGCCCCGTTTGGAGTGAGGCTGCAAAGGGCATGCCAAGGGAAGTGTTCTGCTGTGCCAAGATTCATGCTGCGCACGCTTTGTGGTTGGAGTGGGAAACAGGTTCCTTGGTGTTTTCTGCGAAACGCTTTAGCAGCCCGTTGGTGCTAGTATGGAGTCAGGGGATGGATGAAGCGGAGAGCCCCGTTTGGAGTGAGGCTGCAAAGGGCATGCCAATGGAAGTGTTCTGCTGTGCCAAGACTCGTGCTGCGCACGCTTTGTGGTTGGAGTGAGAAACAGGTTCCTTGGTGTTTTCTGCGAAACACTTTAGCAGCCCGTTGGTGCTAGTATGGAGTCAGGGGATGGATGAAGCGGAGAACCCCGTTTGGAGTGAGGCTGCAAAGGGCATGCCAAGGGAAGTGTTCTGCTGTGCCAAGATTCATGCTGCGCATGCTTTGTGGTTGGAGTGAGAAACAGGTTCCTTGGTGTTTTCTGCGAAACGCTTTAGCAGCCCGTTGGTGCTAGTATGGAGTCAGGGGATGGATGAAGCGGAGAGCCCCGTTTGGAGTGAGGCTGCAAAGGGCATGCCAAGGGAAGTGTTCTGCTGTGCCAAGACTCGTGCTGCGCACGCTTTGTGGTTGGAGTGAGAAACAGGTTCCTTGGTGTTTTATGCGAAACGCTTTAGCAGCCCGTTGGTGCTAGTATGGAGTCAGGGGATGGATGAAGCGGAGAGCCCCGTTTGGAGTGAGGCTGCAAAGGGCATGCCAATGGAAGTGTTCTGCTGTGCCAAGACTCGTGCTGCGCACGCTTTGTGGTTGGAGTGAGAAACAGCTTTGTTGGTGTTTTCAGCGAAACGCTTTAGCAGCCCGTTGGTGCTAGTATGGAGTCAGGGGATGGATGAAGCGGAGAGCCCCGTTTGGAGTGAGGCTGCAAAGGGCATGCCATGGGAAGTGTTCTGCTGTGCCAAGACTCGTGCTGCGCACGCTTTGTGGTTGGAGTGAGAAACAGCTTTGTTGGTGTTTTCAGCGAAACGCTTTAGCAGCCCGTTGGTGCTAGTATGGAGTCAGGGGATGGATGAAGCGGAGAGCCCCGTTTGGAGTGAGGCTGCAAAGGGCATGCCAAGGGAAGTGTTCTGCTGTGCCAAGACTCGTGCTGCGCACGCTTTGTGGTTGGAGTGAGAAACAGGTTCCTTGGTGTTTTCTGCGAAACGCTTTAGCAGCCCGTTGGTGCTAGTATGGAGTCAGGGGATGGATGAAGCGGAGAGCCCCGTTTGGAGTGAGGCTGCAAAGGGCATGCCAAGGGAAGTGTTCTGCTGTGCCAAGACTCATGCTGCGAACGCTTTGTGGTTGGAGTGAGAAACAGGTTCCTTGGTGTTTTCTGCGAAACGCTTTGGCAGCCTGTTGGTGCTAGTATGGAGTCAGGGGATGGATGAAGCGGAGAGCCCCGTTTGGAGTGAGGCTGCAAAGGGCATGCCATGGGAAGTGTTCTGCTGTGCCAAGATTCATGCTGCACACGTTTTGTGGTTGGAGTGAGAAACAGGTTCGTTGGTGTTTTCTGCGAAACGCTTTAGCAGCCCGTTGGTGCTAGTATGGAGTCAGGGGATGGATGAAGCGGAGAGCCCCGTTTGGAGTGAGGCTGCAAAGGGCATGCCAAGGGAAGTGTTCTGCTGTGCCAAGATTCATGCTGCGCACGCTTTGTGGTTGGAGTGAGAAACAGGTTCCTTGGTGTTTTCTGCGAAACGCTTTAGCAGGCCGTTGGTGCTAGTATGGAGTCAGGGGATGGATGAAGCGGAGAGCCCCGTTTGGAGTGAGGCTGCAAAGGGCATGCCAAGGGAAGTGTTCTGCTGTGCCAAGACTCGTGCTGCGCACGCTTTGTGGTTGGAGTGAGAAACAGGTTCGTTGGTGTTTTCTGCGAAACGCTTTAGCAGCCCGTTGGTGCTAGTATGGAGTCAGGGGATGGATGAAGCGGAGAGCCCCGTTTGGAGTGAGGCTGCAAAGGGCATGCCAAGGGAAGTGTTCTGCTGTGCCAAGACTTGTGCTGCGCACGCTTTGTGGTTGGAGTGAGAAACAGGTTCCTTGGTGTTTTCTGCGAAACGCTTTAGCAGCCCGTTGGTGCTAGTATGGAGTCAGGGGATGGATGAAGCGGAGAGCCCCGTTTGGAGTGAGGCTGCAAAGGGCATGCCAAGGGAAGTGTTCTGCTGTGCCAAGACTCGTGCTGCGCACGCTTTGTGGTTGGAGTGAGAAACAGGTTCCTTGGTGTTTTCTGCGAAACGCTTTAGCAGCCCGTTGGTGCTAGTATGGAGTCAGGGGATGGATGAAGCGGAGAGCCCCGTTTGGAGTGAGGCTGCAAAGGGCATGCCAAGGGAAGTGTTCTGCTGTGCCAAGACTCGTGCTGCGCACGCTTTGTGATTGGAGTGAGAAACAGGTTCCTTGGTGTTTTCTGCGAAACGCTTTAGCAGCCCGTTGGTGCTAGTATGGAGTCAGGGGATGGATGAAGCGGAGAGCCCCGTTTGGAGTGAGGCTGCAAAGGGCATGCCAAGGGAAGTGTTCTGCTGTGCCAAGACTCGTGCTGCGCACGCTTTGTGGTTGGAGTGAGAAACAGGTTCCTTGGTGTTTTCTGCGAAACGCTTTAGCAGGCCGTTGGTGCTAGTATGGAGTCAGGGGATGGATGAAGCGGAGAGCCCCGTTTGGAGTGAGGCTGCAAAGGGCATGCCAAGGGAAGTGTTCTGCTGTGCCAAGACTCGTGCTGCGCACGCTTTGTGGTTGGAGTGAGAAACAGGTTCGTTGGTGTTTTCTGCGAAACGCTTTAGCAGCCCGTTGGTGCTAGTATGGAGTCAGGGGATGGATGAAGCGGAGAGCCCCGTTTGGAGTGAGGCTGCAAAGGGCATGCCAAGGGAAGTGTTCTGCTGTGCCAAGATTCATGCTGCGCACGCTTTGTGGTTGGAGTGGGAAACAGGTTCCTTGGTGTTTTCTGCGAAACGCTTTAGCAGCCCGTTGGTGCTAGTATGGAGTCAGGGGATGGATGAAGCGGAGAGCCCCGTTTGGAGTGAGGCTGCAAAGGGCATGCCAATGGAAGTGTTCTGCTGTGCCAAGACTCGTGCTGCGCACGCTTTGTGGTTGGAGTGAGAAACAGGTTCCTTGGTGTTTTCTGCGAAACGCTTTAGCAGCCCGTTGGTGCTAGTATGGAGTCAGGGGATGGATGAAGCGGAGAACCCCGTTTGGAGTGAGGCTGCAAAGGGCATGCCAAGGGAAGTGTTCTGCTGTGCCAAGATTCATGCTGCGCATGCTTTGTGGTTGGAGTGAGAAACAGGTTCCTTGGTGTTTTCTGCGAAACGCTTTAGCAGCCCGTTGGTGCTAGTATGGAGTCAGGGGCTGGATGAAGCGGAGAGCCCCGTTTGGAGTGAGGCTGCAAAGGGCATGCCAAGGGAAGTGTTCTGCTGTGCCAAGATTCATGCTGCGCACGCTTTGTGGTTGGAGTGAGAAACAGGATCCTTGGTGTTTTCTGCGAAACGCTTTAGCAGCCCGTTGGTGCTAGTATGGAGTCAGGGGATGGATGAAGCGGAGAGCCCCGTTTGGAGTGAGGCTGCAAAGGGCATGCCAGGGGAAGTGTTCTGCTGTGCCAAGATTCGTGCTGCGCACGCTTTGTGGTTGGAGTGAGAAACAGGTTCCTTGGTGTTTTCTGCGAAACGCTTTAGCAGCCCGTTGGTGCTAGTATGGAGTCAGGGGATGGATGAAGCGGAGAGCCCCGTTTGGAGTGAGGCTGCAAAGGGCATGCCATGGGAAGTGTTCTGCTGTGCCAAGATTCATGCTGCGCACGCTTTGTGGTTGGAGTGTGAAACAGGTTCCTTGGTGTTTTCTGCGAAACGCTTTAGCAGCCCGTTGGTGCTAGTCTGGAGTCAGGGGATGGATGAAGCGGAGAGCCCCGTTTGGAGTGAGGCTGCAAAGGGCATGCCAGGGGAAGTGTTCTGCTGTGCCAAGATTCATGCTGCGCACGCTTTGTGGTTGAAGTGAGAAACAGGTCGTTGGTGTTTTCTGCGAAACGCTTTAGCAGCCCGTTGGTGCTAGTATGGAGTCAGGGGATGGATGAAGCGGAGAGCCCCGTTTGGAGTGAGGCTGCAAAGGGCATGCCAGGGGAATTGTTCTGCTGTGCCAAGATTCATGCTGCGCACGCTTTGTGGGTGGAGTGGGAAACAGGTTCCTTGGTGTTTTCTGCGAAACGCTTTAGCAGCCCGTTGGTGCTAGTATGGAGTCAGGGGCTGGATGAAGCGGAGAGCCCCGTTTGGAGTGAGGCTGCAAAGGGCATGCCAATGGAAGTGTTCTGCTGTGCCAAAACTCGTGCTGCACACGCTTTGTGGTTGGAGTGAGAAACAGGTTCCTTGGTGTTTTCTGCGAAACGCTTTAGCAGCCCGTTGGTGCTAGTATGGAGTCAGGGGATGGATGAAGCGGAGAGCCCCGTTTGGAGTGAGGCTGCAAAGGGCATGCCAGGGGAAGTGTTCTGCTGTGCCAAGATTCATGCTGCGCACGCTTTGTGGGTGGAGTGGGAAACAGGTTCCTTGGTGTTTTCTGCGAAACGCTTTAGCAGCCCGTTGGTGCTAGTATGGAGTCAGGGGCTGGATGAAGCGGAGAGCCCCGTTTGGAGTGAGGCTGCAAAGGGCATGCCAATGGAAGTGTTCTGCTGTGCCAAGACTCGTGCTGCACACGCTTTGTGGTTGGAGTGAGAAACAGGTTCCTTGGTGTTTTCTGCGAAACGCTTTAGCAGCCCGTTGGTGCTAGTATGGAGTCAGGGGATGGATGAAGCGGAGAGCCCCGTTTGGAGTGAGGCTGCAAAGGGCATGCCAAGGGAAGTGTTCTGCTGTGCCAAGATTCATGCTGCGCACGCTTTGTGGTTGGAGTGAGAAACAGGTTCCTTGGTGTTTTCTGCGAAACGCTTTAGCAGCCCGTTGGTGCTAGTATGGAGTCAGGGGATGGATGAAGCGGAGAGCCCCGTTTGGAGTGAGGCTGCAAAGGGCATGCCAAGGGAAGTGTTCTGCTGTGCCAAGATTCATGCTGCGCACGCTTTGTGGTTGGAGTGAGAAACAGGTTCCTTGGTGTTTTCTGCGAAACGCTTTAGCAGCCCGTTGGTGCTAGTATGGAGTCAGGGGATGGATGAAGCGGAGAGCCCCGTTTGGAGTGAGGCTGCAAAGGGCATGCCAGGGGAAGTGTTCTGCTGTGCCAAGATTCATGCTGCGCACGCTTTGTGGTTGGAGTGAGAAACAGGTCGTTGGTGTTTTCTGCGAAACGCTTTAGCAGCCCGTTGGTGCTAGTATGGAGTCAGGGGATGGATGAAGCGGAGAGCCCCGTTTGGAGTGAGGCTGCAAAGGGCATGCCAGGGGAAGTGTTCTGCTGTGCCAAGATTCATGCTGCGCACGCTTTGTGGTTGGAGTGAGAAACAGGTTCCTTGGTGTTTTCTGCGAAACGCATTAGCAGCCCGTTGGTGCTAGTATGGAGTCAGGGGATGGATGAAGCGGAGAGCCCCGTTTGGAGTGAGGCTGCAAAGGGCATGCCAGGGGAAGTGTTCTGCTGTGCCAAGATTCATGCTGCGCACGCTTTGTGGGTGGAGTGAGAAACAGGTTCCTTGGTGTTTTCTGCGAAACGCTTTAGCAGCCCGTTGGTGCTAGTATGGAGTCAGGGGATGGATGAAGCGGAGAGCCCCGTTTGGAGTGAGGCTGCAAAGGGCATGCCAAGGGAAGTGTTCTGCTGTGCCAAGATTCATGCTGCGCACGCTTTGTGGTTGGAGTGAGAAACAGGTTCCTTGGTGTTTTCTGCGAAACGCTTTAGCAGCCCGTTGGTGCTAGTATGGAGTCAGGGGATGGATGAAGCGGAGAGCCCCGTTTGGAGTGAGGCTGCAAAGGGCATGCCAAGGGAAGTGTTCTGCTGTGCCAAGACTCGTGCTGCGCACGCTTTGTGGTTGGAGTGAGAAACAGGTTCCTTGGTGTTTTCTGCGAAACGCTTTAGCAGCCCATTGTTGCTAGTATGGAGTCAGGGGATGGATGAAGCGGAGAGCCCCGTTTGGAGTGAGGCTGCAAAGGGCATGCCATGGGAAGTGTTCTGCTGTGCCAAGATTCATGCTGCGCACGCTTTGTGGTTGGAGTGAGAAACAGGTTCCTTGGTGTTTTCTGCGAAACGCTTTAGCAGCCCGTTGGTGCTAGTATGGAGTCAGGGGATGGATGAAGCGGAGAGCCCCGTTTGGAGTGAGGCTGCAAAGGGCATGCCATGGGAAGTGTTCTGCTGTGCCAAGATTCATGCTGCGCACGCTTTGTGGTTGGAGTGAGAAACAGGTTCCTTGGTGTTTTCTGCGAAACGCTTTAGCAGCCCATTGTTGCTAGTATGGAGTCAGGGGATGGATGAAGCGGAGAGCCCCGTTTGGAGTGAGGCTGCAAAGGGCATGCCATGGGAAGTGTTCTGCTGTGCCAAGATTCATGCTGCGCACGCTTTGTGGTTGGAGTGAGAAACAGGTTCCTTGGTGTTTTCTGCGAAACGCTTTAGCAGCCCGTTGGTGCTAGTATGGAGTCAGGGGATGGATGAAGCGGAGAGCCCCGTTTGGAGTGAGGCTGCAAAGGGCATGCCATGGGAAGTGTTCTGCTGTGCCAAGATTCATGCTGCGCACGCTTTGTGGTTGGAGTGAGAAACAGGTTCCTTGGTGTTTTCTGCGAAACGCTTTAGCAGCCCATTGTTGCTAGTATGGAGTCAGGGGATGGATGAAGCGGAGAGCCCCGTTTGGAGTGAGGCTGCAAAGGGCATGCCAGGGGAAGTGTTCTGCTGTGCCAAGATTCATGCTGCGCACGCTTTGTGGTTGAAGTGAGAAACAGGTTCATTGGTGTTTTCTGCGAAACGCTTTAGCAGCCCGTTGGTGCTAGTATGGAGTCAGGGGATGGATGAAGCGGAGAGCCCCGTTTGGAGTGAGGCTGCAAAGGGCATGCCAATGGAAGTGTTCTGCTGTGCCAAGACTCGTGCTGCGCACGCTTTGTGGTTGGAGTGAGAAACAGGTTCCTTGGTGTTTTCTGCGAAACGCTTTAGCAGCCCGTTGGTGCTAGTATGGAGTCAGGGAATGGATGAAGCGGAGAGCCCCGTTTGGAGTGAGGCTGCAAAGGGCATGCCAAGGGAAGTGTTCTGCTGTGCCAAGATTCATGCTGCGCACGCTTTGTGGTTGGAGTGAGAAACAGGTTCCTTGGTGTTTTCTGCGAAACGCTTTAGCAGCCCGTTGGTGCTAGTATGGAGTCAGGGGATGGATGAAGCGGAGAGCCCCGTTTGGAGTGAGGCTGCAAACGGCATGCCAGGGGAAGTGTTCTGCTGTGCCAAGACTCGTGCTGCGCACGCTTTGTGGTTGGAGTGGGAAACAGGTTCCTTGGTGTTTTCTGCGAAACGCTTTAGCAGCCCGTTGGTGCTAGTATGGAGTCAGGGAATGGATGAAGCGGAGAGCCCCGTTTGGAGTGAGGCTGCAAAGGGCATGCCAAGGGAAGTGTTCTGCTGTGCCAAGATTCATGCTGCGCACGCTTTGTGGTTGGAGTGAGAAACAGGTTCCTTGGTGTTTTCTGCGAAACGCTTTAGCAGCCCGTTGATGCTAGTATGGAGTCAGGGGATGGATGAAGCGGAGAGCCCCGTTTGGAGTGAGGCTGCAAAGGGCATGCCAAGGGAAGTGTTCTGCTGTGCCAAGACTCGTGCTGCGCACGCTTTGTGGTTGGAGTGAGAAACAGCTTTGTTGGTGTTTTCAGCGAAACGCTTTAGCAGCCCGTTGGTGCTAGTATGGAGTCAGGGGATGGATGAAGCGGAGAGCCCCGTTTGGAGTGAGGCTGCAAAGGGCATGCCAAGGGAAGTGTTCTGCTGTGCCAAGACTCGTGCTGCACACGCTTTGTGGTTGGAGTGAGAAACAGGTTCCTTGGTGTTTTCTGCGAAACGCTTTAGCAGCCCATTGGTGCTAGTATGGAGTCAGGGGATGGATGAAGCGGAGAGCCCCGTTTGGAGTGAGGCTGCAAAGGGCATGCCAAGGGAAGTGTTCTGCTGTGCCAAGATTCATGCTGCGCACGCTTTGTGGTTGGAGTGAGAAACAGGTTCCTTGGTGTTTTCTGCGAAACGCTTTAGCAGCCCGTTGGTGCTAGTATGGAGTCAGGGGATGGATGAAGCGGAGAGCCCCGTTTGGAGTGAGGCTGCAAAGGGCATGCCATGGGAAGTGTTCTGCTGTGCCAAGATTCATGCTGCGCACGCTTTGTGGGTGGAGTGAGAAACAGGTTCCTTGGTGTTTTCTGCGAAACGCTTTAGCAGCCCGTTGGTGCTAGTATGGAGTCAGGGGATGGATGAAGCGGAGAGCCCCGTTTGGAGTGAGGCTGCAAAGGGCATGCCATGGGAAGTGTTCTGCTGTGCCAAGATTCATGCTGCGCACGCTTTGTGGTTGGAGTGAGAAACAGGTTCCTTGGTGTTTTCTGCGAAACGCTTTAGCAGCCCGTTGGTGCTAGTATGGAGTCAGGGAATGGATGAAGCGGAGAGCCCCGTTTGGAGTGAGGCTGCAAAGGGCATGCCAAGGGAAGTGTTCTGCTGTGCCAAGATTCATGCTGCGCACGTTTTGTGGTTGGAGTGAGAAACAGGTTCCTTGGTGTTTTCTGCGAAATGCTTTAGCAGCCCGTTGGTGCTCGTATGGAGTCAGGGGATGGATGAAGCCGAGAGCCCCGTTTGGAGTGAGGCTGCAAAGGGCATGCCATGGGAAGTGTTCTGCTGTGCCAAGATTCATGCTGCGCACGCTTTGTGGTTGGAGTGAGAAACAGGTTCCTTGGTGTTTTCTGCGAAACGCTTTAGCAGCCCGTTGGTGCTAGTATGGAGTCAGGGAATGGATGAAGCGGAGAGCCCCGTTTGGAGTGAGGCTGCAAAGGGCATGCCAAGGGAAGTGTTCTGCTGTGCCAAGACTCGTGCTGCGCACGCTTTGTGGTTGGAGTGAGAAACAGGTTCCTTGGTGTTTTCTGCGAAACGCTTTAGCAGCCCGTTGGTGCTAGTATGGAGTCAGGGGATGGATGAAGCGGAGAGCCCCGTTTGGAGTGAGGCTGCAAAGGGCATGCCAAGGGAAGTGTTCTGCTGTGCCAAGATTTATGCTGCGCACGTTTTGTGGTTGGAGTGAGAAACAGGTTCCTTGGTGTTTTCTGCGAAACGCTTTAGCAGCCCGTTGGTGCTAGTATGGAGTCAGGGAATGGATGAAGCGGAGAGCCCCATTTGGAGTGAGGCTGCAAAGGGCATGCCATGGGAAGTGTTCGGCTGTGCCAAGATTCATGCTGCGCACGTTTTGTGGTTGGAGTGAGAAACAGGTTCCTTGGTGTTTTCTGCGAAATGCTTTAGCAGGCCGTTGGTGCTCGTATGGAGTCAGAGGATGGATGAAGCGGAGAGCCCCGTTTGGAGTGAGGCTGCAAAGGGCATGCCAAGGGAAGTGTTCTGCTGTGCCAAGACTCGTGCTGCGCACACTTTGTGGTTGGAGTGAGAAACAGGTTCGTTGGTGTTTTCTGCGAAACGCTTTAGCAGCCCGTTGGTGCTAGTCTGGAGTCAGGGGATGGATGAAGCGGAGAGCCCCGTTTGGAGTGAGGCTGCAAAGGGCATGCCAGGGGAAGTGTTCTGCTGTGCCAAGATTCATGCTGCACACGCTTTGTGGGTGGAGTGAGAAACAGGTTCCTTGGTGTTTTCTGCGAAACGCTTTAGCAGCCCGTTGGTGCTAGTATGGAGTCAGGGGATGGATGAAGCGGAGAGCCCCGTTTGGAGTGAGGCTGCAAAGGGCATGCCAAGGGAAGTGTTCTGCTGTGCCAAGATTCATGCTGCGCACGCTTTGTGGTTGGAGTGAGAAACAGGTTCGTTGGTGTTTTCTGCAAAACGCTTTAGCAGCCCGTTGGTGCTAGTATGGAGTCAGGGGATGGATGAAGCGGAGAGCCCCGTTTGGAGTGAGGCTGCAAAGGCATGCCAAGGGAAGTGTTGTGCTGTGCCAAGATTCATGCTGCGCACGCTTTGTGGTTGGAGTGAGAAACAGGTTCCTTGGTGTTTTCTGCGAAACGCTTTAGCAGCCCGTTGGTGCTAGTATGGAGTCAGGGGATGGATGAAGCGGAGAGCCCCGTTTGGAGTGAGGCTGCAAAGGGCATGCCAAAGGAAGTGTTCTGCTGTGCCAAGACTCGTGCTGCGCACGCTTTGTGGTTGGAGTGAGAAACAGGTTCCTTGGTGTTTTATGCGAAACGCTTTAGCAGCCCGTTGGTGCTAGTATGGAGTCAGGGGATGGATGAAGCGGAGAGCCCCGTTTGGAGTGAGGCTGCAAAGGGCATGCCAAGGGAAGTGTTCTGCTGTGCCAAGATTTATGTTGAGCACGCTTTGTGGTTGGAGTGAGAAACAGGTTCCTTGGTGTTTTCTGCGAAACGCTTTAGCAGCCTGTTGGTGCTAGTATGGAGTCAGGGGCTGGATGAAGCGGAGAGCCCCGTTTGGAGTGAGGCTGCAAAGGGCATGCCAAGGGAAGTGTTCTGCTGTGCCAAGATTTATGTTGAGCACGCTTTGTGGTTGGAGTGAGAAACAGGTTCGTTGGTGTTTTCTGCGAAACGCTTTAGCAGGCCGTTGGTGCTAGTATGGAGTCAGGGGATGGATGAAGCGGAGAGCCCCGTTTGGAGTGAGGCTGCAAAGGGCATGCCAGGGGAAGTGTTCTGCTGTGCCAAGATTCATGCTGCGCACGTTTTGTGGTTGGAGTGAGAAACAGGTTCCTTGGTGTTTTCTGCGAAACGCTTTAGCAGCCCGTTGGTGCTAGTATGGAGTCAGGGGATGGATGAAGCGGAGAGCCCCGTTTGGAGTGAGGCTGCAAAGGGCATGCCAAGGGAAGTGTTCTGCTGTGCCAAGATTCATGCTGCTCACGCTTTGTGGTTGGAGTGAGAAACAGGTTCCTTGGTGTTTTCTGCGAAACGCTTTAGCAGCCCGTTGGTGCTAGTATGGAGTCAGGGGATGGATGAAGCGGAGAGCCCCGTTTGGAGTGAGGCTGCAAAGGGCATGCCATGGGAAGTGTTCTGCTGTGCCAAGATTCATGCTGCGCACGCTTTGTGGTTGGAGTGAGAAACAGGTTCCTTGGTGTTTTCTGCGAAACGCTTTAGCAGCCCGTTGGTGCTAGTATGGAGTCAGGGAATGGATGAAGCGGAGAGCCCCGTTTGGAGTGAGGTTGCAAAGGGCATGCCAAGGGAAGTGTTCTGCTGTGCCAAGATTCATGCTGCGCACGCTTTGTGGTTGAAGTGAGAAACAGGTTCCTTGGTGTTTTCTGGGAAACGCTTTAGCAGCCCGTTGGTGCTAGTATGGAGTCAGGGGATGGATGAAGCGGAGAGCCCCGTTTGGAGTGAGGCTGCAAAGGGCATGCCAAGGGAAGTGTTCTGCTGTGCCAAGACTCGTGCTGCGCACGCTTTGTGGTTGGAGTGAGAAACAGGTTCCTTGGTGTTTTATGCGAAACGCTTTAGCAGCCCGTTGGTGCTAGTATGGAGTCAGGGGACGGATGAAGCGGAGAGCCCCGTTTGGAGTGAGGCTGCAAAGGGCATGCCAATGGAAGTGTTCTGCTGTGCCAAGACTCGTGCTGCGCACGCTTTGTGGTTGGAGTGAGAAACAGGTTCCTTGGTGTTTTCTGCGAAACGCTTTAGCAGCCCGTTGGTGCTAGTATGGAGTCAGGGGATGGATGAAGCGGAGAGCCCCGTTTGGAGTGAGGCTGCAAAGGGCATGCCATGGGAAGTGTTCTGCTGTGCCAAGACTCGTGCTGCGCACGCTTTGTGGTTGGAGTGAGAAACAGCTTTGTTGGTGTTTTCAGCGAAACGCTTTAGGAGCCCGTTGGTGCTACTATGGAGTCAGGGAATCGATGAAGCGGAGAGCCCCGTTTGGAGTGAGGCTGCAAAGGGCATGCCAAGGGAAGTGTTCTGCTGTGCCAAGACTCGTGCTGCGCACGCTTTGTGGTTGGAGTGAGAAACAGGTTCGTTGGTGTTTTCTGCGAAACGCTTTAGCAGCCCGTTGGTGCTAGTATGGAGTCAGGGGATGGATGAAGCGGAGAGCCCCGTTTGGAGTGAGGCTGCAAAGGGCATGCCAAGGGAAGTGTTCTGCTGTGCCAAGACTCATGCTGCGCACGCTTTGTGGTTGGAGTGAGAAACAGGTTCCTTGGTGTTTTCTGCGAAACGCTTTGGCAGCCTGTTGGTGCTAGTATGGAGTCAGGGGATGGATGAAGCGGAGAGCCCCGTTTGGAGTGAGGCTGCAAAGGGCATGCCATGGGAAGTGTTCTGCTGTGCCAAGATTCATGCTGCACACGTTTTGTGGTTGGAGTGAGAAACAGGTTCGTTGGTGTTTTCTGCGAAACGCTTTAGCAGCCCGTTGGTGCTAGTATGGAGTCAGGGGATGGATGAAGCGGAGAGCCCCGTTTGGAGTGAGGCTGCAAAGGGCATGCCAAGGGAAGTGTTCTGCTGTGCCAAGATTCATGCTGCGCACGCTTTGTGGTTGGAGTGAGAAACAGGTTCCTTGGTGTTTTCTGCGAAACGCTTTAGCAGCCCGTTGGTGCTAGTATGGAGTCAGGGGATGGATGAAGCGGAGAGCCCCGTTTGGAGTGAGGCTGCAAAGGGCATGCCAAGGGAAGTGTTCTGCTGTGCCAAGACTCGTGCTGCGCACGCTTTGTGGTTGGAGTGAGAAACAGGTTCGTTGGTGTTTTCTGCGAAACGCTTTAGCAGCCCGTTGGTGCTAGTATGGAGTCAGGGGATGGATGAAGCGGAGAGCCCCGTTTGGAGTGAGGCTGCAAAGGGCATGCCAAGGGAAGTGTTCTGCTGTGCCAAGACTCGTGCTGCGCACGCTTTGTGGTTGGAGTGAGAAACAGGTTCCTTGGTGTTTTCTGCGAAACGCTTTAGCAGCCCGTTGGTGCTAGTATGGAGTCAGGGGATGGATGAAGCGGAGAGCCCCGTTTGGAGTGAGGCTGCAAAGGGCATGCCAAGGGAAGTGTTCTGCTGTGCCAAGACTCGTGCTGCGCACGCTTTGTGGTTGGAGTGAGAAACAGGTTCCTTGGTGTTTTCTGCGAAACGCTTTAGCAGCCCGTTGGTGCTAGTATGGAGTCAGGGGATGGATGAAGCGGAGAGCCCCGTTTGGAGTGAGGCTGCAAAGGGCATGCCAAGGGAAGTGTTCTGCTGTGCCAAGACTCGTGCTGCGCACGCTTTGTGATTGGAGTGAGAAACAGGTTCCTTGGTGTTTTCTGCGAAACGCTTTAGCAGCCCGTTGGTGCTAGTATGGAGTCAGGGGATGGATGAAGCGGAGAGCCCCGTTTGGAGTGAGGCTGCAAAGGGCATGCCAAGGGAAGTGTTCTGCTGTGCCAAGACTCGTGCTGCGCACGCTTTGTGGTTGGAGTGAGAAACAGGTTCCTTGGTGTTTTCTGCGAAACGCTTTAGCAGGCCGTTGGTGCTAGTATGGAGTCAGGGGATGGATGAAGCGGAGAGCCCCGTTTGGAGTGAGGCTGCAAAGGGCATGCCAAGGGAAGTGTTCTGCTGTGCCAAGACTCGTGCTGCGCACGCTTTGTGGTTGGAGTGAGAAACAGGTTCCTTGGTGTTTTCTGCGAAACGCTTTAGCAGCCCGTTGGTGCTAGTATGGAGTCAGGGGATGGATGAAGCGGAGAGCCCCGTTTGGAGTGAGGCTGCAAAGGGCATGCCAAGGGAAGTGTTCTGCTGTGCCAAGATTCATGCTGCGCACGCTTTGTGGTTGGAGTGGGAAACAGCTTCCTTGGTGTTTTCTGCGAAACGCTTTAGCAGCCCGTTGGTGCTAGTATGGAGTCAGGGGATGGATGAAGCGGAGAGCCCCGTTTGGAGTGAGGCTGCAAAGGGCATGCCAATGGAAGTGTTCTGCTGTGCCAAGACTCGTGCTGCGCACGCTTTGTGGTTGGAGTGAGAAACAGGTTCGTTGGTGTTTTCAGCGAAACGCTTTAGCAGCCCGTTGGTGCTAGTATGGAGTCAGGGGATGGATGAAGCGGAGAGCCCCGTTTGGAGTGAGGCTGCAAAGGGCATGCCAAGGGAAGTGTTCTGCTGTGCCAAGATTCATGCTGCGCATGCTTTGTGGTTGGAGTGAGAAACAGGTTCCTTGGTGTTTTCTGCGAAACGCTTTAGCAGCCCGTTGGTGCTAGTATGGAGTCAGGGGCTGGATGAAGCGGAGAGCCCCGTTTGGAGTGAGGCTGCAAAGGGCATGCCAAGGGAAGTGTTCTGCTGTGCCAAGATTCATGCTGCGCACGCTTTGTGGTTGGAGTGAGAAACAGGATCCTTGGTGTTTTCTGCGAAACGCTTTAGCAGCCCGTTGGTGCTAGTATGGAGTCAGGGGATGGATGAAGCGGAGAGCCCCGTTTGGAGTGAGGCTGCAAAGGGCATGCCAGGGGAAGTGTTCTGCTGTGCCAAGATTCGTGCTGCGCACGCTTTGTGGTTGGAGTGAGAAACAGGTTCCTTGGTGTTTTCTGCGAAACGCTTTAGCAGCCCGTTGGTGCTAGTATGGAGTCAGGGGATGGATGAAGCGGAGAGCCCCGTTTGGAGTGAGGCTGCAAAGGGCATGCCATGGGAAGTGTTCTGCTGTGCCAAGATTCATGCTGCGCACGCTTTGTGGTTGGAGTGAGAAACAGGTTCGTTGGTGTTTTCTGCGAAACGCTTTAGCAGCCCGTTGGTGCTAGTCTGGAGTCAGGGGATGGATGAAGCGGAGAGCCCCGTTTGGAGTGAGGCTGCAAAGGGCATGCCAGGGGAAGTGTTCTGCTGTGCCAAGATTCATGCTGCGCACGCTTTGTGGTTGAAGTGAGAAACAGGTCGTTGGTGTTTTCTGCGAAACGCTTTAGCAGCCCGTTGGTGCTAGTATGGAGTCAGGGGATGGATGAAGCGGAGAGCCCCGTTTGGAGTGAGGCTGCAAAGGGCATGCCAGGGGAAGTGTTCTGCTGTGCCAAGATTCATGCTGCGCACGCTTTGTGGGTGGAGTGGGAAACAGGTTCCTTGGTGTTTTCTGCGAAACGTTTTAGCAGCCCGTTGGTGCTAGTATGGAGTCAGGGGCTGGATGAAGCGGAGAGCCCCGTTTGGAGTGAGGCTGCAAAGGGCATGCCAATGGAAGTGTTCTGCTGTGCCAAGACTCGTGCTGCACACGCTTTGTGGTTGGAGTGAGAAACAGGTTCGTTGGTGTTTTCTGCGAAACGCTTTAGCAGCCCGTTGGTGCTAGTATGGAGTCAGGGGATGGATGAAGCGGAGAGCCCCGTTTGGAGTGAGGCTGCAAAGGGCATGCCAAGGGAAGTGTTCTGCTGTGCCAAGATTCATGCTGCGCACGCTTTGTGGTTGGAGTGAGAAACAGGTTCGTTGGTGTTTTCTGCGAAACGCTTTAGCAGCCCGTTGGTGCTAGTATGGAGTCAGGGGATGGATGAAGCGGAGAGCCCCGTTTGGAGTGAGGCTGCAAAGGGCATGCCAAGGGAAGTGTTCTGCTGTGCCAAGATTCATGCTGCGCACGCTTTGTGGTTGGAGTGAGAAACAGGTTCCTTGGTGTTTTCTGCGAAACGCTTTAGCAGCCCGTTGGTGCTAGTATGGAGTCAGGGGATGGATGAAGCGGAGAGCCCCGTTTGGAGTGAGGCTGCAAAGGGCATGCCAGGGGAAGTGTTCTGCTGTGCCAAGATTGATGCTGCGCACGCTTTGTGGTTGAAGTGAGAAACAGGTCGTTGGTGTTTTCTGCGAAACGCTTTAGCAGCCCGTTGGTGCTAGTATGGAGTCAGGGGATGGATGAAGCGGAGAGCCCCGTTTGGAGTGAGGCTGCAAAGGGCATGCCAGGGGAAGTGTTCTGCTGTGCCAAGATTCATGCTGCGCACGCTTTGTGCTTGGAGTGAGAAACAGGTTCGCTGGTGTTTTCTGCGAAACGCTTTAGCAGCCCGTTGGTGCTAGTATGGAGTCAGGGGATGGATGAAGCGGAGAGCCCCGTTTGGAGTGAGGCTGCAAAGGGCATGCCAAGGGAAGTGTTCTGCTGTGCCAAGACTCGTGCTGCGCACGCTTTGTGGTTGGAGTGGGAAACAGGTTCCTTGGTGTTTTCTGCGAAACGCTTTAGCAGCCCGTTGGTGCTAGTATGGAGTCAGGGGATGGATGAAGCGGAGAGCCCCGTTTGGAGTGAGGCTGCAAAGGGCATGCCAGGGGAAGTGTTCTGCTGTGCCAAGATTCATGCTGCGCACGCTTTGTGGGTGGAGTGAGAAACAGGTTCCTTGGTGTTTTCTGCGAAACGCTTTAGCAGCCCGTTGGTGCTAGTATGGAGTCAGGGGCTGGATGAAGCGGAGAGCCCCGTTTGGAGTGAGGCTGCAAAGGGCATGCCAAGGGAAGTGTTCTGCTGTGCCAAGATTCATGCTGCGCACGCTTTGTGGTTGGAGTGAGAAACAGGTTCCTTGGTGTTTTCTGCGAAACGCTTTAGCAGCCCGTTGGTGCTAGTATGGAGTCAGGGGATGGATGAAGCGGAGAGCCCCGTTTGGAGTGAGGCTGCAAAGGGCATGCCAAGGGAAGTGTTCTGCTGTGCCAAGATTCATGCTGCGCACGCTTTGTGGTTGGAGTGAGAAACAGGTTCCTTGGTGTTTTCTGCGAAATGCTTTAGCAGCCCGTTGGTGCTAGTATGGAGTCAGGGGATGGATGAAGCGGAGAGCCCCGTTTGGAGTGAGGCTGCAAAGGGCATGCCATGGGAAGTGTTCTGCTGTGCCAAGATTCATGCTGCGCACGCTTTGTGGTTGGAGTGAGAAACAGGTTCCTTGGTGTTTTCTGCGAAACGCTTTAGCAGCCCGTTGGTGCTAGTATGGAGTCAGGGGATGGATGAAGCGGAGAGCCCCGTTTGGAGTGAGGCTGCAAAGGGCATGCCATGGGAAGTGTTCTGCTGTGCCAAGATTCATGCTGCGCACGCTTTGTGGTTGGAGTGAGAAACAGGTTCCTTGGTGTTTTCTGCGAAACGCTTTAGCAGCCCATTGTTGCTAGTATGGAGTCAGGGGATGGATGAAGCGGAGAGCCCCGTTTGGAGTGAGGCTGCAAAGGGCATGCCAGGGGAAGTGTTCTGCTGTGCCAAGATTCATGCTGCGCACGCTTTGTGGTTGAAGTGAGAAACAGGTTCGTTGGTGTTTTCTGCGAAACGCTTTAGCAGCCCGTTGGTGCTAGTATGGAGTCAGGGGATGGATGAAGCGGAGAGCCCCGTTTGGAGTGAGGCTGCAAAGGGCATGCCAATGGAAGTGTTCTGCTGTGCCAAGACTCGTGCTGCGCACGCTTTGTGGTTGGAGTGAGAAACAGGTTCCTTGGTGTTTTCTGCGAAACGCTTTAGCAGCCCGTTGGTGCTAGTATGGAGTCAGGGAATGGATGAAGCGGAGAGCCCCGTTTGGAGTGAGGCTGCAAAGGGCATGCCAAGGGAAGTGTTCTGCTGTGCCAAGATTCATGCTGCGCACGCTTTGTGGTTGGAGTGAGAAACAGGTTCCTTGGTGTTTTCTGCGAAACGCTTTAGCAGCCCGTTGGTGCTAGTATGGAGTCAGGGGATGGATGAAGCGGAGAGCCCCGTTTGGAGTGAGGCTGCAAACGGCATGCCAGGGGAAGTGTTCTGCTGTGCCAAGACTCGTGCTGCGCACGCTTTGTGGTTGGAGTGAGAAACAGGTTCCTTGGTGTTTTCTGCGAAACGCTTTAGCAGCCCGTTGGTGCTAGTATGGAGTCAGGGAATGGATGAAGCGGAGAGCCCCGTTTGGAGTGAGGCTGCAAAGGGCATGCCAAGGGAAGTGTTCTGCTGTGCCAAGATTCATGCTGCGCACGCTTTGTGGTTGGAGTGAGAAACAGGTTCCTTGGTGTTTTCTGCGAAACGCTTTAGCAGCCCGTTGGTGCTAGTATGGAGTCAGGGGATGGATGAAGCGGAGAGCCCCGTTTGGAGTGAGGCTGCAAAGGGCATGCCAAGGGAAGTGTTCTGCTGTGCCAAGACTCGTGCTGCGCACGCTTTGTGGTTGGAGTGAGAAACAGCTTTGTTGGTGTTTTCAGCGAAACGCTTTAGCAGCCCGTTGGTGCTAGTATGGAGTCAGGGGATGGATGAAGCGGAGAGCCCCGTTTGGAGTGAGGCTGCAAAGGGCATGCCAAGGGAAGTGTTCTGCTGTGCCAAGACTCGTGCTGCGCACGCTTTGTGGTTGGAGTGAGAAACAGGTTCCTTGGTGTTTTCTGCGAAACGCTTTAGCAGCCCGTTGGTGCTAGTATGGAGTCAGGGGATGGATGAAGCGGAGAGCCCCGTTTGGAGTGAGGCTGCAAAGGGCATGCCAAGGGAAGTGTTCTGCTGTGCCAAGATTCATGCTGCGCACGCTTTGTGGTTGGAGTGAGAAACAGGTTCCTTGGTGTTTTCTGCGAAACGCTTTAGCAGCCCGTTGGTGCTAGTATGGAGTCAGGGGATGGATGAAGCGGAGAGCCCCGTTTGGAGTGAGGCTGCAAAGGGCATGCCATGGGAAGTGTTCTGCTGTGCCAAGATTCATGCTGCGCACGCTTTGTGGGTGGAGTGAGAAACAGGTTCCTTGGTGTTTTCTGCGAAACGCTTTAGCAGCCCGTTGGTGCTATTATGGAGTCAGGGGATGGATGAAGCGGAGAGCCCCGTTTGGAGTGAGGCTGCAAAGGGCATGCCATGGGAAGTGTTCTGCTGTGCCAAGATTCATGCTGCGCACGCTTTGTGGTTGGAGTGAGAAACAGGTTCCTTGGTGTTTTCTGCGAAACGCTTTAGCAGCCCGTTGGTGCTAGTATGGAGTCAGGGAATGGATGAAGCGGAGAGCCCCGTTTGGAGTGAGGCTGCAAAGGGCATGCCAAGGGAAGTGTTCTGCTGTGCCAAGATTCATGCTGCGCACGTTTTGTGGTTGGAGTGAGAAACAGGTTCCTTGGTGTTTTCTGCGAAATGCTTTAGCAGCCCGTTGGTGCTCGTATGGAGTCAGGGGATGGATGAAGCCGAGAGCCCCGTTTGGAGTGAGGCTGCAAAGGGCATGCCATGGGAAGTGTTCTGCTGTGCCAAGATTCATGCTGCGCACGCTTTGTGGGTGGAGTGAGAAACAGGTTCCTTGGTGTTTTCTGCGAAACGCTTTAGCAGCCCGTTGGTGCTAGTATGGAGTCAGGGAATGGATGAAGCGGAGAGCCCCGTTTGGAGTGAGGCTGCAAAGGGCATGCCAAGGGAAGTGTTCTGCTGTGCCAAGACTCGTGCTGCGCACGCTTTGTGGTTGGAGTGAGAAACAGGTTCGTTGGTGTTTTCTGCGAAACGCTTTAGCAGCCCGTTGGTGCTAGTATGGAGTCAGGGGATGGATGAAGCGGAGAGCCCCGTTTGGAGTGAGGCTGCAAAGGGCATGCCAAGGGAAGTGTTCTGCTGTGCCAAGACTCGTGCTGCGCACGCTTTGTGGTTGGAGTGAGAAACAGGTTCCTTGGTGTTTTCTGCGAAACGCTTTAGCAGCCCGTTGGTGCTAGTATGGAGTCAGGGGATGGATGAAGCGGAGAGCCCCGTTTGGAGTGAGGCTGCAAAGGGCATGCCAAGGGAAGTGTTCTGCTGTGCCAAGATTCATGCTGCACACGTTTTGTGGTTGGAGTGAGAAACAGGTTCCTTGGTGTTTTCTGCGAAACGCTTTAGCAGCCCGTTGGTGCTAGTATGGAGTCAGGGGATGGATGAAGCGGAGAGCCCCATTTGGAGTGAGGCTGCAAAGGGCATGCCATGGGAAGTGTTCCGCTGTGCCAAGATTCATGCTGCGCACGTTTTGTGGTTGGAGTGAGAAACAGGTTCCTTGGTGTTTTCTGCGAAATGCTTTAGCAAGCCGTTGGTGCTCGTATGGAGTCAGAGGATGGATGAAGCGGAGAGCCCCGTTTGGAGTGAGGCTGCAAAGGGCATGCCAAGGGAAGTGTTCTGCTGTGCCAAGACTCGTGCTGCGCACACTTTGTGGTTGGAGTGAGAAACAGGTTCGTTGGTGTTTTCTGCGAAACGCTTTAGCAGCCAGTTGGTGCTAGTCTGGAGTCAGGGGATGGATGAAGCGGAGAGCCCCGTTTGGAGTGAGGCTGCAAAGGGCATGCCATGGGAAGTGTTCTGCTGTGCCAAGATTCATGCTGCGCACGCTTTGTGGTTGGAGTGAGAAACAGGTTCCTTGGTGTTTTCTGCGAAACGCTTTAGCAGCCCGTTGGTGCTAGTATGGAGTCAGGGGATGGATGAAGCGGAGAGCCCCATTTGGTGTGAGGCTGCAAAGGCCATGCCAAGGGAAGTGCTCTGCTGTGCCAAGATTCATGCTGCGCACGCTTTGTGGTTGGAGTGAGAAACAGGTTCCTTGGTGTTTTCTGCGAAACGCTTTAGCAGCCCGTTGGTGCTAGTATGGAGTCAGGGGATGGATGAAGCGGAGAGCCCCGTTTGGAGTGAGGCTGCAAAGGGCATGCCAAGGGAAGTGTTCTGCTGTGCCAAGATTCATCCTTCGCACGTTTTGTGGTTGGAGTGAGAAACAGGTTCGTTGGTGTTTTCTGCGAAACGCTTTAGCAGCCTGTTGGTGCTAGTATGGAGTCAGGGGATGGATGAAGCGGAGAGCCCCATTTGGAGTGAGGCTGCAAAGGGCATGCCAGGGGAAGTGTTCTGCTGTGCCAAGATTCATCCTGCGCACGCTTTGTGGGTGGAGTGAGAAACAGGTTCCTTGGTGTTTTCTGCGAAACGCTTTAGCAGCCCGTTGGTGCTAATATGGAGTCAGGGGATGGATGAAGCGGAGAGCCCCGTATGGAGTGAGGCTGCAAAGGGCATGCCAAGGGAAGTGTTCTGCTGTGCCAAGACTCGTGCTGCGCATGCTTTGTGGTTGGAGTGAGAAACAGGTTCCTTGGTGTTTTCTGCGAAACGCTTTAGCAGCCCGTTGGTGCTAGTATGGAGTCAGGGGATGGATGAAGCGGAGAGCCCCATTTGGAGTGAGGCTGCAAAGGGCATGCCAGGGGAAGTGTTCTGCTGTGCCAAGATTTATCCTGCGCACGCTTTGTGGTTGGAGTGAGAAACAGGTTCCTTGGTGTTTTCTGCGAAACGCTTTAGCAGCCCGTTGGTGCTAGTATGGAGTCAGGGGATGGATGAAGCGGAGAGCCCCGTATGGAGTGAGGCTGCAAAGGGCATGCCAAGGGAAGTGTTCTGCTGTGCCAAGACTCGTGCTGCGCACGCTTTGTGGTTGGAGTGAGAAACAGGTTCCTTGGTGTTTTCTGCGAAACGCTTTAGCAGCCCGTTGGTGCTAGTATGGAGTCAGGGGATGGATGAAGCGGAGAGCCCCGTTTGGAGTGAGGCTGCAAAGGGCATGCCAAGGGAAGTGTTCTGCTGTGCCAAGACTCGTGCTGCGCACGCTTTGTGGTTGGAGTGGGAAACAGGTTCCTTGGTGTTTTCTGCGAAACGCTTTAGCAGCCCGTTGGTGCTAGTATGGAGTCAGGGGATGGATGAAGCGGAGAGCCCCGTTTGGAGTGAGGCTGCAAAGGGCATGCCAAGGGAAGTGTTCTGCTGTGCCAAGACTCGTGCTGCGCACGCTTTGTGGTTGGAGTGAGAAACAGGTTCCTTGGTGTTTTCTGCGAAACGCTTTAGCAGCCCGTTGGTGCTAGTATGGAGTCAGGGGATGGATGAAGCGGAGAGCCCCGTTTGGAGTGAGGCTGCAAAGGGCATGCCAAGGGAAGTGTTCTGCTGTGCCAAGACTCATGCTGCGCACGCTTTGTGGTTGGAGTGAGAAACAGGTTCCTTGGTGTTTTCTGCGAAACGCTTTAGCAGCCCGTTGGTGCTAGTATGGAGTCAGGGGATGGATGAAGCGGAGAGCCCCGTTTGGAGTGAGGCTGCAAAGGGCATGCCAAGGGAAGTGTTCTGCTGTGCCAAGATTCATGCTGCACACGTCTTGTGGTTGGAGTGAGAAACAGGTTCGTTGGTGTTTTCTGCGAAACGCTTTAGCAGCCCGTTGGTGCTAGTATGGAGTCAGGGGATGGATGAAGCGGAGAGCCCCGTTTGGAGTGAGGCTGCAAAGGGCATGCCAGGGGAAGTGTTCTGCTGTGCCAAGATTCATGCTGCGCACGTTTTGTGGTTGGAGTGAGAAACAGGTTCCTTGGTGTTTTCTGCGAAACGCTTTAGCAGCCCGTTGTTGCTCGTATGGAGTCAGGGGATGGATGAAGCGGAGAGCCCCGTTTGGAGTGAGGCTGCAAAGGGCATGCCAAGGGAAGTGTTCTGCTGTGCCAAGACTCGTGCTGCGCACACTTTGTGGTTGGAGTGAGAAACAGGTTCCTTGGTGTTTTCTGCGAAACGCTTTAGCAGCCCGTTGGTGCTAGTCTGGAGTCAGGGGATGGATGAAGCGGAGAGCCCCGTTTGGAGTGAGGCTGCAAAGGGCATGCCATGGGAAGTGTTCTGCTGTGCCAAGATTCATGCTGCGCACGCTTTGTGGTTGGAGTGAGAAACAGGTTCCTTGGTGTTTTCTGCGAAACGCTTTAGCAGCCCGTTGGTGCTAGTATGGAGTCAGGGGATGGATGAAGCGGAGAGCCCCGTTTGGAGTGAGGCTGCAAAGGGCATGCCAGGGGAAGTGTTCTGCTGTGCCAAGATTCATGCTGCGCACGTTTTGTGGTTGGAGTGAGAAACAGGTTCCTTGGTGTTTTCTGCGAAACGCTTTAGCAGCCCGTTGTTGCTCGTATGGAGTCAGGGGATGGATGAAGCGGAGAGCCCCGTTTGGAGTGAGGCTGCAAAGGGCATGCCAAGGGAAGTGTTCTGCTGTGCCAAGACTCGTGCTGCGCACACTTTGTGGTTGGAGTGAGAAACAGGTTCGTTGGTGTTTTCTGCGAAACGCTTTAGCAGCCCGTTGGTGCTAGTCTGGAGTCAGGGGATGGATGAAGCGGAGAGCCCCGTTTGGAGTGAGGCTGCAAAGGGCATGCCATGGGAAGTGTTCTGCTGTGCCAAGATTCATGCTGCGCACGCTTTGTGGTTGGAGTGAGAAACAGGTTCCTTGGTGTTTTCTGCGAAACGCTTTAGCAGCCCGTTGGTGCTAGTATGGAGTCAGGGAATGGATGAAGCGGAGAGCCCCGTTTGGAGTGAGGCTGCAAAGGGCATGCCAAGGGAAGTGTTCTGCTGTGCCAAGACTCGTGCTGCGCACGCTTTGTGGTTGGAGTGAGAAACAGGTTCCTTGGTGTTTTCTGCGAAACGCTTTAGCAGCCCATTGGTGCTAATATGGAGTCAGGGGATGGATGAAGCGGAGAGCCCCGTTTGGTGTGAGGCTGCAAAGGCCATGCCAAGGGAAGTGTTCTGCTGTGCCAAGATTCATGCTGCGCACGTTTTGTGGTTGGAGTGAGAAACAGGTTCCTTGGTGTTTTCTGCGAAACGCTTTAGCAGCCCGTTGTTGCTCGTATGGAGTCAGGGGATGGATGAAGCGGAGAGCCCCGTTTGGAGTGAGGCTGCAAAGGGCATGCCAAGGGAAGTGTTCTGCTGTGCCAAGACTCGTGCTGCGCACACTTTGTGGTTGGAGTGAGAAACAGGTTCGTTGGTGTTTTCTGCGAAACGCTTTAGCAGCCCGTTGGTGCTAGTCTGGAGTCAGGGGATGGATGAAGCGGAGAGCCCCGTTTGGAGTGAGGCTGCAAAGGGCATGCCATGGGAAGTGTTCTGCTGTGCCAAGATTCATGCTGCGCACGCTTTGTGGTTGGAGTGAGAAACAGGTTCCTTGGTGTTTTCTGCGAAACGCTTTAGCAGCCCGTTGGTGCTAGTATGGAGTCAGGGGATGGATGAAGCGGAGAGCCCCGTTTGGAGTGAGGCTGCAAAGGGCATGCCAGGGGAAGTGTTCTGCTGTGCCAAGATTCATGCTGCGCACGTTTTGTGGTTGGAGTGAGAAACAGGTTCCTTGGTGTTTTCTGCGAAACGCTTTAGCAGCCCGTTGTTGCTCGTATGGAGTCAGGGGATGGATGAAGCGGAGAGCCCCGTTTGGAGTGAGGCTGCAAAGGGCATGCCAAGGGAAGTGTTCTGCTGTGCCAAGACTCGTGCTGCGCACACTTTGTGGTTGGAGTGAGAAACAGGTTCGTTGGTGTTTTCTGCGAAACGCTTTAGCAGCCCGTTGGTGCTAGTCTGGAGTCAGGGGATGGATGAAGCGGAGAGCCCCGTTTGGAGTGAGGCTGCAAAGGGCATGCCATGGGAAGTGTTCTGCTGTGCCAAGATTCATGCTGCGCACGCTTTGTGGTTGGAGTGAGAAACAGGTTCCTTGGTGTTTTCTGCGAAACGCTTTAGCAGCCCGTTGGTGCTAGTATGGAGTCAGGGAATGGATGAAGCGGAGAGCCCCGTTTGGAGTGAGGCTGCAAAGGGCATGCCAAGGGAAGTGTTCTGCTGTGCCAAGACTCGTGCTGCGCACGCTTTGTGGTTGGAGTGAGAAACAGGTTCCTTGGTGTTTTCTGCGAAACGCTTTAGCAGCCCATTGGTGCTAATATGGAGTCAGGGGATGGATGAAGCGGAGAGCCCCGTTTGGTGTGAGGCTGCAAAGGCCATGCCAAGGGAAGTGTTCTGCTGTGCCAAGATTCATGCTGCGCACGCTTTGTGGTTGGAGTGAGAAACAGGTTCCTTGGTGTTTTCTGCGAAACGCTTTAGCAGCCCGTTGGTGCTAGTATGGAGTCAGGGGATGGATGAAGCGGAGAGCCCCGTTTGGAGTGAGGCTGCAAAGGGCATGCCAAGGGAAGTGTTCTGCTGTGCCAAGACTCGTGCTGCGCACGCTTTGTGGTTGGAGTGAGAAACAGGTTCCTTGGTGTTTTCTGCGAAACGCTTTAGCAGCCCGTTGGTGCTAGTATGGAGTCAGGGGATGGATGAAGCGGAGAGCCCCATTTGGAGTGAGGCTGCAAAGGGCATGCCAGGGGAAGTGTTCTGCTGTGCCAAGACTCGTGCTGCGCACGCTTTGTGGTTGGAGTGAGAAACAGGTTCCTTGGTGTTTTCTGCGAAACGCTTTAGCAGCCCGTTGGTGCTAGTATGGAGTCAGGGGATGGATGAAGCGGAGAGCCCCGTTTGGAGTGAGGCTGCAAAGGGCATGCCAAGGGAAGTGTTCTGCTGTGCCAAGACTCGTGCTGCGCACGCTTTGTGGTTGGAGTGGGAAACAGGTTCCTTGGTGTTTTCTGCGAAACGCTTTAGCAACCCGTTGGTGCTAGTATGGAGTCAGGGGATGGATGAAGCGGAGAGCCCCGTTTGGAGTGAGGCTGCAAAGGGCATGCCAAGGGAAGTGTTCTGCTGTGCTAAGACTCGTGCTGCGCACGCTTTGTGGTTGGAGTGAGAAACAGGTTCCTTGGTGTTTTCTGCGAAACGCTTTAGCAGCCCGTTGGTGCTAGTATGGAGTCAGGGGATGGATGAAGCGGAGAGCCCCGTTTGGAGTGAGGCTGCAAAGGGCATGCCAAAGGAAGTGTTCTGCTCTGCCAAGATTTATGCTGCGCACGTTTTGCGGTTGGAGTGAGAAACAGGTTCCTTGGTGTTTTCTGCGAAACACTTTAGCAGCCCGTTGGTGCTAGTATGGAGTCAGGGGATGGATGAAGCGGAGAGCCCCGTTTGGAGTGAGGCTGCAAAGGGCATGCCAGGGGAAGTGTTCTGCTGTGCCAAGATTCATGCTGCGCACGCTTTGTGGTTGGAGTTAGAAACAGGTTCGCTGGTGTTTTCTGCGAAACGCTTTAGCAGCCCGTTGGTGCTAGTATGGAGTCAGGGGATGGATGAAGCGGAGAGCCCCGTTTGGAGTGAGGCTGCAAAGGGCATGCCAAGGGAAGTGTTCTGCTGTGCTAAGACTCGTGCTGCGCACGCTTTGTGGTTGGAGTGAGAAACAGGTTCCTTGGTGTTTTCTGCGAAATGCTTTAGCAGCCCGTTGGTGCTAGTATGGAGTCAGGGGATGGATGAAGCGGAGAGCCCCGTTTGGAGTGAGGCTGCAAAGGGCATGCCAGGGGAAGTGTTCTGCTGTGCCAAGATTCATGCTGCGCACGCTTTGTGGTTGGAGTGAGAAAGAGGTTCGCTGGTGTTTTCTGCGAAACGCTTTAGCAGCCCGTTGGTGCTAGTATGGAGTCAGGGGATGGATGAAGCGGAGAGCCCCATTTGGAGTGAGGCTGCAAAGGGCATGCCAGGGGAAGTGTTCTGCTGTGCCAAGATTTATCCTGCGCACGCTTTGTGGGTGGAGTGAGAAACAGGTTCCTTGGTGTTTTCTGCGAAACGCTTTAGCAGCCCGTTGGTGCTAGTATGGAGTCAGGGGATGGATGAAGCGGAGAGCCCCGTATGGAGTGAGGCTGCAAAGGGCATGCCAAGGGAAGTGTTCTGCTGTGCCAAGACTCGTGCTGCGCACGCTTTGTGGTTGGAGTGAGAAACAGGTTCCTTGGTGTTTTCTGCGAAACGCTTTAGCAGCCCGTTGGTGCTAGTATGGAGTCAGGGGATGGATGAAGCGGAGAGCCCCGTTTGGAGTGAGGCTGCAAAGGGCATGCCAAGGGAAGTGTTCTGCTGTGCCAAGACTCGTGCTGCGCACGCTTTGTGGTTGGAGTGGGAAACAGGTTCCTTGGTGTTTTCTGCGAAACGCTTTAGCAGCCCGTTGGTGCTAGTATGGAGTCAGGGGATGGATGAAGCGGAGAGCCCCGTTTGGAGTGAGGCTGCAAAGGGCATGCCAAGGGAAGTGTTCTGCTGTGCCAAGACTCGTGCTGCGCACGCTTTGTGGTTGGAGTGAGAAACAGGTTCCTTGGTGTTTTCTGCGAAACGCTTTAGCAGCCCGTTGGTGCTAGTATGGAGTCAGGGGATGGATGAAGCGGAGAGCCCCGTTTGGAGTGAGGCTGCAAAGGGCATGCCAAGGGAAGTGTTCTGCTGTGCCAAGACTCGTGCTGCGCACGCTTTGTGGTTGGAGTGAGAAACAGGTTCCTTGGTGTTTTCTGCGAAACGCTTTAGCAGCCCGTTGGTGCTAGTATGGAGTCAGGGGATGGATGAAGCGGAGAGCCCCGTTTGGAGTGAGGCTGCAAAGGGCATGCCAAGGGAAGTGTTCTGCTGTGCCAAGATTCATGCTGCACACGTCTTGTGGTTGGAGTGAGAAACAGGTTCGTTGGTGTTTTCTGCGAAACGCTTTAGCAGCCCGTTGGTGCTAGTATGGAGTCAGGGGATGGATGAAGCGGAGAGCCCCGTTTGGAGTGAGGCTGCAAAGGGCATGCCAGGGGAAGTGTTCTGCTGTGCCAAGATTCATGCTGCGCACGCTTTGTGGTTGGAGTGAGAAACAGGTTCCTTGGTGTCTTCTGCGAAACGCTTTAGCAGCCCGTTGGTGCTAGTATGGAGTCAGGGGATGGATGAAGCGGAGAGCCCCGTTTGGAGTGAGGCTGCAAAGGGCATGCCAGGGGAAGTGTTCTGCTGTGCCAAGATTCATGCTGCGCACCTTTTGTGGTTGGAGTGAGAAACAGGTTCCTTGGTGTTTTCTGCGAAATGCTTTAGCAGCCCGTTGGTGCTCGTATGGAGTCAGGGGATGGATGAAGCGGAGAGCCCCGTTTGGAGTGAGGCTGCAAAGGGCATGCCATGGGAAGTGTTCTGCTGTACGAAGATTCATGCTGCGCACGCTTTGTGGGTGGAGTGAGAAACAGGTTCCTTGGTGTTTTCTGCTAAACGCTTTAGCAGCCCGTTGGTGCTAGTATGGAGTCAGGGAATGGATGAAGCGGAGAGCCCCGTTTGGAGTGAGGCTGCAAAGGGCATGCCAATGGAAGTGTTCTGCTGTGCCAAGACTCGTGCTGCGCACGCTTTGTGGTTGGAGTGAGAAACAGGTTCGTTGGTGTTTTCTGCGAAACGCTTTAGCAGCCCGTTGGTGCTAGTATGGAGTCAGGGGATGGATGAAGCGGAGAGCCCCGTTTGGAGTGGGGCTGCAAAGGGCATGCCAAGGGAAGTGTTCTGCTGTGCCAAGACTCGTGCTGCGCACGCTTTGTGGTTGGAGTGAGAAACAGGTTCCTTGGTGTTTTCTGCGAAACGCTTTAGCAGCCCGTTGGTGCTAGTATGGAGTCAGGGGATGGATGAAGCGGAGAGCCCCGTTTGGAGTGAGGCTGCAAAGGGCATGCCAAGGGAAGTGTTCTGCTGTGCCAAGATTCATGCTGCGCACGTTTTGTGGTTGGAGTGAGAAACAGGTTCCTTGGTGTTTTCTGCGAAACGCTTTAGCAGCCCGTTGTTGCTCGTATGGAGTCAGGGGATGGATGAAGCGGAGAGCCCCGTTTGGAGTGAGGCTGCAAAGGGCATGCCAAGGGAAGTGTTCTGCTGTGCCAAGACTCGTGCTGCGCACACTTTGTGGTTGGAGTGAGAAACAGGTTCGTTGGTGTTTTCTGCGAAACGCTTTAGCAGCCCGTTGGTGCTAGTCTGGAGTCAGGGGATGGATGAAGCGGAGAGCCCCGTTTGGAGTGAGGCTGCAAAGGGCATGCCATGGGAAGTGTTCTGCTGTGCCAAGATTCATGCTGCGCACGCTTTGTGGTTGGAGTGAGAAACAGGTTCCTTGGTGTTTTCTGCGAAACGCTTTAGCAGCCCGTTGGTGCTAGTATGGAGTCAGGGAATGGATGAAGCGGAGAGCCCCGTTTGGAGTGAGGCTGCAAAGGGCATGCCAAGGGAAGTGTTCTGCTGTGCCAAGACTCGTGCTGCGCACGCTTTGTGGTTGGAGTGAGAAACAGGTTCCTTGGTGTTTTCTGCGAAACGCTTTAGCAGCCCATTGGTGCTAATATGGAGTCAGGCGATGGATGAAGCGGAGAGCCCCGTTTGGAGTGAGGCTGCAAAGGCCATGCCAAGGGAAGTGTTCTGCTGTGCCAAGATTCATGCTGCGCACGCTTTGTGGTTGGAGTGAGAAACAGGTTCCTTGGTGTTTTCTGCGAAACGCTTTAGCAGCCCGTTGGTGCTAGTATGGAGTCAGGGGATGGATGAAGCGGAGAGCCCCGTTTGGAGTGAGGCTGCAAAGGGCATGCCAGGGGAAGTGTTCTGCTGTGCCAAGATTCATCCTGCGCACGCTTTGTGGGTGGAGTGAGAAACAGGTTCCTTGGTGTTTTCTGCGAAACGCTTTAGCAGCCCGTTGGTGCTAGTATGGAGTCAGGGGATGGATGAAGCGGAGAGCCCCGTATGGAGTGAGGCTGCAAAGGGCATGCCAAGGGAAGTGTTCTGCTGTGCCAAGACTCGTGCTGCGCACGCTTTGTGGTTGGAGTGAGAATCAGGTTCCTTGGTGTTTTCTGCGAAACGCTTTAGCAGCCCGTTGGTGCTAGTATGGAGTCAGGGGATGGATGAAGCGGAGAGCCCCATTTGGAGTGAGGCTGCAAAGGGCATGCCAGGGGAAGTGTTCTGCTGTGCCAAGACTCGTGCTGCGCACGCTTTGTGGTTGGAGTGAGAAACAGGTTCCTTGGTGTTTTCTGCGAAACGCTTTAGCAGCCCGTTGGTGCTAGTATGGAGTCAGGGGATGGATGAAGCGGAGAGCCCCGTTTGGAGTGAGGCTGCAAAGGGCATGCCAAGGGAAGTGTTCTGCTGTGCCAAGACTCGTGCTGCGCACGCTTTGTGGTTGGAGTGGGAAACAGGTTCCTTGGTGTTTTCTGCGAAACGCTTTAGCAGCCCGTTGGTGCTAGTATGGAGTCAGGGCATGGATGAAGCGGAGAGCCCCGTTTGGAGTGAGGCTGCAAAGGGCATGCCAAGGGAAGTGTTCTGCTGTGCTAAGACTCGTGCTGCGCACGCTTTGTGGTTGGAGTGAGAAACAGGTTCCTTGGTGTTTTCTGCGAAACGCTTTAGCAGCCCGTTGGTGCTAGTATGGAGTCAGGGGATGGATGAAGCGGAGAGCCCCGTTTGGAGTGAGGCTGCAAAGGGCATGCCAAAGGAAGTGTTCTGCTGTGCCAAGATTTATGCTGCGCACGTTTTGCGGTTGGAGTGAGAAACAGGTTCCTTGGTGTTTTCTGCGAAACGCTTTAGCAGCCCGTTGGTGCTAGTATGGAGTCAGGGGATGGATGAAGCGGAGAGCCCCGTTTGGAGTGAGGCTGCAAAGGGCATGCCAAGGGAAGTGTTCTGCTGTGCCAAGATTCATGCTGCGCACGCTTTGTGGTTGGAGTGAGAAACAGGTTCGCTGGTGTTTTCTGCGAAACGCTTTAGCAGCCCGTTGGTGCTAGTATGGAGTCAGGGGATGGATGAAGCGGAGAGCCCCGTTTGGAGTGAGGCTGCAAAGGGCATGCCAAGGGAAGTGTTCTGCTGTGCCAAGACTCGTGCTGCGCACGCTTTGTGGTTGGAGTGAGAAACAGGTTCGCTGGTGTTTTCTGCGAAACGCTTTAGCAGCCCGTTGGTGCTAGTATGGAGTCAGGGGATGGATGAAGCGGAGAGCCCCGTTTGGAGTGAGGCTGCAAAGGGCATGCCAAGGGAAGTGTTCTGCTGTGCCAACTTTCATGCTGCGCACGCTTTGTGGTTGGAGTGAGAAACAGGTTCCTTGGTGTTTTCTGCGAAACGCTTTAGCAGCCCGTTGGTGCTAGTATGGAGTCAGGGGATGGATGAAGCGGAGAGCCCCGTTTGGAGTGAGGCTGCAAAGGGCATGCCAAGGGAAGTGTTCTGCTGTGCCAAGATTCATCCTTCGCACGCTTTGTGGTTGGAGTGAGAAACAGGTTCCTTGGTGGTTTCTGCGAAACGCTTTAGCAGCCCGTTGGTGCTAGTATGGAGTCAGGGGATGGATGAAGCGGAGAGCCCCATTTGGAGTGAGGCTGCAAAGGGCATGCCAGGGGAAGTGTTCTGCTGTGCCAAGATTCATCCTGCGCACGCTTTGTGGGTGGAGTGAGAAACAGGTTCCTTGGTGTTTTCTGCGAAACGCTTTAGCAGCCCGTTGGTGCTAGTATGGAGTCAGGGGATGGATGAAGCGGAGAGCCCCGTATGGAGTGAGGCTGCAAAGGGCATGCCAAGGGAAGTGTTCTGCTGTGCCAAGACTCGTGCTGCGCACGCTTTGTGGTTGGAGTGAGAAACAGGTTCCTTGGTGTTTTCTGCGAAACGCTTTAGCAGCCTGTTGGTGCTAGTATGGAGTCAGGGGATGGATGAAGCGGAGAGCCCCGTATGGAGTGAGGCTGCAAAGGGCATGCCAAGGGAAGTGTTCTGCTGTGCCAAGACTCGTGCTGCGCACGCTTTGTGGTTGGAGTGAGAAACAGGTTCCTTGGTGTTTTCTGCGAAACGCTTTAGCAGCCCGTTGGTGCTAGTATGGAGTCAGGGGATGGATGAAGCGGAGAGCCCCGTTTGGAGTGAGGCTGCAAAGGGCATGCCAAGGGAAGTGTTCTGCTGTGCTAAGACTCGTGCTGCGCACGCTTTGTGGTTGGAGTGAGAAACAGGTTCCTTGGTGTTTTCTGCGAAACGCTTTAGCAGCCCATTGGTGCTAATATGGAGTCAGGGGATGGATGAAGCGGAGAGCCCCGTTTGGAGTGAGGCTGCAAAGGGCATGCCAAGGGAAGTGTTCTGCTGTGCCAAGATTCATGCTGCGCACGCTTTGTGGTTGGAGTGAGAAACAGGTTCCTTGGTGTTTTCTGCGAAACGCTTTAGCAGCCCGTTGGTGCTAGTATGGAGTCAGGGGATGGATGAAGCGGAGAGCCCCGTTTGGAGTGAGGCTGCAAAGGGCATGCCAAAGGAAGTGTTCTGCTGTGCCAAGATTTATGCTGCGCACGTTTTGCGGTTGGAGTGAGAAACAGGTTCGTTGGTGTTTTCTGCGAAACGCTTTAGCAGCCCGTTGGTGCTAGTATGGAGTCAGGGGATGGATGAAGCGGAGAGCCCCGTTTGGAGTGAGGCTGCAAAGGGCATGCCAGGGGAAGTGTTCTGCTGTGCCAAGATTCATGCTGCGCACGCTTTGTGGTTGGAGTGAGAAACAGGTTCGCTGGTGTTTTCTGCGAAACGCTTTAGCAGCCCGTTGGTGCTAGTATGGAGTCAGGGGATGGATGAAGCGGAGAGCCCCGTTTGGAGTGAGGCTGCAAAGGGCATGCCAGGGGAAGTGTTCTGCTGTGCCAAGATTCATGCTGCGCACGCTTTGTGGTTGGAGTGAGAAACAGGTTCCTTGGTGTTTTCTGCGAAACGCTTTAGCAGCCCGTTGGTGCTAGTATGGAGTCAGGGGATGGATGAAGCGGAGAGCCCCGTTTGGAGTGAGGCTGCAAAGGGCATGCCAAGGGAAGTGTTCTGCTGTGCCAAGATTCATCCTTCGCACGTTTTGTGGTTGGAGTGAGAAACAGGTTCCTTGGTGTTTTCTGCGAAACGCTTTAGCAGCCCGTTGGTGCTAGTATGGAGTCAGGGGATGGATGAAGCGGAGAGCCCCGTTTGGAGTGAGGCTGCAAAGGGCATGCCAAGGGAAGTGTTCTGCTGTGCCAAGACTCGTGCTGCGCACGCTTTGTGGTTGGAGTGAGAAACAGGTTCCTTGGTGTTTTCTGCGAAACGCTTTAGCAGCCCCCTGGTGCTAGTATGGAGTCAGGGGATGGATGAAGCGGAGAGCCCCGTTTGGAGTGAGGCTGCAAAGGGCATGCCAAGGGAAGTGTTCTGCTGTGCCAAGATTCATGCTGCGCACGCTTTGTGGTTGGAGTGAGAAACAGGTTCCTTGGTGTTTTCTGCGAAACGCTTTAGCAGCCCGTTGGTGCTAGTATGGAGTCAGGGGATGGATGAAGCGGAGAGCCCTGTTTGGAGTGAGGCTGCAAAGGGCATGCCAAGGGAAGTGTTCTGCTGTGCTAAGACTCGTGCTGCGCACGCTTTGTGGTTGGAGTGAGAAACAGGTTCCTTGGTGTTTTCTGCGAAACGCTTTAGCAGCCCGTTGGTGCTAGTATGGAGTCAGGGGATGGATGAAGCGGAGAGCCCCGTTTGGAGTGAGGCTGCAAAGGGCATGCCAAGGGAAGTGTTCTGCTGTGCTAAGACTCGTGCTGCGCACGCTTTGTGGTTGGAGTGAGAAACAGGTTCCTTGGTGTTTTCTGCGAAACGCTTTAGCAGCCCGTTGGTGCTAGTATGGAGTCAGGGGATGGATGAAGCGGAGAGCCCCGTTTGGAGTGAGGCTGCAAAGGGCATGCCAAAGGAAGTGTTCTGCTGTGCCAAGATTTATGCTGCGCACGTTTTGCGGTTGGAGTGAGAAACAGGTTCGTTGGTGTTTTCTGCGAAACGCTTTAGCAGCCCGTTGGTGCTAGTACGGAGTCAGGGGATGGATGAAGCGGAGAGCCCCGTTTGGAGTGAGGCTGCAAAGGGCATGCCAGGGGAAGTGTTCTGCTGTGCCAAGATTCATGCTGCGCACGCTTTGTGGTTGGAGTGAGAAACAGGTTCGTTGGTGTTTTCTGCGAAACGCTTTAGCAGCCCGTTGGTGCTAGTATGGAGTCAGGGGATGGATGAAGCGGAGAGCCCCGTTTGGAGTGAGGCTGCAAAGGGCATGCCAGGGGAAGTGTTCTGCTGTGCCAAGATTCATGCTGCGCACGCTTTGTGGTTGGAGTGAGAAACAGGTTCGCTGGTGTTTTCTGCGAAACGCTTTAGCAGCCCGTTGGTGCTAGTATGGAGTCAGGGGATGGATGAAGCGGAGAGCCCCGTTTGGAGTGAGGCTGCAAAGGGCATGCCAGGGGAAGTGTTCTGCTGTGCCAAGATTCATGCTGCGCACGCTTTGTGGTTGGAGTGAGAAACAGGTTCCTTGGTGTTTTCTGCGAAACGCTTTAGCAGCCCGTTGGTGCTAGTATGGAGTCAGGGGATGGATGAAGCGGAGAGCCCCGTTTGGAGTGAGGCTGCAAAGGGCATGCCAAGGGAAGTGTTCTGCTGTGCCAAGATTCATCCTTCGCACGCTTTGTGGTTGGAGTGAGAAACAGGTTTGTTGGTGTTTTCAGCGAAACGCTTTAGCAGCCCCCTGGTGCTAGTATGGAGTCAGGGGATGGATGAAGCGGAGAGCCCCGTTTGGAGTGAGGCTGCAAAGGGCATGCCAGGGGAAGTGTTCTGCTGTGCCAAGATTCATCCTGCGCACGCTTTGTGGGTGGAGTGAGAAACAGGTTCCTTGGTGTTTTCTGCGAAACGCTTTAGCAGCCCGTTGGTGCTAGTATGGAGTCAGGGGATGGATGAAGCGGAGAGCCCCGTATGGAGTGAGGCTGCAAAGGGCATGCCAAGGGAAGTGTTCTGCTGTGCCAAGACTCGTGCTGCGCACGCTTTGTGGTTGGAGTGAGAAACAGGTTCCTTGGTGTTTTCTGCGAAACGCTTTAGCAGCCCGTTGGTGCTAGTATGGAGTCAGGGGATGGATGAAGCGGAGAGCCCCGTATGGAGTGAGGCTGCAAAGGGCATGCCAAGGGAAGTGTTCTGCTGTGCCAAGACTCGTGCTGCGCACGCTTTGTGGTTGGAGTGAGAAACAGGTTCCTTGGTGTTTTCTGCGAAACGCTTTAGCAGCCCGTTGGTGCTAGTATGGAGTCAGGGGATGGATGAAGCGGAGAGCCCCGTATGGAGTGAGGATGCAAAGGGCATGCCAAGGGAAGTGTTCTGCTGTGCCAAGACTCGTGCTGCGCACGCTTTGTGGTTGGAGTGAGAAACAGGTTCCTTGGTGTTTTCTGCGAAACGCTTTAGCAGCCCGTTGGTGCTAGTATGGAGTCAGGGGATGGATGAAGCGGAGAGCCCCGTATGGAGTGAGGCTGCAAAGGGCATGCCAAGGGAACTGTTCTGCTGTGCCAAGACTCGTGCTGCGCACGCTTTGTGGTTGGAGTGAGAAACAGGTTCCTTGGTGTTTTCTGCGAAACGCTTTAGCAGCCCGTTGGTGCTAGTATGGAGTCAGGGGATGGATGAAGCGGAGAGCCCCGTTTGGAGTGAGGCTGCAAAGGGCATGCCAAGGGAAGTGTTCTGCTGTGCTAAGACTCGTGCTGCGCACGCTTTGTGGTTGGAGTGAGAAACAGGTTCCTTGGTGTTTTCTGCGAAACGCTTTAGCAGCCCGTTGGTGCTAGTATGGAGTCAGGGGATGGATGAAGCGGAGAGCCCCGTTTGGAGTGAGGCTGCAAAGGGCATGCCAAAGGAAGTGTTCTGCTGTGCCAAGATTTATGCTGCGCACGTTTTGCGGTTGGAGTGAGAAACAGGTTCGTTGGTGTTTTCTGCGAAACGCTTTAGCAGCCCTTTGGTGCTAGTATGGAGTCAGGGGATGGATGAAGCGGAGAGCCCCGTTTGGAGTGAGGCTGCAAAGGACATGCCAGGGGAAGTGTTCTGCTGTGCCAAGATTCATGCTGCGCACGCTTTGTGGTTGGAGTGAGAAACAGGTTCGCTGGTGTTTTCTGCGAAACGCTTTAGCAGCCCGTTGGTGCTAGTATGGAGTCAGGGGATGGATGAAGCGGAGAGCCCCGTTTGGAGTGAGGCTGCAAAGGGCATGCCAGGGGAAGTGTTCTGCTGTGCCAAGATTCATGCTGCGCACGCTTTGTGGTTGGAGTGAGAAACAGGTTCCTTGGTGTTTTCTGCGAAACGCTTTAGCAGCCCGTTGGTGCTAGTATGGAGTCAGGGGATGGATGAAGCGGAGAGCCCCGTATGGAGTGAGGCTGCAAAGGGCATGCCAAGGGAAGTGTTCTGCTGTGCCAAGACTCGTGCTGCGCACGCTTTGTGGTTGGAGTGAGAAACAGGTTCCTTGGTGTTTTCTGCGAAACGCTTTAGCAGCCCGTTGGTGCTAGTATGGAGTCAGGGGATGGATGAAGCGGAGAGCCCCGTTTGGAGTGAGGCTGCAAAGGGCATGCCAAGGGAAGTGTTCTGCTGTGCTAAGACTCGTGCTGCGCACGCTTTGTGGTTGGAGTGAGAAACAGGTTCCTTGGTGTTTTCTGCGAAACGCTTTAGCAGCCCGTTGGTGCTAGTATGGAGTCAGGGGATGGATGAAGCGGAGAGCCCCGTTTGGAGTGAGGCTGCAAAGGGCATGCCAAAGGAAGTGTTCTGCTGTGCCAAGATTTATGCTGCGCACGTTTTGCGGTTGGAGTGAGAAACAGGTTCGTTGGTGTTTTCTGCGAAACGCTTTAGCAGCCCGTTGGTGCTAGTATGGAGTCAGGGGATGGATGAAGCGGAGAGCCCCGTTTGGAGTGAGGCTGCAAAGGGCATGCCAGGGGAAGTGTTCTGCTGTGCCAAGATTCATGCTGCGCACGCTTTGTGGTTGGAGTGAGAAACAGGTTCGCTGGTGTTTTCTGCGAAACGCTTTAGCAGCCCGTTGGTGCTAGTATGGAGTCAGGGGATGGATGAAGCGGAGAGCCCCGTTTGGAGTTAGGCTGCAAAGGGCATGCCAGGGGAAGTGTTCTGCTGTGCCAAGATTCATGCTGCGCACGCTTTGTGGTTGGAGTGAGAAACAGGTTCCTTGGTGTTTTCTGCGAAACGCTTTAGCAGCCCGTTGGTGCTAGTATGGAGTCAGGGGATGGATGAAGCGGAGAGCCCCGTTTGGAGTGAGGCTGCAAAGGGCATGCCAAGGGAAGTGTTCTGCTGTGCCAAGATTCATCCTTCGCACGTTTTGTGGTTGGAGTGAGAAACAGGTTCCTTGGTGTTTTCTGCGAAACGCTTTAGCAGCCCGTTGGTGCTAGTATGGAGTCAGGGGATGGATGAAGCGGAGAGCCCCATTTGGAGTGAGGCTGCAAAGGGCATGCCAGGGGAAGTGTTCTGCTGTGCCAAGATTCATGCTGCGCACGCTTTGTGGTTGGAGTGAGAAACAGGTTCGTTGGTGTTTTCTGCGAAACGCTTTAGCAGCCCGTTGGTGCTAGTATGGAGTCAGGGGATGGATGAAGCGGAGAGCCCCGTTTGGAGTGAGGCTGCAAAGGGCATGCCAAGGGAAGTGTTCTGCTGTGCCAAGACTCGTGCTGCGCACGCTTTGTGGTTGGAGTGAGAAACAGGTTCGCTGGTGTTTTCTGCGAAACGCTTTAGCAGCCCGTTGGTGCTAGTATGGAGTCAGGGGATGGATGAAGCGGAGAGCCCCGTTTGGAGTGAGGCTGCAAAGGGCATGCCAGGGGAAGTGTTCTGCTGTGCCAAGATTCATGCTGCGCACGCTTTGTGGTTGGAGTGAGAAACAGGTTCCTTGGTGTTTTCTGCGAAACGCTTTAGCAGCCCGTTGGTGCTAGTATGGAGTCAGGGGATGGATGAAGCGGAGAGCCCCGTTTGGAGTGAGGCTGCAAAGGGCATGCCAAGGGAAGTGTTCTGCTGTGCCAAGATTCATCCTTCGCACGTTTTGTGGTTGGAGTGAGAAACAGGTTCCTTGGTGTTTTCTGCGAAACGCTTTAGCAGCCCCCTGGTGCTAGTATGGAGTCAGGGGATGGATGAAGCGGAGAGCCCCGTTTGGAGTGAGGCTGCAAAGGGCATGCCAAGGGAAGTGTTCTGCTGTGCCAAGATTCATGCTGCGCATGCTTTGTGGTTGGAGTGAGAAACAGGTTCCTTGGTGTTTTCTGCGAAACGCTTTAGCAGCCCGTTGGTGCTAGTATGGAGTCAGGGGATGGATGAAGCGGAGAGCCCCGTTTGGAGTGAGGCTGCAAAGGGCATGCCAAGGGAAGTGTTCTGCTGTGCCAAGATTCATCCTTCGCACGTTTTGTGGTTGGAGTGAGAAACAGGTTCCTTGGTGTTTTCTGCGAAACGCTTTAGCAGCCCCCTGGTGCTAGTATGGAGTCAGGGGATGGATGAAGCGGAGAGCCCCGTTTGGAGTGAGGCTGCAAAGGGCATGCCAAGGGAAGTGTTCTGCTGTGCCAAGATTCATGCTGCGCATGCTTTGTGGTTGGAGTGAGAAACAGGTTCCTTGGTGTTTTCTGCGAAACGCTTTAGCAGCCCGTTGGTGCTAGTATGGAGTCAGGGGATGGATGAAGCGGAGAGCCCCATTTGGAGTGAGGCTGCAAAGGGCATGCCAGGGGAAGTGTTCTGCTGTGCCAAGATTCATCCTGCGCACGCTTTGTGGGTGGAGTGAGAAACAGGTTCCTTGGTGTTTTCTGCGAAACGCTTTAGCAGCCCGTTGGTGCTAGTATGGAGTCAGGGGATGGATGAAGCGGAGAGCCCCGTATGGAGTGAGGCTGCAAAGGGCATGCCAAGGGAAGTGTTCTGCTGTGCCAAGACTCGTGCTGCGCACGCTTTGTGGTTGGAGTGAGAAACAGGTTCCTTGGTGTTTTCTGCGAAACGCTTTAGCAGCCCGTTGGTGCTAGTATGGAGTCAGGGGATGGATGAAGCGGAGAGCCCCGTATGGAGTGAGGCTGCAAAGGGCATGCCAAGGGAAGTGTTCTGCTGTGCTAAGACTCGTGCTGCGCACGCTTTGTGGTTGGAGTGAGAAACAGGTTCCTTGGTGTTTTCTGCGAAACGCTTTAGCAGCCCGTTGGTGCTAGTATGGAGTCAGGGGATGGATGAAGCGGAGAGCCCCGTTTGGAGTGAGGCTGCAAAGGGCATGCCAAGGGAAGTGTTCTGCTGTGCCAAGACTCGTGCTGCGCACGCTTTGTGGTTGGAGTGAGAAACAGGTTCCTTGGTGTTTTCTGCGAAACGCTTTAGCACCCCGTTGGTGCTAGTATGGAGTCAGGGGATGGATGAAGCGGAGAGCCCCGTTTGGAGTGAGGCTGCAAAGGGCATGCCAAGGGAAGTGTTCTGCTGTGCCAAGACTCGTGCTGCGCACGCTTTGTGGTTGGAGTGAGAAACAGGTTCCTTGGTGTTTTCTGCGAAACGCTTTAGCAGCCCGTTGGTGCTAGTATGGAGTCAGGGGATGGATGAAGCGGAGAGCCCCGTTTGGAGTGAGGCTGCAAAGGGCATGCCAAGGGAAGTGTTCTGCTGTGCCAAGACTCGTGCTGCGCACGCTTTGTGGTTGGAGTGAGAAACAGGTTCCTTGGTGTTTTTTGCGAAACGCTTTAGCAGCCCGTTGGTGCTAGTATGGAGTCAGGGGATGGATGAAGCGGAGAGCCCCGTTTGGAGTGAGGCTGCAAAGGGCATGCCAAGGGAAGTGTTCTGCAGTGCCAAGATTCATGCTGCGCATGCTTTGTGGTTGGAGTGAGAAACAGGTTCCTTGGTGTTTTCTGCGAAACGCTTTAGCACCCCGTTGGTGCTAGTATGGAGTCAGGGGATGGATGAAGCGGAGAGCCCCGTTTGGAGTGAGGCTGCAAAGGGCATGCCAAGGGAAGTGTTCTGCTGTGCCAAGATTCATGCTGCACACGCTTTGTGGTTGGAGTGAGAAACAGCTTTGTTGGTGTTTTCTGCGAAACGCTTTAGCAGCCCATTGGTGCTAGTATGGAGTCAGGGGATGGATGAAGCGGAGAGCCCCGTTTGGAGTGAGGCTGCAAAGGGCATGCCAAGGGAAGTGTTCTGCTGTGCCAAGACTCGTGCTGCGCACGCTTTGTGGTTGGAGTGAGAAACAGGTTCGCTGGTGTTTTCTGCGAAACGCTTTAGCAGCCCGTTGGTGCTAGTATGGAGTCAGGGGATGGATGAAGCGGAGAGCCCCGTTTGGAGTGAGGCTGCAAAGGGCATGCCAAGGGAAGTGTTCTGCTGTGCCAAGATTCATCCTTCGCACGTTTTGTGGTTGGAGTGAGAAACAGGTTCCTTGGTGTTTTCTGCGAAACGCTTTAGCAGCCCGTTGGTGCTAGTATGGAGTCAGGGGATGGATGAAGCGGAGAGCCCCATTTGGAGTGAGGCTGCAAAGGGCATGCCAGGGGAAGTGTTCTGCTGTGCCAAGACTCGTGCTGCGCACGCTTTGTGGTTGGAGTGAGAAACAGGTTCGTTGGTGTTTTCTGCGAAACGCTTTAGCAGCCCGTTGGTGCTAGTATGGAGTCAGGGGATGGATGAAGCGGAGAGCCCCGTATGGAGTGAGGCTGCAAAGGGCATGCCAAGGGAAGTGTTCTGCTGTGCCAAGACTCGTGCTGCGCACGCTTTGTGGTTGGAGTGAGAAACAGGTTCCTTGGTGTTTTCTGCGAAACGCTTTAGCAGCCCCCTGGTGCTAGTATGGAGTCAGGGGATGGATGAAGCGGAGAGCCCCGTTTGGAGTGAGGCTGCAAAGGGCATGCCAAGGGAAGTGTTCTGCTGTGCCAAGATTCATGCTGCGCACGCTTTGTGGTTGGAGTGAGAAACAGGTTCCTTGGTGTTTTCTGCGAAACGCTTTAGCAGCCCGTTGGTGCTAGTATGGAGTCAGGGGATGGATGAAGCGGAGAGCCCCGTTTGGAGTGAGGCTGCAAAGGGCATGCCAAGGGAAGTGTTCTGCTGTGCCAAGATTCATCCTTCGCACGCTTTGTGGTTGGAGTGAGAAACAGGTTTGTTGGTGTTTTCTGCGAAACGCTTTAGCAGCCCGTTGGTGCTAGTATGGAGTCAGGGGATGGATGAAGCGGAGAGCCCCATTTGGAGTGAGGCTGCAAAGGGCATGCCAGGGGAAGTGTTCTGCTGTGCCAAGATTCATCCTGCGCACGCTTTGTGGGTGGAGTGAGAAACAGGTTCCTTGGTGTTTTCTGCGAAACGCTTTAGCAGCCCGTTGGTGCTAGTATGGAGTCAGGGGATGGATGAAGCGGAGAGCCCCGTTTGGAGTGAGGCTGCAAAGGGCATGCCAAGGGAAGTGTTCTGCTGTGCCAAGACTCGTGCTGCGCACGCTTTGTGGTTGGAGTGAGAAACAGCTTTGTTGGTGTTTTCTGCGAAACGCTTTAGCAGCCCGTTGGTGCTAGTATGGAGTCAGGGGATGGATGAAGCGGAGAGCCCCGTTTGGAGTGAGGCTGCAAAGGGCATGCCAAGGGAAGTGTTCTGCTGTGCCAAGACTCGTGCTGCGCACGCTTTGTGGTTGGAGTGAGAAACAGGTTCCTTGGTGTTTTCTGCAAAACGCTTTAGCAGCCCGTTGGTGCTAGTATGGAGTCAGGGGATGGATGAAGCGGAGAGCCCCGTTTGGAGTGAGGCTGCAAAGGGCATGCCAAAGGAAGTGTTCTGCTGTGCCAAGACTCGTGCTGCGCACGCTTTGTGGTTGGAGTGAGAAACAGGTTCCTTGGTGTTTTCTGCGAAACGCTTTAGCAGCCCGTTGGTGCTAGTATGGAGTCAGGGGATGGATGAAGCGGAGAGCCCCGTTTGGAGTGAGGCTGCAAAGGGCATTCCAAGGGAAGTGTTCTGCTGTGCCAAGACTCGTGCTGCGCACGCTTTGTGGTTGGAGTGAGAAACAGGTTCCTTGGTGTTTTCTGCGAAACGCTTTAGCAGCCCGTTGGTGCTAGTATGGAGTCAGGGGATGGATGAAGCGGAGAGCCCCGTTTGGAGTGAGGCTGCAAAGGGCATGCCAAGGGAAGTGTTCTGCTGTGCCAAGACTCGTGCTGCGCACGCTTTGTGGTTGGAGTGGGAAACAGGTTCCTTGGTGTTTCTGCGAAACGCTTTAGCAGCCCGTTGGTGCTAGTATGGAGTCAGGGGATGGATGAAGCGGAGAGCCCCGTTTGGAGTGAGGCTGCAAAGGGCATGCCAAGGGAAGTGTTCTGCTGTGCCAAGACTCGTGCTGCGCACGCTTTGTGGTTGGAGTGAGAAACAGGTTCCTTGGTGTTTTCTGCAAAACGCTTTAGCAGCCCGTTGGTGCTAGTATGGAGTCAGGGGATGGATGAAGCGGAGAGCCCCATTTGGAGTGAGGCTGCAAAGGGCATGCCAGGGGAAGTGTTCTGCTGTGCCAAGACTCGTGCTGCGCACGCTTTGTGCTTGGAGTGAGAAACAGGTTCCTTGGTGTTTTCTGCAAAACGCTTTAGCAGCCCGTTGGTGCTAGTATGGAGTCAGGGGATGGATGAAGCGGAGAGCCCCGTTTGGAGTGAGGCTGCAAAGGGCATGCCAAAGGAAGTGTTCTGCTGTGCCAAGACTCGTGCTGCGCACGCTTTGTGGTTGGAGTGAGAAACAGGTTCCTTGGTGTTTTCTGCGAAACGCTTTAGCAGCCCGTTGGTGCTAGTATGGAGTCAGGGGATGGATGAAGCGGAGAGCCCCGTTTGGAGTGAGGCTGCAAAGGGCATTCCAAGGGAAGTGTTCTGCTGTGCCAAGACTCGTGCTGCGCACGCTTTGTGGTTGGAGTGAGAAACAGGTTCCTTGGTGTTTTCTGAGAAACGCTTTAGCAGCCCGTTGGTGCTAGTATGGAGTCAGGGGATGGATGAAGCGGAGAGCCCCGTTTGGAGTGAGGCTGCAAAGGGCATGCCAAGGGAAGTGTTCTGCTGTGCCAAGACTCGTGCTGCGCACGCTTTGTGCTTGGAGTGAGAAACAGGTTCCTTGGTGTTTTCTGCAAAACGCTTTAGCAGCCCGTTGGTGCTAGTATGGAGTCAGGGGATGGATGAAGCGGAGAGCCCCGTTTGGAGTGAGGCTGCAAAGGGCATGCCAAGGGAAGTGTTCTGCTGTGCCAAGATTCATCCTTCGCACGTTTTGTGGTTGGAGTGAGAAACAGGTTCCTTGGTGTTTTCTGCGAAACGCTTTAGCAGCCCGTTGGTGCTAGTATGGAGTCAGGGGATGGATGAAGCGGAGAGCCCCATTTGGAGTGAGGCTGCAAAGGGCATGCCAGGGGAAGTGTTCTGCTGTGCCAAGACTCGTGCTGCGCACGCTTTGTGGTTGGAGTGAGAAACAGGTTCGTTGGTGTTTTCTGCGAAACGCTTTAGCAGCCCGTTGGTGCTAGTATGGAGTCAGGGGATGGATGAAGCGGAGAGCCCCGTATGGAGTGAGGCTGCAAAGGGCATGCCAAGGGAAGTGTTCTGCTGTGCCAAGACTCGTGCTGCGCACGCTTTGTGGTTGGAGTGAGAAACAGGTTCCTTGGTGTTTTCTGCGAAACGCTTTAGCAGCCCCCTGGTGCTAGTATGGAGTCAGGGGATGGATGAAGCGGAGAGCCCCGTTTGGAGTGAGGCTGCAAAGGGCATGCCAAGGGAAGTGTTCTGCTGTGCCAAGATTCATGCTGCGCACGCTTTGTGGTTGGAGTGAGAAACAGGTTCCTTGGTGTTTTCTGCGAAACGCTTTAGCAGCCCGTTGGTGCTAGTATGGAGTCAGGGGATGGATGAAGCGGAGAGCCCCGTTTGGAGTGAGGCTGCAAAGGGCATGCCAAGGGAAGTGTTCTGCTGTGCCAAGATTCATCCTTCGCACGCTTTGTGGTTGGAGTGAGAAACAGGTTTGTTGGTGTTTTCTGCGAAACGCTTTAGCAGCCCGTTGGTGCTAGTATGGAGTCAGGGGATGGATGAAGCGGAGAGCCCCATTTGGAGTGAGGCTGCAAAGGGCATGCCAGGGGAAGTGTTCTGCTGTGCCAAGATTCATCCTGCGCACGCTTTGTGGGTGGAGTGAGAAACAGGTTCCTTGGTGTTTTCTGCGAAACGCTTTAGCAGCCCGTTGGTGCTAGTATGGAGTCAGGGGATGGATGAAGCGGAGAGCCCCGTTTGGAGTGAGGCTGCAAAGGGCATGCCAAGGGAAGTGTTCTGCTGTGCCAAGACTCGTGCTGCGCACGCTTTGTGGTTGGAGTGAGAAACAGCTTTGTTGGTGTTTTCTGCGAAACGCTTTAGCAGCCCGTTGGTGCTAGTATGGAGTCAGGGGATGGATGAAGCGGAGAGCCCCGTTTGGAGTGAGGCTGCAAAGGGCATGCCAAGGGAAGTGTTCTGCTGTGCCAAGACTCGTGCTGCGCACGCTTTGTGGTTGGAGTGAGAAACAGGTTCCTTGGTGTTTTCTGCAAAACGCTTTAGCAGCCCGTTGGTGCTAGTATGGAGTCAGGGGATGGATGAAGCGGAGAGCCCCGTTTGGAGTGAGGCTGCAAAGGGCATGCCAAAGGAAGTGTTCTGCTGTGCCAAGACTCGTGCTGCGCACGCTTTGTGGTTGGAGTGAGAAACAGGTTCCTTGGTGTTTTCTGCGAAACGCTTTAGCAGCCCGTTGGTGCTAGTATGGAGTCAGGGGATGGATGAAGCGGAGAGCCCCGTTTGGAGTGAGGCTGCAAAGGGCATTCCAAGGGAAGTGTTCTGCTGTGCCAAGACTCGTGCTGCGCACGCTTTGTGGTTGGAGTGAGAAACAGGTTCCTTGGTGTTTTCTGCGAAACGCTTTAGCAGCCCGTTGGTGCTAGTATGGAGTCAGGGGATGGATGAAGCGGAGAGCCCCGTTTGGAGTGAGGCTGCAAAGGGCATGCCAAGGGAAGTGTTCTGCTGTGCCAAGACTCGTGCTGCGCACGCTTTGTGGTTGGAGTGGGAAACAGGTTCCTTGGTGTTTCTGCGAAACGCTTTAGCAGCCCGTTGGTGCTAGTATGGAGTCAGGGGATGGATGAAGCGGAGAGCCCCGTTTGGAGTGAGGCTGCAAAGGGCATGCCAAGGGAAGTGTTCTGCTGTGCCAAGACTCGTGCTGCGCACGCTTTGTGGTTGGAGTGAGAAACAGGTTCCTTGGTGTTTTCTGCAAAACGCTTTAGCAGCCCGTTGGTGCTAGTATGGAGTCAGGGGATGGATGAAGCGGAGAGCCCCATTTGGAGTGAGGCTGCAAAGGGCATGCCAGGGGAAGTGTTCTGCTGTGCCAAGACTCGTGCTGCGCACGCTTTGTGCTTGGAGTGAGAAACAGGTTCCTTGGTGTTTTCTGCAAAACGCTTTAGCAGCCCGTTGGTGCTAGTATGGAGTCAGGGGATGGATGAAGCGGAGAGCCCCGTTTGGAGTGAGGCTGCAAAGGGCATGCCAAAGGAAGTGTTCTGCTGTGCCAAGACTCGTGCTGCGCACGCTTTGTGGTTGGAGTGAGAAACAGGTTCCTTGGTGTTTTCTGCGAAACGCTTTAGCAGCCCGTTGGTGCTAGTATGGAGTCAGGGGATGGATGAAGCGGAGAGCCCCGTTTGGAGTGAGGCTGCAAAGGGCATTCCAAGGGAAGTGTTCTGCTGTGCCAAGACTCGTGCTGCGCACGCTTTGTGGTTGGAGTGAGAAACAGGTTCCTTGGTGTTTTCTGAGAAACGCTTTAGCAGCCCGTTGGTGCTAGTATGGAGTCAGGGGATGGATGAAGCGGAGAGCCCCGTTTGGAGTGAGGCTGCAAAGGGCATGCCAAGGGAAGTGTTCTGCTGTGCCAAGACTCGTGCTGCGCACGCTTTGTGCTTGGAGTGAGAAACAGGTTCCTTGGTGTTTTCTGCAAAACGCTTTAGCAGCCCGTTGGTGCTAGTATGGAGTCAGGGGATGGATGAAGCGGAGAGCCCCGTTTGGAGTGAGGCTGCAAAGGGCATGCCAAAGGAAGTGTTCTGCTGTGCCAAGACTCGTGCTGCGCACGCTTTGTGGTTGGAGTGAGAAACAGGTTCCTTGGTGTTTTCTGCGAAACGCTTTAGCAGCCCGTTGGTGCTAGTATGGAGTCAGGGGATGGATGAAGCGGAGAGCCCCGTTTGGAGTGAGGCTGCAAAGGGCATTCCAAGGGAAGTGTTCTGCTGTGCCAAGACTCGTGCTGCGCACGCTTTGTGGTTGGAGTGAGAAACAGGTTCCTTGGTGTTTTCTGCGAAACGCTTTAGCAGCCCGTTGGTGCTAGTATGGAGTCAGGGGATGGATGAAGCGGAGAGCCCCGTTTGGAGTGAGGCTGCAAAGGGCATGCCAAGGGAAGTGTTCTGCTGTGCCAAGACTCGTGCTGCGCACGCTTTGTGGTTGGAGTGAGAAACAGGTTCCTTGGTGTTTCTGCGAAACGCTTTAGCAGCCCGTTGGTGCTAGTATGGAGTCAGGGGATGGATGAAGCGGAGAGCCCCGTTTGGAGTGAGGCTGCAAAGGGCATGCCAAGGGAAGTGTTCTGCTGTGCCAAGACTCGTGCTGCGCACGCTTTGTGGTTGGAGTGAGAAACAGGTTCCTTGGTGTTTTCTGCGAAACGCTTTAGCAGCCCGTTGGTGCTAGTATGGAGTCAGGGGATGGATGAAGCGGAGAGCCCCATTTGGAGTGAGGCTGCAAAGGGCATGCCAAGGGAAGTGTTCTGCTGTGCCAAGACTCGTGCTGCGCACGCTTTGTGGTTGGAGTGAGAAACAGGTTCCTTGGTGTTTTCTGCGAAACGCTTTAGCAGCCCGTTGGTGCTAGTATGGAGTCAGGGGATGGATGAAGCGGAGAGCCCCGTTTGGAGTGAGGCTGCAAAGGGCATGCCAAGGGAAGTGTTCTGCTCTGCCAAGATTTATGCTGCGCACGTTTTGCGGTTGGAGTGCGAAACAGGTTCGTTGGTGTTTTCTGCGAAACGCTTTAGCAGCCCGTTGGTGCTAGTATGGAGTCAGGGGATGGATGAAGCGGAGAGCCCCGTTTGGAGTGAGGCTGCAAAGGGCATGCCAAGGGAAGTGTTCTGCTGTGCCAAGACTCGTGCTGCGCACGCTTTGTGGTTGGAGTGAGAAACAGGTTCCTTGGTGTTTTCTGCGAAACGCTTTAGCAGCCCCCTGGTGCTAGTATGGAGTCAGGGGATGGATGAAGCGGAGAGCCCCGTTTGGAGTGAGGCTGCAAAGGGCATGCCAAGGGAAGTGTTCTGCTGTGCCAAGATTCATGCTGCGCACGCTTTGTGGTTGGAGTGAGAAACAGGTTCCTTGGTGTTTTCTGCGAAACGCTTTAGCAGCCCGTTGGTGCTAGTATGGAGTCAGGGGATGGATGAAGCGGAGAGCCCCGTTTGGAGTGAGGCTGCAAAGGGCATGCCAAGGGAAGTGTTCTGCTGTGCCAAGATTCATGCTGCGCACGCTTTGTGGTTGGAGTGAGAAACAGGTTCCTTGGTGTTTTCTGCGAAACGCTTTAGCAGCCCGTTGGTGCTAGTATGGAGTCAGGGGATGGATGAAGCGGAGAGCCCCGTATGGAGTGAGGCTGCAAAGGGCATGCCAAGGGAAGTGTTCTGCTGTGCCAAGACTCGTGCTGCGCACGCTTTGTGGTTGGAGTGAGAAACAGGTTCCTTGGTGTTTTCTGCGAAACGCTTTAGCAGCCCCCTGGTGCTAGTATGGAGTCAGGGGATGGATGAAGCGGAGAGCCCCGTTTGGAGTGAGGCTGCAAAGGGCATGCCAAGGGAAGTGTTCTGCTGTGCCAAGATTCATGCTGCGCACGCTTTGTGGTTGGAGTGAGAAACAGGTTCCTTGGTGTTTTCTGCGAAACGCTTTAGCAGCCCGTTGGTGCTAGTATGGAGTCAGGGGATGGATGAAGCGGAGAGCCCCGTTTGGAGTGAGGCTGCAAAGGGCATGCCAGGGAAGTGTTCTGCTGTGCCAAGATTCATCCTTCGCACGCTTTGTGGTTGGAGTGAGAAACAGGTTCCTTGGTGTTTTCTGCAAAACGCTTTAGCAGCCCGTTGGTGCTAGTATGGAGTCAGGGGATGGATGAAGCGGAGAGCCCCGTTTGGAGTGAGGCTGCAAAGGGCATGCCAGGGGAAGTGTTCTGCTGTGCCAAGATTCATCCTGCGCACGCTTTGTGGGTGGAGTGAGAAACAGGTTCCTTGGTGTTTTCTGCGAAACGCTTTAGCAGCCCGTTGGTGCTAGTATGGAGTCAGGGGATGGATGAAGCGGAGAGCCCCGTTTGGAGTGAGGCTGCAAAGGGCATGCCAAGGGAAGTGTTCTGCTGTGCCAAGACTCGTGCTGCGCACGCTTTGTGGTTGGAGTGAGAAATAGGTTCCTTGGTGTTTTCTGCGAAACGCTTTAGCAGCCCGTTGGTGCTAGTATGGAGTCAGGGGATGGATGAAGCGGAGAGCCCCGTTTGGAGTGAGGCTGCAAAGGGCATGCCAAGGGAAGTGTTCTGCTGTGCCAAGATTTATGCTGCGCACGCTTTGTGGTTGGAGTGAGAAACAGGTTCCTTGGTGTTTCTGCGAAACGCTTTAGCAGCCCGTTGGTGCTAGTATGGAGTCAGGGGATGGATGAAGCGGAGAGCCCTGTTTGGAGTGAGGCTGCAAAGGGCATGCCAAGGGAAGTGTTCTGCTGTGCCAAGACTCGTGCTGCGCATGCTTTGTGGTTGGAGTGAGAAACAGGTTCCTTGGTGTTTTCTGCGAAACGCTTTAGCAGCCCGTTGGTGCTAGTATGGAGTCAGGGGATGGATGAAGCGGAGAGCCCCGTTTGGAGTGAGGCTGCAAAGGGCATGCCAAGGGAAGTGTTCTGCAGTGCCAAGATTCATGCTGCGCATGCTTTGTGGTTGGAGTGAGAAACAGGTTCCTTGGTGTTTTCTGCGAAACGCTTTAGCAGCCCGTTGGTGCTAGTATGGAGTCAGGGGATGGATGAAGCGGAGAGCCCCGTTTGGAGTGAGGCTGCAAAGGGCATGCCAAGGGAAGTGTTCTGCTGTGCCAAGATTCATGCTGCACACGCTTTGTGGTTGGAGTGAGAAACAGGTTCGCTGGTGTTTTCTGCGAAACGCTTTAGCAGCCCGTTGGTGCTAGTATGGAGTCAGGGGATGGATGAAGCGGAGAGCCCCGTTTGGAGTGAGGCTGCAAAGGGCATGCCAAGGGAAGTGTTCTGCTGTGCCAAGACTCGTGCTGCGCACGCTTTGTGGTTGGAGTGAGAAACAGGTTCGTTGGTGTTTTCTGCGAAACGCTTTAGCAGCCCATTGGTGCTAATATGGAGTCAGGGGATGGATGAAGCGGAGAGCCCCGTTTGGAGTGAGGCTGCAAAGGGCATGCCAGGGGAAGTGTTCTGCTGTGCCAAGATTCATGCTGCGCACGCTTTGTGGTTGGAGTGAGAAACAGGTTCGCTGGTGTTTTCTGCGAAACACTTTAGCAGCCCGTTGGTGCTAGTATGGAGTCAGGGGATGGATGAAGCGGAGAGCCCCGTTTGGAGTGAGGCTGCAAAGGGCATGCCAAGGGAAGTGTTCTGCTGTGCCAAGATTTATGCTGCGCACGCTTTGTGGTTGGAGTGAGAAACAGGTTCCTTGGTGTTTCTGCGAAACGCTTTAGCAGCCCGTTGGTGCTAGTATGGAGTCAGGGGATGGATGAAGCGGAGAGCCCCGTTTGGAGTGAGGCTGCAAAGGGCATGCCAGGGGAAGTGTTCTGCTGTGCCAAGATTCATGCTGCGCACGCTTTGTGGGTGGAGTGAGAAACAGGTTCCTTGGTGTTTTCTGCGAAACGCTTTAGCAGCCCGTTGGTGCTAGTATGGAGTCAGGGGATGGATGAAGCGGAGAGCCCCGTTTGGAGTGAGGCTGCAAAGGGCATGCCAAGGGAAGTGTTCTGCAGTGCCAAGATTCATGCTGCGCATGCTTTGTGGTTGGAGTGAGAAACAGGTTCCTTGGTGTTTTCTGCGAAACGCTTTAGCAGCCCGTTGGTGCTAGTATGGAGTCAGGGGATGGATGAAGCGGAGAGCCCCGTTTGGAGTGAGGCTGCAAAGGGCATGCCAAGGGAAGTGTTCTGCTGTGCCAAGATTCATGCTGCACACGCTTTGTGGTTGGAGTGAGAAACAGGTTCGCTGGTGTTTTCTGCGAAACGCTTTAGCAGCCCGTTGGTGCTAGTATGGAGTCAGGGGATGGATGAAGCGGAGAGCCCCGTTTGGAGTGAGGCTGCAAAGGGCATGCCAAGGGAAGTGTTCTGCTGTGCCAAGACTCGTGCTGCGCACGCTTTGTGGTTGGAGTGAGAAACAGGTTCCTTGGTGTTTTCTGCGAAACGCTTTAGCAGCCCGTTGGTGCTAGTATGGAGTCAGGGGATGGATGAAGCGGAGAGCCCCGTTTGGAGTGAGGCTGCAAAGGGCATGCCAAGGGAAGTGTTCTGCTCTGCCAAGATTTATGCTGCGCACGTTTTGCGGTTGGAGTGCGAAACAGGTTCGTTGGTGTTTTCTGCGAAACGCTTTAGCAGCCCGTTGGTGCTAGTATGGAGTCAGGGGATGGATGAAGCGGAGAGCCCCGTTTGGAGTGAGGCTGCAAAGGGCATGCCATGGGAAGTGTTCTGCTGTGCCAAGATTCATGCTGCGCACGCTTTGTGGTTGGAGTGAGAAACAGGTTCGCTGGTGTTTTCTGCGAAACGCTTTAGCAGCCCGTTGGTGCTAGTATGGAGTCAGGGGATGGATGAAGCGGAGAGCCCCGTTTGGAGTGAGGCTGCAAAGGGCATGCCAAGGGAAGTGTTCTGCTGTGCCAAGACTCGTGCTGCGCACGCTTTGTGGTTGGAGTGAGAAACAGGTTCCTTGGTGTTTTCAGCGAAACGCTTTAGCAGCCCGTTGGTGCTAGTATGGAGTCAGGGGATGGATGAAGCGGAGAGCCCCATTTGGAGTGAGGCTGCAAAGGGCATGCCAGGGGAAGTGTTCTGCTGTGCCAAGATTCATGCTGCGCACGCTTTGTGGTTGGAGTGAGAAACAGCTTTGTTGGTGTTTTCTGCGAAACGCTTTAGCAGCCCGTTGGTGCTAGTATGGAGTCAGGGGATGGATGAAGCGGAGAGCCCCGTTTGGAGTGAGGCTGCAAAGGGCATGCCAAGGGAAGTGTTCTGCTGTGCCAAGACTCGTGCTGCGCACGCTTTGTGGTTGGAGTGAGAAACAGGTTCCTTGGTGTTTTCTGCGAAACACTTTAGCAGCCCGTTGGTGCTAGTATGGAGTCAGGGGATGGATGAAGCGGAGAGCCCCGTTTGGAGTGAGGCTGCAAAGGGCATGCCAAGGGAAGTGTTCTGCTGTGCCAAGACTCGTGCTGCGCACGCTTTGTGGTTGGAGTGAGAAACAGGTTCCTTGGTGTTTTCTGCGAAACGCTTTAGCAGCCCGTTGGTGCTAGTATGGAGTCAGGGGATGGATGAAGCGGAGAGCCCCGTTTGGAGTGAGGCTGCAAAGGGCATGCCAAGGGAAGTGTTCTGCTGTGCCAAGACTCGTGCTGCGCACGCTTTGTGGTTGGAGTGAGAAACAGGTTCCTTGGTGTTTTCTGCGAAACGCTTTAGCAGCCCGTTGGTGCTAGTATGGAGTCAGGGGATGGATGAAGCGGAGAGCCCCGTTTGGAGTGAGGCTGCAAAGGGCATGCCAAGGGAAGTGTTCTGCTGTGCCAAGACTCGTGCTGCGCACGCTTTGTGGGTGGAGTGAGAAACAGGTTCCTTGGTGTTTCTGCGAAACGCTTTAGCAGCCCGTTGGTGCTAGTATGGAGTCAGGGGATGGATGAAGCGGAGAGCCCCGTTTGGAGTGAGGCTGCAAAGGGCATGCCAAGGGAAGTGTTCTGCTGTGCCAAGACTCGTGCTGAGCACGCTTTGTGGTTGGAGTGAGAAACAGGTTCCTTGGTGTTTTCTGCGAAACGCTTTAGCAGCCCGTTGGTGCTAGTATGGAGTCAGGGGATGGATGAAGCGGAGAGCCCCGTTTGGAGTGAGGCTGCAAAGGGCATGCCAAGGGAAGTGTTCTGCTGTGCCAAGATTCATGCTGCGCACGTTTTGTGGTTGGAGTGAGAAACAGGTTCGTTGGTGTTTTCTGCGAAACGCTTTAGCAGCCCGTTGGTGCTAGTATGGAGTCAGGGGATGGATGAAGCGGAGAGCCCCATTTGGAGTGAGGCTGCAAAGGGCATGCCAAGGGAAGTGTTCTGCTGTGCCAAGATTCATGCTGCGCACGTTTTGCGGTTGGAGTGAGAAACAGGTTCGTTGGTGTTTTCTGCGAAACGCTTTAGCAGCCCGTTGGTGCTAGTATGGAGTCAGGGGATGGATGAAGCGGAGAGCCCCATTTGGAGTGAGGCTGCAAAGGGCATGCCATGGGAAGTGTTCTGCTGTGCCAAGACTCGTGCTGCGCACGCTTTGTGGTTGGAGTGAGAAACAGGTTCCTTGGTGTTTTCTGCGAAACGCTTTAGCAGCCCGTTGGTGCTAATATGGAGTCAGGGGATGGATGAAGCGGAGAGCCCCGTTTGGTGTGAGGCTGCAAAGGGCATGCCAAGGGAAGTGTTCTGCTGTGCCAAGATTCATGCTGCGCACGCTTTGTGGTTGGAGTGAGAAACAGGTTCCTTGGTGTTTTCTGCGAAACGCTTTAGCAGCCCGTTGGTGCTAGTATGGAGTCAGGGGATGGATGAAGCGGAGAGCCCCGTTTGGAGTGAGGCTGCAAAGGGCATGCCAAGGGAAGTGTTCTGCTGTGCCAAGATTCATCCTTCGCACGTTTTGTGGTTGGAGTGAGAAACAGGTTCCTTGGTGTTTTCTGCGAAACGCTTTAGCAGCCCGTTGGTGCTAGTATGGAGTCAGGGGATGGATGAAGCGGAGAGCCCCGTATGGATTGAGGCTGCAAAGGGCATGCCAAGGGAAGTGTTCTGCTGTCCCAAGACTCGTGCTGCGCACGCTTTGTGGGTGGAGTGAGAAACAGGTTCCTTGGTGTTTTCTGCGAAACGCTTTAGCAGCCCGTTGGTGCTAGTATGGAGTCAGGGGATGGATGAAGCGGAGAGCCCCGTATGGATTGAGGCTGCAAAGGGCATGCCAAGGGAAGTGTTCTGCTGTCCCAAGACTCGTGCTGCGCACGCTTTGTGGTTGGAATGAGAAACAGGTTCCTTGGTGTTTTCTGCGAAACGCTTTAGCAGCCCGTTGGTGCTAGTATGGAGTCAGGGGATGGATGAAGCGGAGAGCCCCGTTTGGAGTGAGGCTGCAAAGGGCATGCCAAGGGAAGTGTTCTGCTGTGCCAAGACTCGTGCTGCGCACGCTTTGTGGTTGGAGTGAGAAACAGGTTCCTTGGTGTTTTCTGCGAAACGCTTTAGCAGCCCGTTGGTGCTAGTATGGAGTCAGGGGATGGATGAAGCGGAGAGCCCCGTTTGGAGTGAGGCTGCAAAGGGCATGCCAAAGGAAGTGTTCTGCTGTGCCAAGATTTATGCTGCGCACCTTTTGTGGTTGGAGTGAGAAACAGGTTCGTTGGTGTTTTCTGCGAAACGCTTTAGCAGCCCGTTGGTGCTAGTATGGAGTCAGGGGATGGATGAAGCGGAGAGCCCCGTTTGGAGTGAGGCTGCAAAGGGCATGCCAAGGGAAGTGTTCTGCTGTGCCAAGACTCGTGCTGCGCACGCTTTGTGGTTGGAGTGAGAAACAGGTTCCTTGGTGTTTTCTGCGAAACGCTTTAGCAGCCCCCTGGTGCTAGTATGGAGTCAGGGGATGGATGAAGCGGAGAGCCCCGTTTGGAGTGAGGCTGCAAAGGGCATGCCAAGGGAAGTGTTCTGCTGTGCCAAGATTCATGCTGCGCACGCTTTGTGGTTGGAGTGAGAAACAGGTTCCTTGGTGTTTTCTGCGAAACGCTTTAGCAGCCCGTTGGTGCTAGTATGGAGTCAGGGGATGGATGAAGCGGAGAGCCCCGTTTGGAGTGAGGCTGCAAAGGGCATGCCAAGGGAAGTGTTCTGCTGTGCCAAGATTCATGCTGCGCACGCTTTGTGGTTGGAGTGAGAAACAGGTTCCTTGGTGTTTTCTGCGAAACGCTTTAGCAGCCCGTTGGTGCTAGTATGGAGTCAGGGGATGGATGAAGCGGAGAGCCCCGTATGGAGTGAGGCTGCAAAGGGCATGCCAAGGGAAGTGTTCTGCTGTGCCAAGACTCGTGCTGCGCACGCTTTGTGGTTGGAGTGAGAAACAGGTTCCTTGGTGTTTTCTGCGAAACGCTTTAGCAGCCCCCTGGTGCTAGTATGGAGTCAGGGGATGGATGAAGCGGAGAGCCCCGTTTGGAGTGAGGCTGCAAAGGGCATGCCAAGGGAAGTGTTCTGCTGTGCCAAGATTCATGCTGCGCACGCTTTGTGGTTGGAGTGAGAAACAGGTTCCTTGGTGTTTTCTGCGAAACGCTTTAGCAGCCCGTTGGTGCTAGTATGGAGTCAGGGGATGGATGAAGCGGAGAGCCCCGTTTGGAGTGAGGCTGCAAAGGGCATGCCAGGGAAGTGTTCTGCTGTGCCAAGATTCATCCTTCGCACGCTTTGTGGTTGGAGTGAGAAACAGGTTCCTTGGTGTTTTCTGCAAAACGCTTTAGCAGCCCGTTGGTGCTAGTATGGAGTCAGGGGATGGATGAAGCGGAGAGCCCCGTTTGGAGTGAGGCTGCAAAGGGCATGCCAGGGGAAGTGTTCTGCTGTGCCAAGATTCATGCTGCGCACGCTTTGTGGGTGGAGTGAGAAACAGGTTCCTTGGTGTTTTCTGCGAAACGCTTTAGCAGCCCGTTGGTGCTAGTATGGAGTCAGGGGATGGATGAAGCGGAGAGCCCCGTTTGGAGTGAGGCTGCAAAGGGCATGCCAAGGGAAGTGTTCTGCTGTGCCAAGACTCGTGCTGCGCACGCTTTGTGGTTGGAGTGAGAAATAGGTTCCTTGGTGTTTTCTGCGAAACGCTTTAGCAGCCCGTTGGTGCTAGTATGGAGTCAGGGGATGGATGAAGCGGAGAGCCCCGTTTGGAGTGAGGCTGCAAAGGGCATGCCAAGGGAAGTGTTCTGCTGTGCCAAGATTTATGCTGCGCACGCTTTGTGGTTGGAGTGAGAAACAGGTTCCTTGGTGTTTCTGCGAAACGCTTTAGCAGCCCGTTGGTGCTAGTATGGAGTCAGGGGATGGATGAAGCGGAGAGCCCCGTTTGGAGTGAGGCTGCAAAGGGCATGCCAAGGGAAGTGTTCTGCTGTGCCAAGACTCGTGCTGCGCATGCTTTGTGGTTGGAGTGAGAAACAGGTTCCTTGGTGTTTTCTGCGAAACGCTTTAGCAGCCCGTTGGTGCTAGTATGGAGTCAGGGGATGGATGAAGCGGAGAGCCCCGTTTGGAGTGAGGCTGCAAAGGGCATGCCAAGGGAAGTGTTCTGCAGTGCCAAGATTCATGCTGCGCATGCTTTGTGGTTGGAGTGAGAAACAGGTTCCTTGGTGTTTTCTGCGAAACGCTTTAGCAGCCCGTTGGTGCTAGTATGGAGTCAGGGGATGGATGAAGCGGAGAGCCCCGTTTGGAGTGAGGCTGCAAAGGGCATGCCAAGGGAAGTGTTCTGCTGTGCCAAGATTCATGCTGCACACGCTTTGTGGTTGGAGTGAGAAACAGGTTCGCTGGTGTTTTCTGCGAAATGCTTTAGCAGCCCGTTGGTGCTAGTATGGAGTCAGGGGATGGATGAAGCGGAGAGCCCCGTTTGGAGTGAGGCTGCAAAGGGCATGCCAAGGGAAGTGTTCTGCTGTGCCAAGACTCGTGCTGCGCACGCTTTGTGGTTGGAGTGAGAAACAGGTTCGTTGGTGTTTTCTGCGAAACGCTTTAGCAGCCCATTGGTGCTAATATGGAGTCAGGGGATGGATGAAGCGGAGAGCCCCGTTTGGAGTGAGGCTGCAAAGGGCATGCCAGGGGAAGTGTTCTGCTGTGCCAAGATTCATGCTGCGCACGCTTTGTGGTTGGAGTGAGAAACAGGTTCGCTGGTGTTTTCTGCGAAACACTTTAGCAGCCCGTTGGTGCTAGTATGGAGTCAGGGGATGGATGAAGCGGAGAGCCCCGTTTGGAGTGAGGCTGCAAAGGGCATGCCAAGGGAAGTGTTCTGCTGTGCCAAGATTTATGCTGCGCACGCTTTGTGGTTGGAGTGAGAAACAGGTTCCTTGGTGTTTCTGCGAAACGCTTTAGCAGCCCGTTGGTGCTAGTATGGAGTCAGGGGATGGATGAAGCGGAGAGCCCCGTTTGGAGTGAGGCTGCAAAGGGCATGCCAGGGGAAGTGTTCTGCTGTGCCAAGATTCATGCTGCGCACGCTTTGTGGGTGGAGTGAGAAACAGGTTCCTTGGTGTTTTCTGCGAAACGCTTTAGCAGCCCGTTGGTGCTAGTATGGAGTCAGGGGATGGATGAAGCGGAGAGCCCCGTTTGGAGTGAGGCTGCAAAGGGCATGCCAAGGGAAGTGTTCTGCAGTGCCAAGATTCATGCTGCGCATGCTTTGTGGTTGGAGTGAGAAACAGGTTCCTTGGTGTTTTCTGCGAAACGCTTTAGCAGCCCGTTGGTGCTAGTATGGAGTCAGGGGATGGATGAAGCGGAGAGCCCCGTTTGGAGTGAGGCTGCAAAGGGCATGCCAAGGGAAGTGTTCTGCTGTGCCAAGATTCATGCTGCACACGCTTTGTGGTTGGAGTGAGAAACAGGTTCGCTGGTGTTTTCTGCGAAACGCTTTAGCAGCCCGTTGGTGCTAGTATGGAGTCAGGGGATGGATGAAGCGGAGAGCCCCGTTTGGAGTGAGGCTGCAAAGGGCATGCCAAGGGAAGTGTTCTGCTGTGCCAAGACTCGTGCTGCGCACGCTTTGTGGTTGGAGTGAGAAACAGGTTCCTTGGTGTTTTCTGCGAAACGCTTTAGCAGCCCGTTGGTGCTAGTATGGAGTCAGGGGATGGATGAAGCGGAGAGCCCCGTTTGGAGTGAGGCTGCAAAGGGCATGCCAAGGGAAGTGTTCTGCTCTGCCAAGATTTATGCTGCGCACGTTTTGCGGTTGGAGTGCGAAACAGGTTCGTTGGTGTTTTCTGCGAAACGCTTTAGCAGCCCGTTGGTGCTAGTATGGAGTCAGGGGATGGATGAAGCGGAGAGCCCCGTTTGGAGTGAGGCTGCAAAGGGCATGCCATGGGAAGTGTTCTGCTGTGCCAAGATTCATGCTGCGCACGCTTTGTGGTTGGAGTGAGAAACAGGTTCGCTGGTGTTTTCTGCGAAACGCTTTAGCAGCCCGTTGGTGCTAGTATGGAGTCAGGGGATGGATGAAGCGGAGAGCCCCATTTGGAGTGAGGCTGCAAAGGGCATGCCAGGGGAAGTGTTCTGCTGTGCCAAGATTCATGCTGCGCACGCTTTGTGGTTGGAGTGAGAAACAGCTTTGTTGGTGTTTTCTGCGAAACGCTTTAGCAGCCCGTTGGTGCTAGTATGGAGTCAGGGGATGGATGAAGTGGAGAGCCCCGTTTGGAGTGAGGCTGCAAAGGGCATGCCAAGGGAAGTGTTCTGCTGTGCCAAGACTCGTGCTGCGCACGCTTTGTGGTTGGAGTGAGAAACAGGTTCCTTGGTGTTTTCTGCGAAACGCTTTAGCAGCCCGTTGGTGCTAGTATGGAGTCAGGGGATGGATGAAGCGGAGAGCCCCGTTTGGAGTGAGGCTGCAAAGGGCATGCCAGGGGAAGTGTTCTGCTGTGCCAAGACTCGTGCTGCGCACGCTTTGTGGTTGGAGTGAGAAACAGGTTCCTTGGTGTTTTCTGCGAAACACTTTAGCAGCCCGTTGGTGCTAGTATGGAGTCAGGGGATGGATGAAGCGGAGAGCCCCGTTTGGAGTGAGGCTGCAAAGGGCATGCCAAGGGAAGTGTTCTGCTGTGCCAAGACTCGTGCTGCGCACGCTTTGTGGTTGGAGTGAGAAACAGGTTCCTTGGTGTTTTCTGCGAAACGCTTTAGCAGCCCGTTGGTGCTAGTATGGAGTCAGGGGATGGATGAAGCGGAGAGCCCCGTTTGGAGTGAGGCTGCAAAGGGCATGCCAAGGGAAGTGTTCTGCTGTGCCAAGACTCGTGCTGCGCACGCTTTGTGGTTGGAGTGAGAAACAGGTTCCTTGGTGTTTTCTGCGAAACGCTTTAGCAGCCCGTTGGTGCTAGTATGGAGTCAGGGGATGGATGAAGCGGAGAGCCCCGTTTGGAGTGAGGCTGCAAAGGGCATGCCAAGGGAAGTGTTCTGCTGTGCCAAGACTCGTGCTGCGCACGCTTTGTGGGTGGAGTGAGAAACAGGTTCCTTGGTGTTTTCTGCGAAACGCTTTAGCAGCCCGTTGGTGCTAGTATGGAGTCAGGGGATGGATGAAGCGGAGAGCCCCGTTTGGAGTGAGGCTGCAAAGGGCATGCCAAGGGAAGTGTTCTGCTGTGCCAAGACTCGTGCTGAGCACGCTTTGTGGTTGGAGTGAGAAACAGGTTCCTTGGTGTTTTCTGCGAAACGCTTTAGCAGCCCGTTGGTGCTAGTATGGAGTCAGGGGATGGATGAAGCGGAGAGCCCCGTTTGGAGTGAGGCTGCAAAGGGCATGCCAAGGGAAGTGTTCTGCTGTGCCAAGATTCATGCTGCGCACGTTTTGTGGTTGGAGTGAGAAACAGGTTCGTTGGTGTTTTCTGCGAAACGCTTTAGCAGCCCGTTGGTGCTAGTATGGAGTCAGGGGATGGATGAAGCGGAGAGCCCCATTTGGAGTGAGGCTGCAAAGGGCATGCCAAGGGAAGTGTTCTGCTGTGCCAAGATTCATGCTGCGCACGTTTTGCGGTTGGAGTGAGAAACAGGTTCGTTGGTGTTTTCTGCGAAACGCTTTAGCAGCCCGTTGGTGCTAGTATGGAGTCAGGGGATGGATGAAGCGGAGAGCCCCATTTGGAGTGAGGCTGCAAAGGGCATGCCATGGGAAGTGTTCTGCTGTGCCAAGACTCGTGCTGCGCACGCTTTGTGGTTGGAGTGAGAAACAGGTTCCTTGGTGTTTTCTGCGAAACGCTTTAGCAGCCCGTTGGTGCTAATATGGAGTCAGGGGATGGATGAAGCGGAGAGCCCCGTTTGGTGTGAGGCTGCAAAGGGCATGCCAAGGGAAGTGTTCTGCTGTGCCAAGATTCATGCTGCGCACGCTTTGTGGTTGGAGTGAGAAACAGGTTCCTTGGTGTTTTCTGCGAAACGCTTTAGCAGCCCGTTGGTGCTAGTATGGAGTCAGGGGATGGATGAAGCGGAGAGCCCCGTTTGGAGTGAGGCTGCAAAGGGCATGCCAAGGGAAGTGTTCTGCTGTGCCAAGATTCATCCTTCGCACGTTTTGTGGTTGGAGTGAGAAACAGGTTCCTTGGTGTTTTCTGCGAAACGCTTTAGCAGCCCGTTGGTGCTAGTATGGAGTCAGGGGATGGATGAAGCGGAGAGCCCCGTATGGATTGAGGCTGCAAAGGGCATGCCAAGGGAAGTGTTCTGCTGTCCCAAGACTCGTGCTGCGCACGCTTTGTGGGTGGAGTGAGAAACAGGTTCCTTGGTGTTTTCTGCGAAACGCTTTAGCAGCCCGTTGGTGCTAGTATGGAGTCAGGGGATGGATGAAGCGGAGAGCCCCGTATGGATTGAGGCTGCAAAGGGCATGCCAAGGGAAGTGTTCTGCTGTCCCAAGACTCGTGCTGCGCACGCTTTGTGGTTGGAGTGAGAAACAGGTTCCTTGGTGTTTTCTGCGAAACGCTTTAGCAGCCCGTTGGTGCTAGTATGGAGTCAGGGGATGGATGAAGCGGAGAGCCCCGTTTGGAGTGAGGCTGCAAAGGGCATGCCAAGGGAAGTGTTCTGCTGTGCCAAGACTCGTGCTGCGCACGCTTTGTGGTTGGAGTGAGAAACAGGTTCCTTGGTGTTTTCTGCGAAACGCTTTAGCAGCCCGTTGGTGCTAGTATGGAGTCAGGGGATGGATGAAGCGGAGAGCCCCGTTTGGAGTGAGGCTGCAAAGGGCATGCCAAAGGAAGTGTTCTGCTGTGCCAAGATTTATGCTGCGCACCTTTTGTGGTTGGAGTGAGAAACAGGTTCGTTGGTGTTTTCTGCGAAACGCTTTAGCAGCCCGTTGGTGCTAGTATGGAGTCAGGGGATGGATGAAGCGGAGAGCCCCGTTTGGAGTGAGGCTGCAAAGGGCATGCCAGGGGAAGTGTTCTGCTGTGCCAAGATTCATGCTGCGCACGCTTTGTGGTTGGAGTGAGAAACAGGTTCGTTGGTGTTTTCTGCGAAACGCTTTAGCAGCCCGTTGGTGCTAGTATGGAGTCAGGGGATGGATGAAGCGGAGAGCCCCGTTTGGAGTGAGGCTGCAAAGGGCATGCCAGGGGAAGTGTTCTGCTGTGCCAAGATTCATGCTGCGCACGCTTTGTGGTTGGAGTGAGAAACAGGTTCGCTGGTGTTTTCTGCGAAACGCTTTAGCAGCCCGTTGGTGCTAGTATGGAGTCAGGGGATGGATGAAGCGGAGAGTCCCGTTTGGAGTGAGGCTGCAAAGGGCATGCCAAGGGAAGTGTTCTGCTGTGCCAAGACTCGTGCTGCGCACGCTTTGTGGTTGGAGTGAGAAACAGGTTCCTTGGTGTTTTCTGCGAAACGCTTTAGCAGCCCGTTGGTGCTAGTATGGAGTCAGGGGATGGATGAAGCGGAGAGCCCCGTTTGGAGTGAGGCTGCAAAGGGCATGCCAAGGGAAGTGTTCTGCTGTGCCAAGATTCATGCTGCGCACGCTTTGTGGTTGGAGTGAGAAACAGGTTCGTTGGTGTTTTCTGCGAAACGCTTTAGCAGCCCGTTGGTGCTAGTATGGAGTCAGGGGATGGATGAAGCGGAGAGCCCCGTTTGGAGTGAGGCTGCAAAGGGCATGCCAAGGGAAGTGTTCTGCTGTGCCAAGACTCGTGCTGCGCACGCTTTGTGGTTGGAGTGAGAAACAGGTTCATTGGTGTTTTCTGCGAAACGCTTTAGCAGCCCGTTGGTGCTAGTATGGAGTCAGGGGATGGATGAAGCGGAGAGCCCCGTTTGGAGTGAGGCTGCAAAGGGCATGCCAGGGGAAGTGTTCTGCTGTGGCAAGATTCATGCTGCGCACGCTTTGTGGTTGGAGTGAGAAACAGGTTCGTTGGTGTTTTCTGCGAAACGCTTTAGCAGCCCGTTGGTGCTAGGATGGAGTCAGGGGATGGATGAAGCGGAGAGCCCCGTTTGGAGTGAGGCTGCAAAGGGCATGCCAAGGGAAGTGTTCTGCTGTGCCAAGACTCGTGCTGCGCACGCTTTGTGGTTGGAGTGAGAAACAGGTTCCTTGGTGTTTTCTGCGAAACGCTTTAGCAGCCCGTTGGTGCTAGTATGGAGTCAGGGGATGGATGAAGCGGAGAGCCCCGTTTGGAGTGAGGCTGCAAAGGGCATGCCAAGGGAAGTGTTCTGCTGTGCCAACTTTCATGCTGCGCACGCTTTGTGGTTGGAGTGAGAAACAGGTTCCTTGGTGTTTTCTGCGAAACGCTTTAGCAGCCCGTTGGTGCTAGTATGGAGTCAGGGGATGGATGAAGCGGAGAGCCCCGTTTGGAGTGAGGCTGCAAAGGGCATGCCAAGGGAAGTGTTCTGCTGTGCCAAGACTCGTGCTGCGCACGCTTTGTGGTTGGAGTGAGAAACAGGTTCCTTGGTGTTTTCTGCGAAACGCTTTAGCAGCCCGTTGGTGCTAGTATGGAGTCAGGGGATGGATGAAGCGGAGAGCCCCGTTTGGAGTGAGGCTGCAAAGGGCATGCCAAGGGAAGTGTTCTGCTGTGCCAAGACTCGTGCTGCGCACGCTTTGTGGTTGGAGTGAGAAACAGCTTTGTTGGTGTTTTCTGCGAAACGCTTTAGCAGCCCGTTGGTGCTAGTATGGAGTCAGGGGATGGATGAAGCGGAGAACCCCGTTTGGAGTGAGGCTGCAAAGGGCATGCCAAGGGAAGTGTTCTGCTGTGCCAAGATTCATGCTGCGCACGCTTTGTGGTTGGAGTGAGAAACAGGTTCCTTGGTGTTTTCTGCGAAACGCTTTAGCAGCCCGTTGGTGCTAGTATGGAGTCAGGGGATGGATGAAGCGGAGAGCCCCGTTTGGAGTGAGGCTGCAAAGGGCATGCCATGGGAAGTGTTCTGCTGTGCCAAGATTCATGCTGCGCACGCTTTGTGGTTGGAGTGAGAAACAGGTTCCTTGGTGTTTTCTGCGAAACGCTTTAGCAGCCCGTTGGTGCTAGTATGGAGTCAGGGGATGGATGAAGCGGAGAGCCCCGTTTGGAGTGAGGCTGCAAAGGGCATGCCAAGGGAAGTGTTCTGCTGTGCCAAGACTCGTGCTGCGCACGCTTTGTGGTTGGAGTGAGAAACAGGTTCCTTGGTGTTTTCTGCGAAACGCTTTAGCAGCCCGTTGGTGCTAGTATGGAGTCAGGGGATGGATGAAGCGGAGAGCCCCGTTTGGAGTGAGGCTGCAAAGGGCATGCCAAGGGAAGTGTTCTGCTGTGCCAAGATTCATGCTGCGCACGCTTTGTGGTTGGAGTGAGAAACAGGTTCGTTGGTGTTTTCTGCGAAACGCTTTAGCAGCCCGTTGGTGCTAGTATGGAGTCAGGGGATGGATGAAGCGGAGAGCCCCGTTTGGAGTGAGGCTGCAAAGGGCATGCGAAGGGAAGTGTTCTGCTGTGCCAAGACTCGTGCTGCGCACGCTTTGTGGTTGGAGTGAGAAACAGGTTCCTTGGTGTTTTCTGCGAAACGCTTTAGCAGCCCGTTGGTGCTAGTATGGAGTCAGGGGATGGATGAAGCGGAGAGCCCCGTTTGGAGTGAGGCTGCAAAGGGCATGCCAGGGGAAGTGTTCTGCTGTGCCAAGATTCATGCTGCGCACGCTTTGTGGGTGGAGTGAGAAACAGGTTCCTTGGTGTTTTCTGCGAAACGCTTTAGCAGCCCGTTGGTGCTAGTATGGAGTCAGGGGATGGATGAAGCGGAGAGCCCCGTTTGGAGTGAGGCTGCAAAGGGCATGCCAGGGGAAGTGTTCTGCTGTGCCAAGACTCGTGCTGCGCACGCTTTGTGGTTGGAGTGAGAAACAGGTTCCTTGGTGTTTTCTGCGAAACGCTTTAGCAGCCCGTTGGTGCTAGTATGGAGTCAGGGGATGGATGAAGCGGAGAGCCCCGTTTGGAGTGAGGCTGCAAAGGGCATGCCAGGGGAAGTGTTCTGCTGTGCCAAGACTCGTGCTGCGCACGCTTTGTGGTTGGAGTGAGAAACAGCTTTGTTGGTGTTTTCTGCGAAACGCTTTAGCAGCCCGTTGGTGCTAGTATGGAGTCAGGGGATGGATGATGCGGAGAGCCCCGTTTGGAGTGAGGCTGCAAAGGGCATGCCAAGGGAAGTGTTCTGCTGTGCCAAGATTCATGCTGCGCACGCTTTGTGGTTGGAGTGAGAAACAGGTTCCTTGGTGTTTTCAGCGAAACGCTTTAGCAGCCCGTTGGTGCTAGTATGGAGTCAGGGGATGGATGAAGCGGAGAGCCCCGTTTGGAGTGAGGCTGCAAAGAGCATGCCAAGGGAAGTGTTCTGCTGTGCCAAGACTCGTGTTGCGCACGCTTTGTGGTTGGAGTGAGAAACAGGTTCCTTGGTGTTTTCTGCGAAACGCTTTAGCAGCCCGTTGGTGCTAGTATGGAGTCAGGGGATGGATGAAGCGGAGAGCCCCGTTTGGAGTGAGGCTGCAAAGGGCATGCCAAGGGAAGTGTTCTGCTGTGCCAAGATTCATGCTGCGCACGCTTTGTGGTTGGAGTGAGAAACAGGTTCGTTGGTGTTTTCTGCGAAACGCTTTAGCAGCCCGTTGGTGCTAGTATGGAGTCAGGGGATGGATGAAGCGGAGAGCCCCGTTTGGAGTGGGGCTGCAAAGGGCATGCCAAGGGAAGTGTTCTGCTGTGCCAAGATTCATGCTGCGCACGCTTTGTGGTTGGAGTGAGAAACAGGTTCGTTGGTGTTTTCTGCGAAACGCTTTAGCAGCCCGTTGGTGCTAGTATGGAGTCAGGGGATGGATGAAGCGGAGAGCCCCGTTTGGAGTGAGGCTGCAAAGGGCATGCCAAGGGAAGTGTTCTGCTGTGCCAAGACTCGTGCTGCGCACGCTTTGTGGTTGGAGTGAGAAACAGGTTCCTTGGTGTTTTCTGCGAAACGCTTTAGCAGCCCGTTGGTGCTAGTATGGAGTCAGGGGATGGATGAAGCGGAGAGCCCCGTTTGGAGTGAGGCTGCAAAGGGCATGCCAAAGGAAGTGTTTTGCTGTGCCAAGACTCGTGCTGCGCACGCTTTGTGCTTGGAGTGAGAAACAGGTTCCTTGGTGTTTTCTGCGAAACGCTTTAGCAGCCCGTTGGTGCTAGTATGGAGTCAGGGGATGGATGAAGCGGAGAGCCCCGTTTGGAGTGAGGCTGCAAAGGGCATGCCAAGGGAAGTGTTCTGCTGTGCCAAGACTCGTGCTGCGCACGCTTTGTGGTGGGAGTGAGAAACAGGTTTGTTGGTGTTTTCTGCGAAACGCTTTAGCAGCCCGTTGGTGCTAGTATGGAGTCAGGGGATGGATGAAGCGGAGAGCCCCGCTTGGAGTGAGGCTGCAAAGGGCATGCCAAGGGAAGTGTTCTGCTGTGCCAAGATTCATGCTGCGCACGCTTTGTGGTTGGAGTGAGAAACAGGTTCCTTGGTGTTTTCTGCGAAACGCTTTAGCAGCCCGTTGGTGCTAGTATGGAGTTAGGGGATGGAAGAAGCGGAGAGTCCCGTTTGGAGTGAGGCTGCAAATGGCATGCCAAGGGAAGTGTTCTGCTGTGCCAAGACTCGTGCTGCGCACGCTTTGTGGTTGGAGTGAGAAACAGGTTCCTTGGTGTTTTCTGCGAAACGCTTTAGCAGCCCGTTGGTGCTAGTATGGAGTCAGGGGATGGATGAAGCGGAGAGCCCCGTTTGGAGTGGGGCTGCAAAGGGCATGCCAAGGGAAGTGTTCTGCTGTGCCAAGACTCGTGCTGCGCACGCTTTGTGGTTGGAGTGAGAAACAGGTTCCTTGGTGTTTTCTGCGAAACGCTTTAGCAGGCCGTTGGTGCTAGTATGTAGTCAGGGGATGGATGAAGCGGAGAGCCCCGTTTGGAGTGGGGCTGCAAAGGGCATGCCAGGGGAAGTGTTCTGCTGTGCCAAGACTCGTGCTGCGCACGCTTTGTGGTTGGAGTGAGAAACAGGTTCGTTGGTGTTTTCTGTGAAACGCTTTAGCAGCCCGTTGGTGCTAGTATGGAGTCAGGGGATGGATGAAGTGGAGAGCCCCGTTTGGAGTGGGGCTGCAAAGGGCATGCCAGGGGAAGTGTTCTGCTGTGCCAAGACTCGTGCTGCGCACGCTTTGTGGTTGGAGTGAGAAACAGGTTTGTTGGTGTTTTCAGCGAAACGCTTTAGCAGCCCATTGGTGCTAGTACGGAGTCAGGGCATGGATGAAGCGGAGAGCCCCGTTTGGAGTGAGGCTGCAAAGGGCATGCCAAGGGAAGTGTTCTGCTGTGCCAAGACTCGTGCTGCGCACGCTTTGTGGTTGGAGTGAGAAACAGGTTCCTTGGTGTTTTCTGCGAAACGCTTTAGCAGCCCGTTGGTGCTAGTATGGAGTCAGGGGATGGATGAAGCGGAGAGCCCCGTTTGGAGTGAGGCTGCAAAGGGCATGCCAAGGGAAGTGTTCTGCTGTGCCAAGACTCGTGCTGCGCACGCTTTGTGGTTGGAGTGAGAAACAGGTTCCTTGGTGTTTTCTGCGAAACGCTTTAGCAGCCCGTTGGTGCTAGTATGGAGTCTGGGGATGGATGAAGCGGAGAGCCCCGTTTGGAGTGAGGCTGCAAAGGGCATGCCAAGGGAAGTGTTCTGCTGTGCCAAGACTCGTGCTGCGCACGCTTTGTGGTTGGAGTGAGAAACAGGTTCCTTGGTGTTTTCAGCAAAACGCTTTAGCAGCCCGTTGGTGCTAGTATGGAGTCAGGGGATGGATGAAGCGGAGAGCCCCGTTTGGAGTGAGGCTGCAAAGGGCGTGCAAAGGGAAGTGTTCTGCTGTGCCAAGATTCATGCTGCGCACGCTTTGTGGTTGGAGTGAGAAACAGGTTCCTTGGTGTTTTCTGCGAAACGCTTTAGCAGCCCGTTGGTGCTAGGATGGAGTCAGGTGATGGATGAAGCGGAGAGCCCCGTTTGGAGTGAGGCTGCAAAGGGCATACCAAGGGAAGTGTTCTGCTGTGCCAAGACTCGTGCTGCGCACGCTTTGTGGTTGGAGTGAGAAACAGGTTCCTTGGTGTTTTCAGCAAAACGCTTTAGCAGCCCGTTGGTGCTAGTATGGAGTCAGGGGATAGAAGAAGCGGAGAGCCCCGTTTGGAGTGAGGCTGCAAAGGGCGTGCCAAGGGAAGTGTTCTGCTGTGCCAAGATTCATGCTGCGCACGCTTTGTGGTTGGAGTGAGAAACAGGTTCCTTGGTGTTTTCTGCGAAACGCTTTAGCAGCCCGTTGGTGCTAGTATGGAGTCAGGTGATGGATGAAGCGGAGAGCCCCGTTTGGAGTGAGGCTGCAAAGGGCATGCCAAGGGAAGTGTTCTGCTGTGCCAAGACTCGTGCTGCGCACGCTTTGTGGTTGGAGTGAGAAACAGGTTCCTTGGTGTTTTCTGCGAAACGCTTTAGCAGCCCGTTGGTGCTAGTATGGAGTCAGGGGATGGATGAAGCGGAGAGCCCCGTTTGGAGTGAGGCTGCAAAGGGCATGCCAAGGGAAGTGTTCTGCTGTGCCAAGACTCGTGCTGCGCACGCTTTGTGGTTGGAGTGAGAAACAGGTTCGTTGGTGTTTTCTGCGAAACGCTTTAGCAGCCCGTTGGTGCTAGTATGGAGTCAGGGGATGGATGAAGCGGAGAGCCCCGTTTGGAGTGAGGCTGCAAAGGGCATGCCAAGGGAAGTGTTCTGCTGTGCCAAGATTCATGCTGCGCACGCTTTGTGGTTTGAGTGAGTGACAGGTTCTTTGGTGTTTTCTGCGAAACGCTTTAGCAGCCCGTTGGTGCTAGTATGGAGTTAGGGGATGGATGAAGCGGAGAGCCCCGTTTGGAGTGAGGCTGCAAAGGGCATGCCATGGGAATTGTTCTGCTGTGCCAAGATTCGTGCTGCGCACGCTTTGTGGTTGGAGTGAGAAACAGGTTCTTGGTGTTTTCTGGGAAACGCTTTAGCAGCCCGTTGGTGCTAGTATGGAGTTAGGGGATGGATGAAGCGGAGAGCCCCGTTTGGAGTGGGGCTGCAAAGGGCATGCCAAGGGTAGTGTTTTGCTGTGCCAAGACTCGTGCTGCGCACGCTTTGTGGTTGGAGTGAGAAACAGGTTCCTTGGTGTTTTCAGCGAAACGCTTTAGCAGCCCGTTGGTGCTAGGATGGAGTCAGGTGATGGATGAAGCGGAGAGCCCCGTTTGGAGTGAGGCTGCAAAGGGCATGCCAAGGGAAGTGTTCTGCTGTGCCAAGACTCGTGCTGCGCACGCTTTGTGGTTGGAGTGAGAAACAGGTTCGTTGGTGTTTTCTGTGAAACGCTTTAGCAGCCCGTTGGTGCTAGTATGGAGTCAGGGGATGGATGAAGCGGAGAGCCCCGTTTGGAGTGAGGCTGCAAAGGGCATGCCAAGGGAAGTGTTCTGCTGTGCCAAGATTCATGCTGCGCACGCCTTGTGGTTTGAGTGAGTGACAGGTTCTTTGGTGTTTTCTGCGAAACGCTTTAGCAGCCCGTTGGTGCTAGTATGGAGTCAGGGGATGGATGAAGCGGAGAGCCCCGTTTGGAGTGAGGCTGCAAAGGGCATGCCATGGGAATTGTTCTGCTGTGCCAAGATTCGTGCTGCGCACGCTTTGTGGTTGGAGTGAGAAACAGGTTCCTTGGTGTTTTCTGCGAAACGCTTTAGCAGCCCGTTGGTGCTAGTATGGAGTCTGGGGATGGATGAAGCGGAGAGCCCCGTTTGGAGTGGGGCTGCAAAGGGCATGCCAAGGGAAGTGTTCTGCTGTGCCAAGACTCGTGCTGCGCACGCTTTGTGGTTGGAGTGAGAAACAGGTTCCTTGGTGTTTTCTGCGAAACGCTTTAGCAGCCCGTTGGTGCTAGTATGGAGTCAGGGGCTGGATGAAGCGGAGAGCCCCGTTTGGAGTGAGGCTGCAAAGGGCATGCCAAGGGAAGTGTTCTGCTGTGCCAAGACTCGTGCTGCGCACGCTTTGTGGTGGAGTGAGAAACAGGTTCTTTGGTGTTTTCTGCGAAACGCTTTAGCAGCCCGTTGGTGCTAGTATGGAGTCAGGGGATGGATGAAGCGGAGAGCCCCGCTTGGAGTGAGGCTGCAAAGGCTATGCCAAGGGAAGTGTTCTGCTGTGCCAAGATTCATGCTGCGCACGCTTTGTGGTTGGAGTGAGAAACAGGTTCCTTGGTGTTTTCTGCGAAACGCTTTAGCAGTCCGTTGGTGCTAGTATGGAGTTAGGGGATGGAAGAAGCGGAGAGTCCCGTTTGGAGTGAGGCTGCAAATGGCATGCCAAGGGAAGTGTTCTGCTGTGCCAAGACTCGTGCTGCGCACGCTTTGTGGTTGGAGTGAGAAACAGGTTCCTTGGTGTTTTCTGCGAAACGCTTTAGCAGCCCGTTGGTGCTAGTATGGAGTCAGGGGATGGATGAAGCGGAGAGCCCCGTTTGGAGTGGGGCTGCAAAGGGCATGCCAAGGGAAGTGTTCTGCTGTGCCAAGACTCGTGCTGCGCACGCTTTGTGGTTGGAGTGAGAAACAGGTTCCTTGGTGTTTTCTGCGAAACGCTTTAGCAGCCCGTTGGTGCTAGTATGGAGTCAGGGGATGGATGAAGCGGAGAGCCCCGTTTGGAGTGGGGCTGCAAAGGGCATGCCAGGGGATGTGTTCTGCTGTGCCAAGACTCGTGCTGCGCACGCTTTGTGGTTGGAGTGAGAAACAGGTTCCTTGGTGTTTTCTGCGAAACGCTTTAGCAGCCCGTTGGTGCTAGTATGGAGTCAGGGGATGGATGAAGCGGAGAGCCCCGTTTGGAGTGAGGCTGCAAAGGGCATGCCAAGGGAAGTGTTCTGCTGTGCCAAGATTCATGCTGCGCACGCTTTGTGGTTTGAGTGAGGGACAGTTTCCTTGGTGTTTTCTGCGAAACGCTTTAGCAGCCCGTTGGTGCTAGTATGGAGTTAGGGGATGGATGAAGCGGAGAGCCCCGTTTGGAGTGAGGCTGCAAAGGGCATGCCATGGGAATTGTTCTGCTGTGCCAAGATTCGTGCTGCGCACGCTTTGTGGTTGGAGTGAGAAACAGGTTCCTTGGTGTTTTCTGCGAAACGCTTTAGCAGCCCGTTGGTGCTAGTATGGAGTTAGGGGATGGATGAAGCGGAGAGCCCCGTTTGGAGTGGGGCTGCAAAGGGCATGCCAAGGGAAGTGTTCTGCTGTGCCAAGACTCGTGCTGCGCACGCTTTGTGGTTGGAGTGAGAAACAGGTTCCTTGGTGTTTTCTGCGAAACGCTTTAGCAGCCCGTTGGTGCTAGTATGGAGTTAGGGGATGGATGAAGCGGAGAGCCCCGCTTGGAGTGAGGCTGCAAAGGGCATGCCAAGGGAGGTGTGCTGCTG